>NW_019214071.1:0-389181 GCF_002532875.2 Varroa jacobsoni | reverse complement strand
TGTATATGGCGTGCCCTATATAATAGAGTACGTTACCTTTTGCCGAGTTCCCACAAAGATATACCTTCCCACATTATAATAGGCGGTATTATTTTTTTCTATAATCGCCAATCTCACAATTACCGGGAGCACCATTACGAAGTTAAATGAATCAGCATAGTTTCAGAAAAACATTTTGTTGTATGTAATTAGGTGGCGGTCGATTGGTACGATATTTTTCAGTCTGGGTGATTGTATCACGATGAAAGAGCATACGATAAAGAGGACGCTGTTTGTCCTATCTATTTAAATCTAATCAAATGCTGGTTTTAGCTGAATCTATCAACTTAAATTGTTGTCTACTTCCTCTTTGCGCTTAAGTGTAATGGCTTACGTTGCACTCTTTACATTCTATGACCAGCCCACTTCACTGCTTCCAGCGGCGCAACTCGCCATGTAGCGTTTCGACAACCAACTCCGTGGCACCGGACGGCTTTTCTGTTTCCTGTATTTCACTCTTACCCTGTTTCTTTCGTCTTCTATCTTTTGCCATTATTCGTTTGGCCACTGTTCAACTAATTTATATGCAAATTGTACAACTTTTAATAGAGCACGCTCCACTCTCGTACAATAACTACTTCTACCAACACGACTACTTAGTTCTATATTACACAATGGCAACCGCGTTCTACTTGACTCGACTTGAGAGAAGTTCCTTGCGGCTGCGAGGGCGCGGGCGGTTTGTGCCAATAGAAGACTCAACGTCAAGGAGAGAGGCACAGAGACAAAAGCGCAACGTCTACTGTAAAGTGGTTCCTGTTTGAGGTTACTGAGTATTCGAAGACGGGGACTTGAACGAAAATAAAAGGATGATTCATAGGCATTGGTACAAAAGCCTCGAAAAATCTAATCGTGGCTTCAGGTAGAAATGTATTGGAAAGACTAACGGGGAAGGTATCGACGAAGTCGTGAGCCATGGCTAATCCAGGTAAGTAGAAATAGTCCCGTGATGGCGCAATGTGTTTTGCTTGTTAACGTGTTTAGCTGTTAAACTTAGGAACATTTAGTGAGGTAATCTAGATTCAAGGTACGCTTCGTTTCATGCAGGATAAGCCCAGTCGTCTAAAACAATATTTAACGATTCAAAATTCCGAACGCCTATTTCAAGTAGAGATAAATTTAATGAAAAATACGTTTAGGTAAAAAGGCTAAGGAGTAACTACATTTTTATATGGGTTTTATGATTGTAAACTGTTACTGATCGCTGTGATGAGTCGTGAGTTTATGTCTATGATGTGGATACTCCTTGGACAGCTCTTTAACCGACCGCATGTGTTTCCCTGATCTAACACATACAAAAATAAACCGACATTGGCGTCCTTTGTAAATGTAAACGTATACTCGTCCTAGAACTTCTACGAGTATCTTTTATCCGCGTGACGAATTATGCATTGTCTCTACGTCATGACTTCGTCTGGAGTTCGTATCTGTGGAACAGGGCAAAAGAAAAACAATTAAGCTTCTGAGCTTACTTTGTTTTCGCTTGCAAAGGAAAAACGCTCTAGTGTATAGCTGTGAAGTGGAGGCAAATACTGAAACCACTTCTATTTTATGGTGAAAAATCTATTTACACTGAACCAAGTAAGTATCTTCAGTTTTACATAAATCAATTCACTTCAACGCTCGGTGGGCAGGGAGAAAGGAAGAAATTGTCGTCGATGATAAGAAAGCTTTTAGCTAAGGGAACGTCTGTATGCCTGTTCCTTAAGTAACTGTATCATAAAAAAAAAAACATATACTCAAGTGCATTCATCTAAAAAACCGGGTGGTAAAACTTAGGAAAAACTTAAATATAGGGCCATTTTATGCCTAACGCCTAACCGCATGTTTAATTCAATGAGTTAACTTTCTCTAACGATTGGTTGTCTAAAAGGTTCTTATGGATGTTTCAAACATCATTATTTATACCGGTGTCTATTCTCAGCCTAGTTAGGTGACTTCTCATAAAAGGAACACCATTCCTTAATAATTGAGCGCTTTTCTATATTTATTCGCGGTACTTTTTCTTTACTAGTCTCGTACTACTAGTCGCGAGTTCAATGGTATTCGAAACAACTTAATGGTACTAATGAAAGCATGATATTCTTCATAGAAAATATATACAAAAAAAACTATCTCTTCAAAGCCCTATAAGTTCATTAGTGGTTCCAAAGCTTTGTAGTATTAATGGCAATGTACATTTATGTTAATAGTTTTATTCGGGTACTAATATAAATGTGTATCTCTATTTGATCATTTAAAAGGAAAAGTAAGCTCTTCGTACGATTCGTTCATTACGGCATTATACGACTCCCAAAGGGTGCCATCATCACAATTGCATATCCCGAATTTCTTACGTCGAGGATAAACAATAGGTACCTTAACGAGAGTTTGTTTCAAAATCCATTTTTACTGTCCAATTTAGTAAAAACTAGCAAGCTTAAAACAACGACTAGCTTGGCTTTTACAGAACAAAAACCACATAATTCTCGAGTTTAGACGAAACATTAATGTGACTCCCATTGGCTCAAGGGTAACACCGCGTACGTACAGGTTTGCTTACACTTGCAGGTGATCCTAATGACGATGGTGCTTAACAAAACAATGTGATATTCGAAAGCGACCTCATGGCGTGGGGGTCGCTAATTTACTTGCCCATGGTCTTAAAACAACGTATCAATCACTAAATACAACTCGCACTGCTTTTGAACACTTAGTGCTGTGAATAGAACATTGAAACAGACGCCGAATCCTGTTTGTTTTTCTGGCAGTTTTAATTTCTCACAGGTAAGCTTTTTTATTCAAAGAGATATCACTTATTCGAACCCCATGTTACGGTGTAGCGTTCAATAAGAATAGCCTTTCGTGTATATTTGATCAAGACACACTATATGCAACATATATCAGTAACTAACGTGACACATAAGAATGTATGATAGATAGGTCACTGTGTTTTATATTTTCGCAAGATATACTAAGACGACAGTATCGAATGGCTCTTAATGAAAGAAAGTTTTTTTTAAACACAATTTAACTTATTTGACATGGATATTTACCACACTAATGTAGAGTTTTGCTTTTTTGTTAAGTAATCACTTATGTTCGTGTGGTCTTTTTCACACATAAGTGCTTGCACATACATTCGCTTATGGATCACACAGCGTAAATAGTATTCTTGGGATAAACAGTAATAATCTTGTCTGCGTATCTTAGAACAGTGTAACTACTGTGAAAAATTCAGCTACATGTAATTATATATAAATTTCACAGTTTAGTAAATGCATTTTTACAGCTGAGCTGAATTGCGGCTTTAAGAGAACTTATAAGAACGCCTCTCGGCTAACCACGGTGTATTTATAACAGAATATCTGAATTGTCTATGCTACGTTTCACGTTCACGAGTAATTATCTACAGACGGTGATTGGTAAAACTGCTATACATGTATATATAGTTTTTATTTCACACAATTTCTGTGCTAACGACTTTTTAGTGTAGCAAAAAAAATACAGTTCGGAATAAGCAGTAGTATTATTGAGAGGTTTATATAAATTTTTTATAAAGGTTTATGATCATGTAAAATTTCAGAGTATTTTTAGTGAACGTCAGTGAAATCGATGAGAGCTCATTTAAATATAGGCCCACTTGTATATAGAGGCTGTGTATATAAGTGACTGGTATGGTTCAGTGACACCTCTCTTCGTTTACTACGAAAAATTTTAGGGCTATACACTGCTATCTGACCTAAGCAGCTAGTGACAGTGGTAGTAGTTGATGCTCGTTGAAAATAAGCTAGAGTATGTATTATTACTATTCTACGGTTGACGCTAATGTTTCAAACAAAAAACCTAAGAGTAACAATATGGCTGTTTGAATTAAAGGGAATACAGCTGAGTGAGATCATCTTTTCTACTGCACGTTTACAGATAATCGCTAACCCATTCTCTACCCAGCTTCCACGTTCGAGTCGAACTGCTCTTCCCCGAAAAAGCCGATTTCTTATTTTATCAAAAGGCGTATCTACAACTAACGAGCCAAGTAACTCCTTCGCGTAACAAGCGAAATGTCACCGAAGGTAAGAAGGCGTAAGCGCGGCCGTACAGCACAAGATGAACATAAAGAAATGGACTGTGAGCCAGGTACATCGGCCTCGGCGGTCATCTGCAATCCCTCTACATCATCTGCCCCCCATATTCATGTAGCATCCATCAATGCATGCAAACCACCAACACCCACCGCAGCCTCTGAAAGGCCATTGAATTATATTCCACCAGCCACATTTATTGAGGAAAAAATAGCAAACATTCAGATGCCTGAAGAGGTGCAGGTATGGCTCAAGGCGACAGCAATCAAACGAAGACAAACCGATTGCGAAGATTTGTATGAAGAGAAAAGAAGGGGCGAAGAGGTTGAAGATAAACCGTTCAGTGCTACTGAAGGCAATGATATGGAGAAGGAACAAAACCAGGAAAAACAGCGGCTTTTGCAATGTAAACAGTGCTGGAAATGGTTCAATACAAAAATAGAATTAATTTGGCATCAAAATACTCATGAGATCTTGCCACGCATCTTTCCAAAATGCTCGATATGTCGAGCTGAATTTCGTAGCATGAAGGACTTTGTCGAGCACGTAAATAGGCGAAAACAAGAAAAAGAATGCGCGATGTACCGATGTTTCCCTTGCCAAAAGATGTACACCCGTACTCAGAAGATAAAGCATCAAATGGTAACCTATGGTATGAGTGCGAGGGAAAAAGGAAAATACGTAAGCTGTCATGAATGTAAGGATACATAGAAAGCAGCTAATGGGTAACAGGCCGAAAAGAAAAACGTCAGTCACGAAAGGCTAGGCATCGAGAGTGAGATCGTATATTGATACAGAAAAACATTGGCCAATAGTGCACCGGTGCCAAGTAGCCGTGTACGTAAACCAAGGCAGGAAACATTTGCCAGTTGGGATTATTTATGGACAGCGATTTATGCTTGTTTCGAGAAAAACCGTTCACGAGTAGTTATATTATTGTAATGCTGCACGATCGTATTTAGAGCAACGCCTGTGAGCGAAGATCGATGCGAAAATTTTTTACTAAATAATATAATTACGCGCCGTAAGCGCAATTCCAAGTATTAATCTTCTTCTTCTTCTTTTTTTTTCACATGCACTGATATACTCAACTGCACAAATGTTGCATAAGAAAACATATATATATATACATGAATAATTTGTAGAATTTTCTTCTAAGTGCCAGAGTAATTACAATTCTATTCTACGAAAGTACTGTACCCGATTTTTGAAATATAAATTACTTCTAGTCGAAGTTACGAATCGCTCCTTAGCGTACGTGTATTTTTAAACATTTAGCAATGTCTACTTAGTGTTGCTTTAATTACGGCGGTACAATTTGGCGTTAGTTTGTTTGATGATGCATCAGATGCTTCATTTTACACGAAGTACAAGCATCAGCTTTCTAAAATACCGAACGGAATACAATGCTTTTCCGAGTGAATTGGTACGCAGAAGAATCCTAAATGTTGCGTTAGGTGACTTATCTACAGTTCAATTGAAGTATGGCATGTAAGATCGATAGTAGATTTCGTCAAAGCAAATAATCCAGTTAAGGTTGCTTGAACAAATCTGGCAATATAAGGCAAAGCATGCGATTCAGTACCCCCTCTAAAGCACATACTGGCATAAATATGCATGTTAAGCAAAGGCACTTCTATATATGAGATTTGAATTTGACCGCCAGCTGAATCAGAATCGATGTTCAATCATCGGCCCATAGATTCCGACCTGCCCTTTTGACCAGCTCTCCAATTTCGGCTCTATTTTTCTCGTAGATTATTGTATTATGTATTCATTTTGATTAATGCGATGGATTGATTTTTATTTCGCCAGCCGCTGTGGCTTTCCCCATTAACTCAGCCGGCTCCACCGCTACTAATTATAACTATACATGAGGAAATATTTTGTTTTCACCCGCATCTAGTTCGATAGCTACCAAACGCGTCCTCTACAATTATAACCTTTCATTTTTTAAGACTCCCTTCACAGATAAGCCCTTTTGGGACCATTCGTAAATGGTATTTAATCAGCATTTGCTTAGTCTACTCCTTGAAACCGAAACGTCTTTAGCAATAGCGTGGTTGCCGAGCCACGTTCAATAGACGTCTGCACCATGCTACGTTTACCATTCGCTCTGATGCTTTCTTCCTTTTCGCTGTCCACTGGCACAGGCAAGCAAAAGGGAGGGCAGAAAACCATTCCGGATAAAGTTACCATTCTTTCCTATGACTTGGAATTAAACAACGACCAAACGTTCCGCTCTGTTCAAGCTGGTACTGAAAGGCATTACCGGCAACGGCTAGCAAAAAACATAATGATGGAGCAGCGGCAAGGGCCAAACGGTTCCATCTGACGGAACGCTATTGCCGGCCCCTCCAGTCCTGCTCTACACGTTCTACGTTTTGGTAGATGAGCGACTGTGTTTCCATGTGTCGGGCGGAGGGTAGATGTATGCATCGGCAAGTGGTGCTCATGTAGTCACGGTTAAAAGTTGAGCTATGAATTAAATAATTCGTGAGACCAACGTTTTGGGCAAACTACGAATTGACATTTCTGAACAGTGGAGGATGCCTGGTTCACCAGTGAGTAAAACAGTGACTGCTGCAATAGCGAATGACAATATTGACTGATGGACGGACGGACGGACGGACGGACAAATAAACAAACAAGCAGACGGAAAGCTTTCTCGCGGGACGATCCAGTCAGCGTTCGGGCGAAGCAGTCGGACGCGCAACTGCGGAGCAGGTAAACGGGTGTTGCGTATGCAATGTTGTCGTTTACTTGTGGAAAGCGAACGGATTGTTTATGGCTTATCGTCATGTGTCGGTAGTTTGGTGCTTAATATTCATAGGTTTCCTGTATCGCTGGTATTTCGTCAGCGAACCGTTTGCTTTGGAGCCATAGCTTACCGTAATTCCATTTAGCATGTGTTCATGTAAAATTTAGCTAGTCGAGTTCGTCTTGTGGTCATCGCTTTTTGCCTCTTGCTGCTGTTGGCCGTGAGATACTGAGACACAAACAAAATCCGCTGCTGTGACAAGCCTACCGTACTACCCTGAAAAAACCTCAGCATTAGAGAACATCCATTGTTTACAATTTGTCGAAAGAAGAACTGAAGATCGACATAAAAAAATTGCCGATCGTTTAGCTTCGTGTGGGTGGGTATATTGACGTCAGTGGACTGAAACAAACAAAAAGCTACAACAAATACTTGACATATCCGAGCTTTGACATCTTCAAACTGCAGAACCTACAACATTTTTGGGAGGAAATATCCTTCCTCGACATACGAAACCTGCATTTTCCTCGCGTCTGCAACGTTTCACCGCTGTCTTTATGATAGCTACTTCTTTAAATTACTCAATGTGAGTACCCGGATAACATATTGTCGTAATATACTGTGAAAGACCACCCAGAGACTTATCACTTTTATAGCAGATGCCTGTGGATGGTTACTAAGAAGAGATCGATAGTGCGCATTTGGTCACTGTTACTATTTAAAAGAACATGATCATTTTGGCGTGAATTTATGTAAAAACGTAGGCAAATAAAGATAGGTTCGTTGAAAAGGTAGAAAAATATGAGCACTTATTTAAATAATTGGTAAAAAAATGTCCACTATCCATAAAAGTAGCAAGTAAATTATTTTTAGGTTAGATTAGGGACAACTGATTAGGGTGCTTAACAAAGAAATTTATTTTCCGCCTATACCCTTCCTCCTCTCCCTATTTATCTTGATTTTTATGCTCTTTTCTCAGCGGGATGCATTAATACGAAAAAAGTAATATTATCACGTTTGTATAGATAGTATCTAATGCTTTCCGCCAACTACTTGTGAACTTATGCCATTTGTGACTATACGCATAATCAAAAATCTTGGGTTAAACTAGCTTTCTATTCATGCAATGTACATCTTCAACACAAAATTACGCATAAGAAACATAACATTCAAGCCGATCGGCCACCAAAAGCACCAGTAGTACACTGATGAAAACCGCGACACTGTGTCTGATCTTAATATAAATATAATACTGATATAAAAAAAAAAAAAGGAAACTGTTAAAATTTGTCTATAACCTCAAACATCAGTAATGGTGATCACTAAATATTGGGCCATAGGTCCTTTAGATTGATTGTACGCTTACATTCGTATTTTGATTTTATTTATATAATCTTCTCTCGGTAGCACGTTTCAACAAAAACTTATATTAAACAAGAAGTATATTTATATATTCTTATGTTATGAAAAAGCGTGTACGTCGCGCATATAACACAAGCACGTTTCGGTGGTCGGCCTTAAGACAGCAGATCCTTAGCTGAAAACATCAGGGTTGCTAGTCTAGCCATCCGAGGCACCTCAACCGATTAACCATTTTGTCACCTTTTTTTCGATGCGACGTGATACAGAAAGCACTGTAGTCAATATTTAATTTCAATTGGGGAGTTAGGGTAATTTTAAATTGACTTTAATGTCTATGAGTGTCGAACTGTTTGCTAAAATCGTTGATCCCCAAATTCTATCCGTACCTATAGTGTTTAGATCGCTAGCGCCTAATAAATGGTAATTAGGAGCATTGTCATAATTGCAATATTTTCATCGCCTATTTAAAAACCATAAAGTCCTCGTGTCAGCAATTGATGATATAAGCTAGTAAAGTTATATTCTATTTGGCCACGTAACGATTTTCCAGTGTTGTACTGAATAAAACCGGAGTAAGAGAAATTAACTCATGATTCATTTGCATATTTAATACGTTTATTTTTTTTTTTATCTAAGTGAGAGTATTCAGGGCTTCGAAAAAATAACTGGCGCTCATTTGGTTTTTCGCAAAAATCCATTGCCAATCATTAAGCTGGCTCTAGATGATAAATTTTGCAATGCCATTCGTATAATTAGACGGCAGACTTCACTGGGACGAAGGCTAAGGTGCCCGATAGATAGTCGCCACAAGACAGCTATAAAGATTCTGCATGATACAGGTATTGTCTGGAGTGGCTGAAAGCAGCTGAAATAAGCTAACGGGTTCCTTTTGATAAGGTCAGTAAACGAGAGTGACTAAATTAACAGTTGCGCAAACGCAATCATAAAATCCCCTAATAGAAATCGTATAGTTTAGCGAAGCTATAAGAGCCATCCCAGTTCGTTTGTGGTGTTTCGCTGGGATAGCTGAATAAAAGAACATGCTTATTAATCATATGTAAGTTTCGGTCTACCTGAAACTATGTAGAAGATTGCTCGCTAATAGTACATGCCCTAAAACAAAATTCAATAGCGTTAGTATGTATTCGGATGTTCACCTACACGAGATCAAACGTTGCGAAAATCAATTCTCGTTATAGTAAACCGCGAACAATTTCGAAAACCTGCCTATCTTCTTAACTTAGTAGAGGCTGCGCGATGAGACTTTTTTCCGTTTGTAAATTTGATCCTTTATCTTATTATTTGGTGACTATAGCACGACGGAAGTATAGAAGGCCAGTTTCTATTGTCTCGATAACAATACAGGAGATTTAAATAACCTCTACAGACGACAAACAGATTGTAATCTCTAATGGGCACTGGGCTTGACCTCTAGTAAAATAAACAGAAAGCACACCGAATTTATGATTAAATAAAATATCGAATCTACCATAATAAATGGCAATATATTTTTTAACAACTACCTGACCGAATTAAGCAGGCAAGTTCCTCAAAAGGCATTGTTGACCAATGCGGTCTCTCACGTCCATATCATCTAATGCGTACCTAAAATTAAATTTTTGTACAGACACGTTATCGTGTGGTTCAATACATTTGTTCATTATGTCTTAACCTATAACCTGGTCTATATGTATATTTTTCTTAGCCCAGCAGTGTTTGCATATTTGAGTGGCCTTTTAGCATTGAAACAGCGAACACTTGACGGATCTGCCACTCTTATTATAGAAATTATCCGCTGAATTACAGGCGAAAGACAAAAACCATATGGATGTCGTAAATGCTACCCATACTGCATACATATATACGCTGCATTTGTCTCTTAGAAATAAGTTTAAATACCTCATTTTATAGAAACGGTTAGCTATTATATAGCAAAGAACAATAGTTTAATTAACAATTTAAATAGAAACATCCACAGCTCTAGCATAATTCCATAAACGTTTAATGCAAAAAAAAAACAAGTCAGTTCTTATCCTGTGTATAGCAGTTGTTTGGGGGGACTGGAAGGAGCCAGTTAAAAACGACTGAAATGCTTTTACTGATATCTTTACTGTTTAATTGTTTACGGAGATACACAGTGGAGCTTCGTCTGCTACTTTTCAGGTTGTCGTGGCGAAATATTCTGTACAGCATTTTACACAATTAAGACCGGCCAGCGCGTCAGCATTCCAGCCGATCATATAATATTATTGGGCGCCTTTTACTTAATTTCGTTATTTTTACTCATTCAATTGTACTTTTACATACAGTTACACTTATCGTACAGTGTATGGCTTATTGAAATGCAAGCACTATCTTTGCAGACACAGATCGTTTCTACGTTTTCCCGCTGACGCCCTTTCAGGCATAGGGCTCTGAATGATCAATGTTGAAGGACTAAGCAGAAGAAGCTGGGCTTGAAGGTCCGAGATATACGTTAGGCGATAAATATGAACATGTCCTATCATGCTTGGTCCTCTAGGTTAAGTGTAATCCTGAGAAGTCATTGAAGCGATATGAAGAAGCACTGCTGCTGAGCCTAGAAGGGATAGCCGAAAAAGAGTTCATAGCCGAATCCGCCATGAAAAAAGCTATTGCTGTTTGAGTTACGTTAGCACTTCGATAAGATGAAAACAGTACTTATTAGGAAAGAAGTTCTTAATGAAGGAGTACTCCATACACAAAAGAAATCCTAACGTCGGCTCACAATAGGCTTAACGCATTGTTGATCAATTGATTTATGCTGGCAATACCTTACATTTGTTTACAGTCAAATGATTTTAACATCATAGTGGGTGCGAATAACAACGTAAAGAGTTGACAGAATTCGACCGTGACGTCCTACCACGGTGTTACCAGAAGGTTTGGCTAATAAAAGTTACTACAAAAGAATTGTAGTTATTGTTTTAACTACTTTATATTTTTATGTGTTGTCGCTCATATTCACGTAGAATTTCTTTTCCGAATATATTCGTAATCACCGGCTATCTCATACTAACAAAAGAATCAACACAACGGAAAAAACGTCAGTCAACTTCATTTTCAGATATTTTTGGAAACGCAGATGGTCAATAAGCCTGCCTTTTTATTTTTCTACTGACATTACGATAAACAGAATACGTTTACTGAACAATTGGAACGTGCTCTTCGAAAGAGATGCACCATTCTAATACCTGCCGATGGACCGTTTGGGGTTGACCATGAATGCAGCCTTCGTCGGTACGCTGACATATGTATAGTGATGTTGACAAATAGTAAGCAATGGACAACATCAGGATAAATTAAACAAAGTATTAGTCATTGTATAGATAAGTTGTTCGTAATACGCTAATCGAATCTTCGCTCAGTCACCATGGTCAGGCACTACAGAGTTTTGTTCCGAACGCCAATTGTTGATTCAGAGTAGAATAGGTATGAAAGATCACAATACAGCTCCCCTACTGCGAACCTGTTCAAATTAGTTTAAGTCGTATAGACACAAAATGCGTAGGCTTCATGATTTTTCGAGTTGTATTAGGTAACTCAGATCTCTGTAAGGTGACGCATTACATCGTTTCGAATATATTTTTAGGCAATTGTTAAGCCAAAATTGCATAAGCCTATTCGTTTTTACGTGTTTTTAAAAGCGCAGTTAACTGGTGTAAAGAGAGACTTTCCACTATTAGGCCAGTTTCGCCGTATAAGTATTTGTTTTAGCGAAGTTCAATTGAACTGGCGGAACTTTTAAAAACAGGAAATTGAAACTTAAACATTAAGGTATTCGACTATCAGTTGCGTTTCGGAAAGTATATTCTGCAAGGGACTGTCCGGTTATCATCACAGTTATAGGTGTAGAGCTATCACATGTGCAATTACTGTAGATATTTACTTGGATTTTCGCCTAGACCTGTTTACCTACAAATAATATATACGTTTATTAAGCCTGATTTGGTTACGTTAGCATCATTATACATTTACGCTAAATTGATAACTTATATTGGTTGATCTTTTCAACGTTATCACATTTAATTAGTTTTTGATGTACCATATAGAGCAATGTTTGTAGGATAACAATTCTTAATTGCGTTCAACTCAACTTTTTTAATCTCAACACACGAAGTAGTCCCTAATGTAATACCAATACCCTCACCGCTCCGCTTTACGGTTACAGATGTTAGCGTCACTCGATTGCGTCTAAAGCTCAACGGCTTGATGCTATGTATTTTCTCTGGGTTAGATTAGCCTAGTAAAGTCGCTTCTTTTAGGTGGTCACTTGTGGGCAACGGGAAAAAACGTGGGAAATCGTGTCTGATCTTTAGCTATCGCTTGCCGTCGGAAGAGTTGGTTTTCATCCAAGTTTGCCCTGCACTGTCTTTGAAATGCTTCGAGTAACCGCTAGTGAGTTTATCTGATGTCACGGGACTGTTACGGCTACCGACAATGCTCAGGAAAAGGATTCCTGAATTGATGTTGCTCGATTCGTAATGATTAACCTTTGGATCGAATAATTTCTTTCTCTAAACTCCTCAAACTACGCTTTTTTTGACAGAAACTTCTGAATTTGGGTAATGTTTAATCAGTACGACATGTATTATAGACCTTAAAAAGGTAAACGGTAAATTAAAGAATGTATTACTGTAGTAATTTATTTATTCGTCTGATTAAAATATTCCTTCATGATGCCGAATGGTAGGCGCGTATTACATGCAATTGGGCCACTTTGTATGAGATTGGCTGGAGCGCCGTTCTCGTGCCCTCATTTAGATATGCATCTTCGTGCGTAGGCATTATACATCGAGCTAGTGCTTTAAGCTAAATTTACCACTAAGCCACTTGACAAATTACGATAATCTAATACCTAACTTCTTCTTCTTCTGTCATAAACAATCGCGATATCTTCTATGCAGTTTTTAGGCCCCAGACCACTTACGTAATTAACTTAATCAATCGCTGTGATTTTTATTACAAATTTAATTCGAGTAAGATATTTGCTCTGGGTACTGTGGGACTACTTATACACCTGCCATAAATTCATTTGTAATCTACCTTAGGGAATTCGAATGTTGGCCTATGACGAAATTGGCCTATGACGGTTCGCGAATTAATTAGTTTTTAGTCAGCAGTTTGTTTCTAAGCTAAATCTTAATTTACTGTCCTTTTTAGACTACCACATAGTACATTCCTCGCTCTTGCATACTTTGAGGCCTGCCGAAGCCTAGGCAGTGGACCAAATTCAACCGCAAATAATAGTAGACAGACCACTGGTTGAATGAAACAAAAAGCAAAAGCTCCTGCTTACTACCAGCGGCTTCCCTCACTCAAAATAAGCTGAGGTACTTACAACTGAGCTCGCCTATAATGAGGTACGTTTGTCATTAATAAGTATCATTTAAGCCTATTTCTCAATCTTTTAAGTGGAAAATATTTACACAATGTATTATGAGTTTATAATTGTGTGAATATTGTTTCGTTTCTATTTATGGAGTGGTTTAAGTCCTATCTTTTTTTTATTCTAAGATTCGTCTTAAATTTAATAGGTAGATATGCTACCACCACATCGATCGCTTATATCTGTCGGAAGAGAATTTGTTACATTTTTGTAATTTTAGCAAAAATGACGTCGTCTTTAGCAATGATCTCCTGTTGTGCAATGTAACTGTTTCCAGTTGAGCTAACTGCAGACCAGTGTCGATGCTCAAGTTTTGATTGTAAAGATAAAATTATATTGTTGATTTTTTTACTATTGAAGGACCAATTAAAATCAGTACCTTTTGATTGTCCTATTTTGTTCGTTTTCAATAGGTTCTACAGACATATAGCATTTTTTAAATAGCGAACCGCTGCACACGGTCCCGATTCCCAAGCCGAGGCCGCTGGTAACAACAAGACACGGTCGGAGTTTTAGCTACCGAGAGTATAGCTTTTAGTGTTTTCAGGTAAATGTTAGTTGGAAATATTTTATACGTCTTACAAATGTGCCACAGGTCCATCGACAGCTCTCTGCAACGATTAACAAATGCCAGTTTAATCCTCCGAAAAGCTCGCACTACTAGGCGCAATGGAACAATTATTAGGTTTTGAGAAAGGCTGCCCTATATCGAAAAAGCAAATTATTTTAATATTTTCCTTATTATTTCGAAATTGTGTAATACATTTTTGAAATTATTATTATTATTACTATTACCGTTTGAACTAATAATGGCTGCTACCTATTTATCCGTAGTCGTGGAATAATTCTATCAATATTCAACGTCTATTACTAACTTTGTTGGAATAAATAATCTATGCAGATCAAACGATGATCAAATAAGTGGATCTATGGACGATTTGATGGGCGGTCGAAGAGGTCCAGCGACGCCTTTTTCACATCAAGAGGCACGCACCTATCTGCTCAGTGTACCCGTCCTGGCCCCTGTATGTATCCCTGTAGCCCACAAGGTACCGCGGTTATTTTGCAAGAAACTTGCCAACTCAAAGGAACAGTAGTCGTTAGAAGCCATTTTTAACCATGCCAAATATGACCTATTCATCACCATCTATGTAGACTCTCGGTAGAAATAAAAATAGCCCAGAAAATTAAAGTCCATCCATTTCTGCTGATAATATTACCATTTTAGCGTTGTATATGCATAAAATAGGTAAGAATAGCGCCATATAAGCCGACATTTACAAAATGTTACCATTGAGAAAAACCGCTGCCACGGGACAACGCGAAATTATACCAATGTGTTTGTCGGGAAACCCTCCATTCGGTGGCCTAATATGAAGTAGCGATAAATTGTTATTTTCTCGAAAATTATGGTGCCTGTAACCCTGCCTTGTGGGACTGTATGGTCCAGAGGTGGGGTTACATGGACCACTAACGATTTTGTATGGGGAAGGCAATTAGAGTGGTCGGACACCGCTCTTATAATCGCAGGCCACATTTCCTAAATATTTAAGCGTTTTTGTAACAAACATATATTAATACACAATTAAGCACCACAGTTAATTGGATCGCATAATTTAATGTCATTAATTCTTGCCAATTCTAACCAATGAACCTACATTCTGAAATACGAAATTTGGTTGTTCTGTGAGAATAATGAATGAAAATAAGCAATGAAATTGTCCGCAAAAGGATCTCCATTTCCGAGCGCGAACGGCTGTCCTACTGGAATAATGATTCGCGATCGCTCGACGGTCCCGGTCGATTATCAGCCTAGGCCACTGAAGGAAGATTTGTTATTATCCAGCAAAAAGACATCTCTCTCTTTTGAAACCCTCTAGCAATATTTGCTATCGTAAATGATTCGTCATATAGACTTTTGCCGATCCGACTATTTTAAGGCAATGGTTATAGTTTCCACCCATCGTAGGGTAAAATTTTGTTGAGCTGTTCGAGATCGAATTCTATATTGCAGAAATACTGCTAAGTTTAGGGGGTTGTAATGGCTTATTTGAACGTTGCGGAGATGCGTAAACGCCATTCACCAAAGCTAATTTTATCGTACTTAGGTTTGTATTAATCTTGTGGTTACTCATGATTAGCGAACATGGATTCTCTAGAGAATAGCAAATGGTCGCGACAAAAGGGTCAAGATAGTATTTTGCAACTTATCCGGACGGGTTTGCTAAAATCATGGCTTCCAATGGGTACATCAAGTACGATGTTCCCTGAAGTGCATTCTGTTTTAAGTTGCGGACACAAAGGCCGGTGTTGTAATGAAGATTCCGTGTCTTTTGAGCAACTGGTTTCATTCTTTCGGGCGCTGTTCTCGAGGGTTCATCACCTAGGAAGGGACATCTCATCTACGTTAAGAGTTAATATTTCAAATAGGACTAAAATTGTATGATGCCATCAATGCTTCGAGATTCTCGAAACCAAAGTTTAACCACTTATCATCGGGTACACTATGCGTGCTAGAGACACCTTCTTGAAATGTCCCGCCAAGGAAAGCTGGGCTGTTCCGTCGCGCGGGACCGTGCTGAAAAGTCATCACTGGTCGCGCGACTGTCTGGTACGTCTATGTTTAGTTTGTCGGCAAATAATTGACCACGCCTTAAACTTTTGTTCTTGCTTATTGGATAAAGTGTGCTACCAGTATGCAGTGTTTTAACATATATCAAATACATAATGCGAATGGAGACATACTGAAGCACATATTCTAGTACCTATAGGCGAGGCAACATGACCTTGGTCATCCCGTGTTCACAAGCTGCCTGCCTAATGGGAAAAAGCCTCACTCCACAATAGGCTCACGTGCTTTTTTCAGTTTCGAACTGTGCTCTTTTTTACGTTTACGCACTGTTTTGGAAGATCAAGTTTACTGCAGCACCTTCTAGAGAACGGGCCAACGAAACGTGTGATCTCGATCGCTCTTGAAGACGATAGGGTGTATAAGAAGAGATTGTTTTAAATGATCATCAGATGCATAGTATCGAGCGCTGATCAACCAGATTCAGCGTTCAAGTAATTCTGAAGCGTAACACATTTAGATATATGGCACATTTTGTTAGTAACATTGCGTAGTCTTGATGACACGCTATGAAAATAGTAGTTTCACTGTTTTGTTAAATAAGTTGGTCGAGTGAATGGGTAGCAATAGGCGCGCATGTAGGATCTCAGGAAGCATGGTATTAACACCCTTAGCGAATTGTAAATAATCGTAAACAATGGCACTCTGCTTAAAATTTAGCGCTGATCAACAGGATGGATCAATTGAGTTACATCGGCTGCACCGTTTCCCATTGATGGCGCTCTAAAAGGAGTAACCTTTTTGCACCTGCGTCCAAAAACAACTTTAAAAGCGTGCGATACCGACATAACAGTACGACACATCAGTGATGCATGACAGATACCTGCCAGTGGGCTCTACTCAGAGGCCACTTAATTCTTCTAATTTCTTTATGTAATAGGCAATCGATAACGTTTTGTTGAAATAATTCTGCCGCACTTCACGGTGAGCCATATTGTTTTTGGAGTGATCTTTTAATATAGCTCGGCGTAATGGTTTCTAGGAAATGTAACCTGTCTTCAGTTTGGCATTGGATAGGTAGCTTTGGAACAGATGAAGCTGCGATGGGAAAGCGAATGTTTGTTCTCTATCATTCAATAAAAGTTTGATAAAAAGAGAAAAAATCCCGAACCGTTCCATAGAGTTCCCCTTCCTCCTATGTATGTAATTAATCTAAAAGGTGTCTAGCCCGACAGAACAATAAGTTTGAAATATTTGATTTCTCAGCATAGTATCTTTGTAAATCTAGAAGACTATTTCATCGAGATTTCTACGTAACAGTTGGCGGGCGGATCGGCTTGCAAAATACGCGTTTACAAATGTACTGGCCTCGTCTATCGATGAAAATCAGTCCTTCATCCAGATGAAATTTTCCGTCGCATATATAAAGGAAAAAATCTGGCTGCATTTCTGCCATGGCAACCACTGAGGCGTAAGCCCGTGTGCTCCCACAATAGAATGATATTTTCTTTTTTCAACACGGAGACAAATAGACATACACGGCTGCTAAGTAACAGAGCAGCATTCAACATATCTTGAACTTTTGCGAGCATTGTTTAACGCATACGCGAATATATCATCTAACGCTATTTTCATATTAAGCTTGGATCAGACTATATATTGGCGTTCATTTAATAAGTTACAGTTGTCGTTTACAGGCATTGAAAGTCATCGACGAAAAGGTTGAACATTTTAACAACAATTATCTAATTCTCCCAAATTTCATCAACGACACCGTGGACAAATTGAAAAGCATTTCGGACACAGCAATTCAGGCAAGACTGATTTTTTCGCCCACTTAGTGTCTGTTTACCATAATTTACAAACACGTTACATTGGGCTGCAGCTAGACATACGGCAGTGAACCAGTACTTTACTTTTAGTACATATTATGACCGTTTTTCATATGGGTCTATTTCAGATGATATAGATTAATATAGCATTAGATATGCGTCTATATTAAGCCGGTTAAGCTAGGTCATTATTGAATGGACGAGCAATAATATATGGATCCTCGATGAATGAAGGAAGGTAATTTATTCATTGATGGGCTTATTTTCGGTCTATTTTGAATATCTTTCAAGGAGAACGGTGTGTTCAAAAAAATAGTGTTGAATATACACTATCATTTAGATTTAACCATTTATCGTAGGATTTGATCATATATGAAAGTTTTGCAAATTGAATACGGAAAGCTCCGTAGAGAGAGTGTGCCATGTTTCAGATAAAAACAGATAAAAAAAAATATAGCTAAACAGATAAAAAAAAAGTTTAGAAATTTAAAAAGTCGAAACTACTGAAACTTCTCAATATTTATATGCGCATTAATAAAGTTATTAAATGTTATTCATCCTTTATTCAACCCAGCAAATAAATAATGATTTAAATGTGTTCCCTTGATGCCTTTCATTGACCCATCTGCAATATAGGTGTTAATCTGCAATATCCCAGGTGACGAAGAGCAATTGAGCAGTTGCATTGATAACTATGTATCAGGCCTGGCACATCACAAAGTATTCGGGAGTGTGAAAAGCTTCTGTAGAAATACGGACGCCGACCTTGAGAGGTAGCATTTCGATTCTTTGTTTAATCAGTGCTTCTACAGAGTACTGCTTTGACTCCCATTTAGAAAATAGGCACACGGTAATTAATATGTTATTATAGTTTCAGAATATATAAGGTGCATACTCGCGCCGCTCTTTACAGACGCCTGGAGTTCTTACGCACCTCCCACGTCACCGCCGAGGCGTTAGGAGTTCGTGAAGAGGCTTTCTGCTGTGAACTTCCGCAAGCAATCGTTGAACTTGCTTCCCTTGACGCAAAGTACACTCCCGTAGACAAACTGTGGTGTCTAAGATCAACGTTGCGTTCCATCCAAATGGAGGTTGAGGAACATTGCCACCAGTCGGGTGTTCAAATCTACTACGGCGAAGGTTTGTTTACTATCTTATTTTTTGCTCAGGGTAAACGTTCTGGCGCAAATATTCAAATAATAGGTATTAGCTATCGGTACTGGCGCAACCGAGGGGGTTTATACACATAAATTATACGCTTAGACGAACCTAGTTTTTTTACTAAGCTCACCTAACAACTGTCAGTTTAGATAATATTTTTAAAGTAAAAGTTCACGGTTGACAAACAGCCCAGTATCCAAAATACAATGCAAACACCTATCAAGTTGAAATGAAGCCAACTTTAAAAGAAATACTCAAACCTCAAGAAACCGAGGTAAGCTTCCCTTTGCCTACATACCGATTTATTTGTTATTATGTTTCTGCTTCTCGTCACTTTTTTGAAAACAGATATGCCCGTTCTGACAAATGAAATCCTAATCTTACTTGTTGTTTTGGTGATGGCACGATCAAAGCCGATGTATCTTGCCTCGAATATCTTCTACATTGATCATTTCTGTGGCGTCAAGGTAAGCCTGTTTCTGTTTCGCTGGCGCTCATATATAACGATCTTATTGGCCACTAGATATTAGCGGCAAATCACACAGATGTTGTAAGCGAACATTTGTACGAGACGTCCAGTCTATGCACCTAAAAAATGTTTGCCAAGAGCCCGTGTTGCGTTATGATTAGTAAATAAGAACAAAGGAGCTGAATCGAGCATGTCTAATCGCAGAAAATACGATCCAATATAGATCTTGTATATGCTAATTTCAGGACGATTTTTCGAGTTTTACAATATCCACCTTCAAAGCAGCATCTGAATTCGTTCGAAACTTCAACGGAAACGGTCTTGAAGAAGGATTAAGTCCTAGAATGCTTAAAAAGGAGGTAGGAATCTATGTAAACAACTCATTATTATTGAACGTTTTCAAAAGCAAGTATCTATTTAGAGAAATTGTACCTTACGGTACGGCTAATTACGGTACTATACGATGTGCGTAATAGGCTATCTCTGATGTTCGCTACACGATAAACTTTCAGTATAACTTAAAAATGTGTGCTGAAATAAAGTTTTCTTGGCTGGCCTACCTAGTTATCCCTAGCGGATCTAATGGAAGTGACGGCATCAATTAACGAGAATAGCAACAACAACAGCAGCAGCAGCAGCAGTGGCTCGCTAGCGGCAGAACCGAAGAATAAAGACGAAAACGATAAAAAAGGTAGCCACGTGCAGGATAGTGGCAACGGTCAACTTCTGCCCCCCCGAAAACGCTACGATGAACATTCATCACAGCGCAAGGAGCGGCAGCAGTCGCTCTCACGGCCGTATTTTCAACAGTCACTACGACAGCGAACGTCGCTTATTAGAGACAACCATCTCAGGGTTAGTAAGGTAGTATAAAATGTGCATCCATCTAGTGAACGAGGAATTGGCATCGTAAAAAGATGATTTTCAGATCCAATCATAGCATATGAAATAGAACACGTTAGGTTTGAACACTGTTTATTGGGTCCATAATGGATATGTGCATGGGAAGACGTAGATAAAATGGGTAAGCACAAAAACGCTCACGTTATCATCTGTCTGACGCACTGCTTTGAACGAGCTCGTTTCAATACGTTCGGGCCACCTCATTAGCAGTGTCGGCCGTGCTTAATACCATGTTTTTGTGCTTTCTTACTATTGCTTTGTGTCTGTATATGAACAGTCATCGCTGGACTGCGGAAGCGGAGCCGGTGCTGGTAGATCTGAAGGCGCATCGTCTTTCGGGGTCGATCGTAAACTGGAGGAAATCACTCGTTTGATTCAACAACAAACGCTGGATTTCCACTCGAAAGAAGAGGAGCATCTGAGACGTCTTGATAATAGTTACAGCAGTAAATCATCTATTGCCGGCCACTCATACGGGCTATCGCCGTCTTCATCAAGTCTCAACTCTTCATTCAATAAGTCTATTTGTTTTTCTTACGCGAGCGAGCTTTTGTAAATACTTACACAAGCAATATCGAAAATTCCACTGCTCTGGTGTGAAGAAATCTAGACTCTTACAATTAACATTGATTGATTATGAGTAAAACAAAAAAATCAAGAAAATAGAAATGACTTAAAAGATGCAATAGAATAGTCCGTAATCGTTGCTGCTCTTTCACTTGAGAGAGCTGCAACTGTTACAGACACTTCGCACCCAAATTTGTAATTTCTATTATCTTTGTCATAAACAATAAGAACAATGGTGGCTTACTGCTGATCTATTAATTAAGTTAATTGTTTTATTTTTTTAATCTCATTTTTACCCATCTGTCCGGTTTCGCGCTCTTTGTTTTGGTTTCAGGTCTATTTTTATTCTTTAAGGTAGAATACGCTTGCTTAAGTTTCCTCTGATCTGGATGCTTGCAGTGTCGCGGGACCGGGTTACGAGGCACCCAACCTCTTATTTTCACCTCTGACATCTCGAAGAAGATCGTTACGGCAACAGAGGAACTCCTAATACTAGGATAAAGTATCAGCGTTCAAGCTGATCGACATTTATTCGATAACTAAAGCCTAACTAGCTCCAGGCTCGTTTCTTGTCGTCATCTCCCCTATCAAGAGGTGAATTCCAAATCTTACGGAACCCTATTACTTATGTTTTACAGAGTTGTTACTGTGCAGCTGGCTATGCGACTGTGTGAGATCTGCAACAAAGTCCGAGTCGCAGTTAGATATTGGTTGGGTGTTAGCCTGGACGCTTATTGGGCCTAAGCAATAACTTTTCATATAACTTAATAGTGAAAGAAGAATAAAACAGAAGTGGGGCAGAATAAAAAAATAGTTACTGAAGGAAGGTAAACAAGCCAATAAACGGGATGTTTCAAAAACGATTTTGTTGTGTACTTTATTTCTGGTTAAAAAATATAAGATGCAAACACAAAAAAAAACTCCACTACTAAGTGTATTCGCAAAATTTGTCTAAATATTGAATATGTTTAGCACATATTGGATGTGTTGAACTGCGTATATCTGATTAATGATTTGTAAACATTTTAATATAGTTTACAATAGAGTTACCTTACATAAAACGTTTTATCCAGGTAAGCTTCTCCAGGTAAGAATTTATATTAGCGAAAATTCTCTTCAGCCTTTTCTTTGTCTACAGCAGGTTTTTGACTTGGACACTTCACTTGTGCCCAACCGTTGCTAATATGATACAAACAATCAGCTATAAAATAAAGTATTAACATCTTTGAGCTATCTAAACCTGTTACGAGGCAAGCAATTAGATATTCCTTATACCCAAGTTCGAGTTCGTTTAGATAGACGTCCTAGTGCGACGTGCCAGAAGTGGATGCACGCGTATCCTCTACCTATTCAACTTTTCAGCTTTATGCGTACCCTTTCAACCACAGGCTGTTTAATTACCTCTAAGGTCTGCTTGTTAGTTGGATTTAGTAAGCTGCTATACAGCAGATGAATTATTTTTGTGAAATGATAAACAATTTTTCTTGAATCGTTGGCAAGTCGTCCCGTTGTAGCTTGTATTGGCTAATTTGCTCATATATGGATTATTTCTCACTTTTTCTTTTGAAAAGGCTGAGTTTAAAAAACATGAATACACAGTTAACAGCTGAGTAGAGCTTTTGCGGTCTGTTGTATGAATTACATTGATTCCTCAGCTTCAACTTAATTAACCTCAATAAGAAAATAATCGAAAATGCTTATTTACTAATAAAATAAATGTTTTAAGTATTATGTTCGGGAGTGGCGTTAGGCGTTACTTCAGATGGCTGACTTTCTAGACGGAACTAAATGTGTCCATGTCCGGTTTCAAGCCTAGGTTACCACGAGTCCCTAAATTCGAAGACAAATGCGTTACCACTGCACTTTCACGCGAACGTTTCTCCGCTGTCTTCAACTTATGAACAGAGTTTTAGCGTCAACAAAAGCTGTATTATATTGCTCAAAAACATTTAATGTCAGGTTACTTTCAACCCTGATTTTCATGCACTTAGGGCACCTAAAATTTTTCTTAAAGCTATCGAATTTGGTTTACATAACGAGAACGTTTTAAAGGTGTTGCTCATTCGGCGACGCAACCCACCTTCACAGACTATCGATCGACGCATTCCTACATTTCTTGAACACTCGGGTTTCTCGAAAAGAAATATGGACCTGCGCGCAACTTCGAAGTCGACGACTTCCTGTCAATGTTTCGTGTGAAGTTTGTGCGCCCAACCAAACTAATCAGGCCTGTTCCATCTAAGCCTGCCGAGCTGTGAAGAGAACAGCCGTGGGTGCGCAGTGTTGGTAATTGAGATATTATACCCCATAAAAATAGTTACAGCGACGAGGAGATATAATGAAACAGCTTATTTAGATACGCCTCCTACTGCAATTGGACCAAGACCCACTAGAAAGCGGGCACAAAGGGCGAGAGCAGTTCGTTCGTTCGTAGGAGAGCGTGTAGCATTCTGAAACTTGGAATGGGGCAAACCTGATGTTTAGGCTCCAACACGCATTTCCTAGCCCGGCGCGTCGGCAGGAGCGACAAAAACACCTGCGTACGTAATTCACGGTATTGCAGTGACAGATGCTGTCGGTCTGTTTCTGTCAGGAAAAAAGCGAATTCGAATGGAGCTGAAAATTTGATACGACTCAGCTTGCTGGCACGTCGGTCGTTTCCGCTCGACGATTACCATGTACGTGACCTAAGATACGGCATCTATATAGGATTTTAAGGGGTAACAAAGCAGGTTAACGAAGGGACCTAATGGGAATAAAGCGTGCTTCAGTATTGAGCGCTGCTTTCCCTGTTGCCAAACGTGTTGTATTTACCCATCGTGATTGATGCGAACGCGTACACAGGCTTTAGCAACGACATAGAGCATCAAAGTTCAATAAAAACGAACGGGCTATGGAAGTAGAAGAGTAAGTGGCGAACTGGATTCAATCACAAAATGGAGGCGTAAAAGAAAATTATATGCTGAGCATAAATTGTTTTAGAATTCAATAATAATAATATATGCAATTGTGTATAATATTAGCTTAAAGAAAAACTTTAAAATTACCTTTTATGATATATTAGTGAATTAAAAAAGTATTAACAGTAACCTATTATCGTTGTTACTCAATGTACCGGCTATCGCTCCGCCATCGATGAAATGCACCCAACATGAACATCGGCAATTTACGGGACGAAAAGTTAACGAATCAATCAGATCCGTAGATAACATAAGTTTACCGATAGCTTCTTCTGTGAGCAAGGCGCTAGCTTAGAAAGTTAATAATAAGCACTATTGTATCCTAGAACAAGTATAACTCTAACTTGTAGGAAAACACAAAATAATAGGTATATACTTAATTCTATTATTTAATATGTAATAGTAGGACTGTAAATAGAAAAGAAACAATGGCGGATGGATGTCTGCCTGCCTGAATAGATGTTTAACCTTTTAAATGAAATGAAAGCGGGTATATCATTGTGTGAACAAGCTATGAAATATTTGAAAGTTAACTAACGTACGGGTCTCGATAATATATCAGGCAGTTTACAGGTCACCGATCATGGCCTATTTTGCAATTGCAAGACGAATAAGGTAAGCAGAAATGGTTTGTTTTAACGGATAGCAGGTAAAATGTATGCATAAGAGGCCATAGTGGCACATAATAATTAGGGTGCAGAGCACGTATTTAGGATATTGTTATTAAAGCTTGAGCCTTGTAGAAATATAGATTGGTATCTCACATTTTAGCCTCCGAATTCAATAGGTAGCTCTCTATAGATTGAGGCTATCTCTAAGTTCCAAGGAATTCCCCAGAGAAGAGCTACATATTGGCAGCATGACGCGCAAGCCTATTGTGGATTTTTCCGGCTACCCCGTGGTTAGGTTGTCCCAAGTCGGTGCAGTCGATTTAATTTTACTGTATGCATTGAGCGCATCTTTATTATGTCCTGCTTCCTGAAAGAATCATTGCGCGCTAATTGTTCTGTTCAATATAGGAGACTAGCAAAGCTTATTTCGGAAAGCTACTTTGCATGAAGGCAATAACTACAGGCGTTAGACAGCAGTAACATCGCCGTATAAACCCTAGCAATAATTTCAGTTTTTAGGGAATTCTCTCTAGAAGTAAACTCAGGACACTGAATTAAAAGAGTATGCTCCTTTTAGGACACTGTAGATCGCTTTAGTAGCTTTTTCGTTTTCAGTCATTACTTCGATAGAATCGTATCGAATAGCCATTGCATAATGTCTCCTTGACGTGATAAAGTGAAATACACTTGGTAATAATTACGTCAGCGAAACGTCTAATAAGTTGCGGCGAGTTACGCTTCCCTAACCAATTAGGTCATCCTCTTCCACTCTACATTGTCAGTAGCAGAAGCAGAATTCAAAACGAAACCGTTAAGATTGAAACGAAATTTGACTTGTCCTGCCAGGTCATACGTTCAGTCCCACAAAGCTAATGAAAGCTGCAACGAGATGAGGCCAAACCCTGATATTAAGGTAATATTGGTCGCTTACGAGACGAGGCAGATATATATTCACTGTTTTGCAAATGAAACTTTTCTCTGTATAGAGAGCCTGTTTTTCGCTTGATAGCCCTCGTAACATCTAGAAATGGGCCTATGAGAAATAAAGCTGATCTGGTCGCAGTTTTCTCTGGAATCGCGATTTTTGATCTGCTAGCTCGTCTGAGTTAAAAGAGACTACGCACCAGAAAGGATACTGGCCGTTCATACTCAAGCTACTCATACTCAAAGCCGATCAACCGACCCAACCTAACACAATTTTTGCTGCCCAGCATTCGTTCAGTAACTTTTAGAAATGCGATCTACTTAAAGTCAGTCACACCTATCCACTGCATATATTTGTACCAGGAAAGTGCGCTTGATAGCGTAGATTATAATATGTTACTAGAAAAAAAGGATAAAAAGGGGAGGAAACAGCTGCGTAGCCCGACTGCTGTTAGATACAAAGCGATGCTTACCAAAAAATACGAAACGCCTGGCTGCGCGCAGTGTTATTCAATGTTGTTCTTATAGCATTTAAATAGAAGTGTGAGGTTTTAGAGTATGACGCTCTCGACCTAACTAAGAAACCATATTTTTTGGTTTTTTGATTAAAAAAGCTATATCAACTTATTCCAAAACCGTTTAAGGTTTTTTTTCTCGAAAAATCTTGCTGACAGCGTACACTGTAAAAGGGGTAACGTTTCTCTTCCTTCACTCTTACAACAGCAACGGCGTCTGTGCGCCTGGCCAGCAATACGACATGAAAATCCCAAAGAGATTTTTTTAAGTTAGACAAAATTATATACAAGGGCGAACTTTAGTTCAGCAGAACGAAGTAGCTTATAAGGAACTTGCAAGTAATGTTTTTATGCTATAAGGATGTCTCGATGTCCACCCCCAAAAGCTCTACTGTTGCTAACACGATAGTTTAATACATATATCGGAAACGAATTAGTCTAGCTAGACGGCTTTTATACAAACAATGCGATTGAGTTATGTGAAATCTACAGACGATCGTATAAATTAATCTGCCCAACTGCGGACCAACCCGTACGCTTTCTTTACAAAATAGATCTACGTTCATACGTAGCAACCTCCAGATTACAAATGGCTACAGTTCGTTAACGTTAAGAAATTAAGGTTCATCTAACCTGTGTGAGGCGTTCGATTTGCACGCTTCTCTGCAATTACTAAGTCTTTGATAAAAAAAAAAAAAAACACAAAAATACACATATATCTAATATCAACGAACCACGGATTTTTAGTATTGTTTGCTTTACACACTTAAGAGGGACAAAGGCTAAATGCCCTTCTTGTATTCTAATGCGGCGTGTGAATTATATCAGTTAAGCTTAAAGTTCGAGGGGCGTCCTTATGCTTAAACGGCGGCGGGGGGGGGGGGGGGGCGTCGACAAGGTCGAGAAATCGAGAAGCTCTATGAAGTCGTCCGTATGTGACAGTCACTTTAATAGCCTTGACTTCTAGCATTTGCCGTTACCCCCTCCTAAGTGGACTGTCGAAACCATAATACGCGGATATACAGTACATTCTACCCGCGAAGGGCGCGAAGAATTCATTACTCTCGCAAGAGCGTTCACGATGTAAATTAGACTATTTTGTCTTCTCTGCCTGGATGATTATGTCACAACCTTCCGCGAGCCGCCTTCTACGAAGTGCATGTTACGATCTTTGATCAACGCTTTTTGACCTCAAGATTTGAGCACTGACGCCCGCCGGGGCCTAGGATTGCCAACAGGGCTTGCGAGCTAAGCCATCTGCAACTCATTATGAGATCACTAAACGATACAGACGCTCCCTGGCCGTCCCTTGTCCTTCTCTCTTCGGGCAAACGGCCATCTCCTTGCGACGTTACAAGGGGGGAGGATGACGTTCCTTTTTTGTGGGTACCCAGGTCCAAGTTACGTCGAAATGTTGAATATAGTGCCTATTTTAGGTCTATTTAGATTTTAGGTCTAGTCTTATATGAAGTTGATCTGCTGTTCCAACAAATTAACTTAATTCTCAGCAGTAATTAATCTGATGATATTCTGTAGTGCGGAAAAATTATGACAGAGACCAAATTTCGCTATGATCCCATGCGTAGAGGTGTCACCGAAAAAAGAAGCTCCATTTATTGTAACGTAAAAAAGGATGCTATCTACGTATTCAGCTAAGTGAGTTTCATATTTTGGCATCTCCAACGATCCGTTGACCATGGAATCGGATAGTAAGAGCCATCACGAAAAAAGCGGACGGATCTTTGAATATGCGCGCGTTGTCATTGCCACTCACCAGTGCCTCAGTTGTCAAAGACAGCCATTCGAATGCTATTGGCAAGGAAGTCTTTGAGAGTTTTGGCAAGATCGTAAGTTGGAGAAGTTTGATAGAGCCTGTCAGTGGTTCTGCGGCTGTCTTATTTGGCTGGCACGGGAGAGGTCCTATAGTAGCACACTGAATATAGGGTAACTTGGTTAGTAAATCGGTCTGATTTTGAAGCTACGCTTTCCGCTAACAACGCCACTCGTCTATATCAAATGACGAAAGAAGTGTTTAGCGTAACCTATTGTAAAGGCTAATTCTCTTTGAAGACTCGATACATTCAAATTCGAAAAAAACGAGTCATTTTCAAAGTCTGATAATAATGTCTCTGACTCAGGCTGAAGGATATGAACTGAAGCCTTATGTTTATGGGTCTAGTGTCAACTCCTGTTTTTAGTCTGTCAAGCGTCAAGCTTTGAAAGATAGACTGACAAAATGCTACCTTGGTTCAACGGGAATTAGAAAAGTATTTCCACAAATATTGATTTGTTAGTGTGACAAATAACGAAGCTGTTATTTCCGCTATTTTCTGTATGCGCCAACTTAACTCTTGTTAGATGTTTTGACTGTTTCAAAGCTCGCGCATTACTACAGTATTTCAGCCTAGCTGTATAATACTAAGAATGCCCATTTAGTCGGGTGTATTTTAAGTCAAAGCTTACAGCAGGTTGTCGTACTGTCCTAAGGTACGCTAGGGCCTAAATGTCCAGGAACGGCATTTAAACAAGGAGAAAATTTGGTTAGCTTTGTAATGTTTTCGCGTCTAGCCATTTCGCATTGAACTACAATGGAGCTAACCCGCAGCCTGGATTTAACGATAAATCTAAATGTATCCTAGTTCTGCTTTTGAGTTCTTTAAAATTTATAGTTATTTATGCAAAACTACAAAAACAAAACCGTACGGCATATCATGGTACAGTAAGGAATTTCGTTCGAAATAAACACACGCTATCTTGCATTGAGCGAATCCACAACGAAATTACGAACATACAAACTCGACGATCTATGGTTAAAGAAATTCTAAAAGAGAAATTGATTCCATGCTCCAGTCTGTATTATCCACAATAAGATTACAGAAATTGAAAACCACTTCCAGAAATTTTTACAAAGAAATTGTATTATCAGTCGTTATATAGAGGTTATAGCGGCTAGGTTCCCTTTTGTACCTTTATGCATTCTGCAAATTGTCGTTTTTTTTTCGGCCCTCGAATCTGTGAGGCCTTTAGTGTGCTTTTAGTTCAGAAAATCAAGCCTGCTGGATTTCTTTGTATGACTGATTTAAGTGATACATCAGCGAACCTCGGCATAACAGATACTGCCTCACTATTGGTTCTTATTAAATAAATAATTTTCGAACGTAGAGAATTTATTGTTCGAAAAACTCGAAGTGAACATGTAGTTGAAGTAGATCGTGGTTGCATAGATACTCCTCGTCAGGGATGTCTCTGTAAACATATACAACAGCTGTCGTTCGATTTTCTGTTTTTATTTAGCTTATTAATAAGTAAGGTCACTTTTGTTATAATTTAGCGCGGGTATCCTTTTTTTTTAAATTTAAATTTGTTATTTTAGCAGGACTTGCTATCACCGACATGCGGCCATAATATAAGCAACTTTGACAAACAGGGTGAAATTTAGAAACATTGATTTCATACTTTATTGCGGCCATCTGGAAGGCCGCGGTCCAATCTACAGTGTGGAAGGGCGCCGGTTCATGTGTTTAAACTGCGATTCGTTGGAGGAATTAGGTTGTGGCCTGGCCGTTTGACGCATTTTGAAAGTTTTCGGTTTAACATTTACTTTCGCCAAACAGTTTTAAGGATGCAATATGATAGCGACAGAAGAGTTACATTCATGAGAACCATTGTCACCCAAAAAATAGTTCCAATTAAGTTACAGTAACACCCTCTGGTAAAATTCCCGTCTTTATTATAGATAAGGTTTATTTTTTGGTCAAATAGGTTGTTTAATGTGATAGCGGGCGGTACGGACGAAAAGTTTTTCCGGCGGGACTTCTGTAGTATAGATAAAAGAAAAAAAAAATATATATATATATATATATATATATGTCATTGATTGCCTCGATTACAAGTTTTTAAAGTTTGTTCATTCCAAATTAACGGTTGAACGTGCTGGCTATTCTTTCATTCTTTTTCGTCGGACTGACGGTGGTCGTATCTCGATCGACCCTATATCTCTTTCATTGAATTGGCTTTGGTTCTCCAAGCAAGTGACTTCACTCTTTGAGTACTATGAAGCATGAAGGACAAAACTGCTGAACGTGCCGAAAGAGAGAGATTGAAGGGCTGGGTTAGTTACTCCTGTTTCGGCTCCAGGGTTCGTTTTGACTGTCGGGGATTGGAATTAGGGCATCGTCGACTAAGTCGTCCTGACCTGGGTCAATGGGTTAAATGACTCGTGAGTGGCAATCGCCCTGGCTGGCTGACCGAACCTTCACTAACTGAAACTCTCCTACTATCGTCATCGGTGAAAACTCACCAAAGTGGCGCAGCGATGACACCGCCTGCAACCTCATTCATCGGTCCCGTTCAGCCGGAGAAGATGGACGAGGCGTCTTGCAACACCCACTACAATCCTCCGTTCCCTGCTTTATTTGTCCCGTCCAGCGCTTGCACCGCAACTTCGTCGGGTTCTCCTTCGCGCTCCTTTTCCCATACCATATTTTTTCCAATTCGAATGCGTCGACCTTATTGTATCTGTTCATACGAGCCGCTGGTGATATGATGTCATTACTATATGGAGGAGCAAACCGGGAAAAAAGCGAAGCCGAGGTCGACACGGTCTCAGCGCTTTCCTCTGTGCAGATCTCCTGATATGGAGTTATAATGAGGCTGAAAGTCGGACTGTGTATGTTGGTCTCGTTGATGGTGCGTATAATGCGCTGTACGAGTTTGTAGGCAGCGAAAATAAGAGACGAACCTCGTTACTGTTATTGTAATCGATAGAAAACAACCAAATGAACCAGATGAAACTCCGGTGAAACAAACTAAAGCATGACTGACTACAATAATGATGAGAAGGAATGAAAGAGAGAGTTGCCGTAAGACGGGCCAAATCGGACGTTGCTGGGCTAGTTGTTTATTGAAAATGCTTCGCTTATATTATACAAGTCATCTAGTGATGGTGCCCAGCTGTATCACGAGATATCAATTCAACTTCGAGGAAATGGCTAGGAAACAGATAACACTTGCAACAATTGTTTCAGGTTTAGTCATGCTTTTGGTTGATCCTAATCGTTGTGGAACATTAAGAGCGGTCGGATATGTCTCCGAGATGGGGTTCCTGTGACTTAGATGACCACCTGTTTATAGCTATACGACAAACGGTACCTATATGGCTGAATAATAATTTTTCTATTCGTGAAGCTAGGTGTATGTCTTGACACGTATTGCACTGATTTCTTATTACCAGCATGATAATCCGCTGTGATTGGTAAGAAGCACAGGCCTGTACAACGAGCCGTCCCTGATTCTACATCATCTCTGAGGCTTAAGGCCCACTCATGAATTTCATATCAGCTTCTCAAGAACTACCTGTATGTGTTTCTTAAAAGCAGGCAATTAAAAGAGCTGGTCTAGTAAATAAGAAATATGAAATAACTTTACAGTACTCAAACACTGACCAAATTGAGAAAATGCGATTAAGCTATTTTTTGAAAAATACCTCGCTTTTTTAGCAGCGTTATCTGTGTTTACTAGATCTCATATTATCACTAGCGGAACATTGCGAAAAATTTCGTATGTTACATTGGCTTGCTGCTAGGCCGTCCTAGAATACTGAGTAAGAAAATGAGGTTCCGTTCTCGTTTATGGGTATACTTTTTGCTACACGATGTGTTTTTGGGGAGTTTGATAAGATCCGGGTTCGTGACTCTATACCAATATATGTTGCATTTTTAGTCAGCGTTCACAATACCGTCATTTCGATATACGTCAATGAAAATAAGTATGCAATTTTTATGGAGATAATATGTCCGATTTAATAACTGTATGCTGTTTGCTAGCATCGTGTCCTTGCGATAAAACTCTTTGGCTACACAAGATAATGAGCTATTTTTCAGTCTGGCGAAAACACGCCGCGCCAATAATATGCTAATAATAGCAATGTGACTGTAACGCCAATTTCTACCTAATTTTGATCAATGCTTATGACCAAACAAAGAAAATACGGTTTTGATGATACGGCCACTCTCTGTTCCGGTGGCCGACTTAGGCTGCTTTTCGGACGAAGATTAGATCTATGCTCCCTTTGATGAACGCGCCGAGAAAACAACTTACTTACATCCATGTAATAACCGAAAAATCCAACGCGCTTATCTATAACTGCATAGAAATTAAAATCGATATCACCGTCTACACGAATCGAATTCTCGGGACTTTCTAAGGTCAGGTAATGCAAAGCCAAGAAGTACCGGGCGGGTTCATCCTCTTGCCTTTGTTTCTGTAATTACTCTATGATAATTCAATATTTACGATGCAGGATATGCATGGGGAATGCGACTAAGGCGGCCATCGGTTTCTGCCTGAGCAGTTTCTTGCCACTAACATATGCCCTGTGTTAGTGGCTGAACACTTCACGAATTCTTGTAATCAAATTAATCAAAATTAGATACGGGATGCCACAAGGTGCGGATCCGTGTTGGAATATGCCATATGTTAAATAGCTCTAATAAAAAATTTACACAGAGCAAAAAATTACTGTCGTATGCCCACTCTGTATTTTCCTGCGTCTCCAAACAAAATATACAGGGTCCTTTTTGACACTTCTTACATACTGGCTTGATCTATGTTAAGTATTCATATTTAAACCTGTATAGAGTCTATGTTACACAGTTGAGTGGTCCCAAACATGCCCGTATGAAAGGAACCAAGTTTGATATCATTATATACCTATCGAAGCAGCCAAAGTTTAAGCCTATCTTTTATTATGAATAATATTTAAGTATACTTATTAATGAAATAATTTGTTCAAGCTGAATTTATTGAACGGTTGACTTCCGGTAAATCTTGCCTTTAATATGAACTATATAGTTGCTTATGAGTCTATCCCACTAATTGGATTGCTTTATTTTTATTGGAGATGAAAGGCTGTCCGATTATTTGCTTAATTTGTTTAAAAAATATAGATTAGATCAGGCTTCCTACTTAACCACGGGTCTTTTTTGAGAGGCCAATTGGAGCTGTGTAAAAGTAACTGCCAACAGCAGCTCTTTCAGTGTTCCTGCTTGGTAAGCTTTTATCGATTCTGCCCGTGAACCTGTTGTGGACATCTGTAGCACCAGCTATCGGTGTATAGCTACATTCTTATTTGTTGTTCGAAACAAGCTCGAGGTTCGATCTCGGGCATAAACACATTTTGTTTTGTGCTGGGAACTAGCCGTCTGATAAAATGCCCAACGATAACGCATGACGTAAAACATAGAGAGCTACATTCGTATTAATTCTTTTCATCCAGCGGATTCGATTCATTGCTTCTTATAACACCTGAATTGACGTTTTCATAGCAGTCACAGAACAAACTGTGGTGGTTAGTCCAAACAGCTGGACCCAAAATGGTTTTGCTGTTTCTACTTATCGCGCCCGTTTCATACTAAACAACTGCAACGAAGTACCAGCGGCTTTTCTGCGTGGCATGAAGTTTTTCACTGTTTCCCACTTCTAATCAATGCCCTTGCCTCGCCCTTGTTCAGTTCTCGAGCGGAGGCAATGCTAATAGCTAAAAGAACTGGCTTGAGATAGGCTGAAGCACGACGAAGACAATGAGACAAGATTAGGAAAGCAATTGCTTTTACCTTATTATCAAGGATGGTAAAGAAACAATGGTATACCTCCGTCACTGCCAACCGCCCAGGCAACGAATGATGAAGAAGATATAGTACCTCGCCCTGAGGGGACGGTCGCAACAGAGGGCGCAAAGCTGGACTGCTGATGCGGGCTTTCTGCTCCCAATACTGCAACTGCTTTAGCAGCAGATTATAGTGGGACTTTTCAGATTACTCTATGGACAGAACGGAGAGAGAGAAAGTGAATGGGAGAATGAAGACATAGTTGTACTGTACTGTCGCAATGTGCCACACGCCGTACTTTGTGATTAGGTTCAGAAAGAAACGAAGATGGTTTGAAGAAATTAGTTTTCTTCAGTATCTGCTCTTCTATGCCACCACGGGTGCCGGTCGAGCAAAATAGTTTTTACTCCCTTTACCTGTCGATCGAACAGGTATTGGAGAAACCAATAAAGAGATATTATATCTTTATAGTTCACAAGCCCATTTTTGTTATTCTTCCTCCTGTCCGCTACGCTCCGCCTGCCTTTTGCGTATCCATGTACATATATTATCTGTACCATTCCAGCAGAGTTCGTCTACTGCTATTAAGGTTTAGCTGCTTAAAGTTGCTTTTATGGCCACCACTCGCTATTCTGATTCAAGGATTCTTGCTACACTTTCCAAACCTAGATTTCTTGTTTCTTTCTTGCCACCCTTCTCTTTTTGTCTATTGGGCACGTTTAGTGGGTTAGATCGGACCGACTACAAAGTACTGGCAATAGCCGCTGCACAAGTGCAAACTCTAGTTGGTTTTGATTGTGTCAGTGGCAGGAATTGCGGTCCTGTCTGGCTAGATGGCGTACCGTCCGAACGCGTTTATTAGTGAGCTATCTTTTTTTTTTATAAATTAGCCAATGTAACTAACAGCACATACACTCCCTTGCCAATACCTGGCCCGCGGAACCCCTTAGGACCTGCTTGCTCCTCGAGGACTAAAAAGGGACTTCGCGGAGCATCAACCAGAAAACTTTGGACAGAGATGGCAGTGGAAAAGAAAACACGGTGCGAGACACAAGGTCAACGCTTCGAAGCCCTAATGCCAGGGGCAATTGCCTATTCTGTCACGTTGTGCCAGGACAATGGGGCAAGCACCACAGAAGGGGAGAGAATAAGAAAAAACTGTAAAAGCAAATAAGGAAGATCGAAGACGAACACATGAAAACAATGAAAAGTTCGACTAGTATCCCAGTTGAGCTACTTAAGACAATTTGAAGTAAAAGGAAAGACGGAGCCAAAATAACGTCGTCCAGAATGATTGCCGCGAATGATACGACCCCACGAATCGCTCTTAGGCAATGAGGATGAGCGCACACGCTTCAACATATCGGTAGAGGTATTGTAATTAATTCTGCACGAAAGCTGCACGAAATGCATATGTGATTCTTTTGCTGAGATTTTTTGTGAAAACGATTATCTGAACATCCTGCTAAGGCTGTAACCGTGACCGTTTTCTTCTATGAAATTTCTCTAAAATTCTAAGAATGCGAAGTAGAATAGTTCAATATCCCGTTAAAAATCCGTCGAGTAAGAAGTTCATATCGGTTCCCTAAAATCGAACCCTTCTGTACCATCCGTGATTACAAGTATCGGCTATAGATCAAAGGTTCACATAATAGCCTAATTTACTGAGTGCTGAGATTTCACGCGATAATGTTTGTCAGGATGTAGCTGCAGCTTGGAAGAATATATTAATCGATATTATACTCGACCCTACATTATACACAAACCACAAGAAGCCAAGGTTAGATAACAAAGTTTTATCGGAGGCTTTGTTTAAAAAATTAATTTGTTTCTCCAATTTATTGGCATCTAGAAAACTTAATTTAGAAAATTTCTCAAGCAGACACCTTAGCACAATACCGAATTCTGATTATGAAGTAGACTTCTTTGGTGGTGGCTTATTGCGTATGGCCATACTTAAATTATTTTTATATAGCTACCTCACCATTGTTCCTGTCAAATATGTTCTTTTACGAAGCCTTACATATACTATGAAGTACGGCAACATTCACCGTCATGTGTTTAGCCATTGCCGTACAAATAAATGTTTTCAGTTTTGCGGGCAAAACAAAACTGATATGTCCATAGATCTGGTAAGACGACGCCTTTCAGTTACGACCCTGAAGCTCTTGACCTTGCACGCCGCGTGAGGCAAATCGACTAGTTTGAGGAGGGCTACCCGAGGTTACCCCAGCCTGGGCTAAGTTTTTTCTTCATCGACACGGTCCTATTTCACAGTCCTTTCACGCCTCTTTCTTCCTTGACCTTTCCTCTCGTAACATACTCACACAGGTAGAGCCCACGAAGATTGCGTTCTTTATAGAACCACGTGTATATCGCTGTCATTACGGTGAGGCATAGCCTCCAGCATCCAGTATCATTGCGTTAAGGTGCCACCTCTATCTATTCTAGTAAAGGTGGGCGACCTCTGTTTGAAGACTGAGTTGAACTCTACCGAGTTTCTGGCATTGGAACAAAGCAGCAGCGACCCAGTATCAACCTAGTTCACTGAGTTCAGCGAATGGTACGCTCACTGTGAAAGAGCTCTACTACACCGCCTTAATAGCAGCAGCCGTCCGACCTCATCGACGCCAGCGGCTCACGTTCCATTCCACCACTGGCATAACCAGCACAGCCACGATGCCATCGAAAACGTGCAGTCCAAACGGGTGTAGTGGAAGCGATCCAGGCGCGTAGCGGCTATAAGTAGTATCGTTGCGGTAGTAGTAGTAGTTGTGAGCGACTGCTGCAGGATCGACGTCCGCGGGACCCACGCAGACAGCCACTGCGTGAGAGTGGAAATCGATAATTATCTCATTAATATCATCACTATCGCACGAATATCAGGTACTGATGCTAATGCCGTAGGCGGCACGAAGAGGTTCAGGAAGGAACCCTGTCCGGCTACCCCCAAGTGCGACACACTCCTCCGCTAGCAGTATTTTCGTACGCGGGCAATGAAGTAGCGTCATTGTCATCAGCATTATAATCATGATTCTTCTGATCGACAATAGGACACGGACCGCATGTATATTCGAGTTAATGGTTTTGTTATTATTATCACTTCTATGGCGAAACTTTCTGAAGCTGCAAGTGTATTTTCAATGTAGTATTTTACGACAATTCCAGTGAAGTGCATCAGAAAAGGAAAAAAGATCAGAATTTATAACGTTACAACTATATCTAGTAGAGATAACGTCGACAAAAAATAGTTTGCGCATTATCTATCCAGAGAAAGTCACCTAATCCATGTGAGATCCTGAGATAATTTGTTCGTTGATTATTTTTTGCTTCGACGCATCTGTGCCCAACAAAAAGTAGTTGAATAATGCGTTTTACTCAATGACGTTATATTATATTGCATTAGGCGGTCGGCGCACCTTCTATTGGTGAGGAGAGCTTTTCAACTGTCGACTGGCTACTTGGCTGTTTATGATATTTTTGTCGTCTTCAGCGATGTGCTATCTACGCAAAGAGCTTAAAAAATCCCTATCGTAATAGCACACATGTAAATTCGAGACGTATTTGGGTCGCGAGTGTTTCGTACAAACATCACCAAAATAACGAGTTTCGGTGCTGTAAATGATGCGTGGACAATGTGACACCCACTCGGTTGGCAAACGACCCAAAGAGAACTTGTACGGCGTTTAGCATGGCTCGGACGGCTTTCGGTCAACAGTGACTTCGTAGAAACCCTTAACGATTCCTTGTTGTCGACCTTCGCAAATGTTGAAAATAAACAGTGCGCCACAAAGGGACAAACAAGGCATTCACCTGACATAAAAACTTTAGCTTACCATCTCAGGTAGTAATTTGTAAGCCACGTTTCCGCAGAGTTTAAAATGAAAACGTAGTCCGAATCTATGTAATCGATCGTAAGTTACGACGTAGCAGATGCATTTGAAGTAGTTTTTTACTAGAAGTTTGGCTTTTCGATTTAGGAATAGTTATTGATTTAATCGGTTATAGTCTGCTGATGAAGATGTATCGAAAATTCTTTTCATAAGATCACCCGTTGTCAACCGTTCAGTTTGATAGACCCTAATATTCATGACGAAAATTTGCCTTAAGTGCCTATCATAAGCCATATAGAATTGACGGCCTAGTATATGAAAGGAGACGTGGAGTAAACATTAATTGTTTGGTATGCCTCGTAACTACTTGTGCCAGAATTTGAATACGAAATCTCAAATGTTATCGAACGTTCAAGAATTTGCAAGAAGAAGAAGAAGAAGACAAACAGCACAGACACGATATACATATATATATATATATATATATATATAAACTGAATTACGCGCCGCTAGTAGACAAAATTTCGCTACTTTTCGATACCTCAGTTTTTTAGGAACTTGTGAGTAAAAACCCCGTTGACTTCACAGCAGGGGAAAATAAGTTTAAAAAAAAAACATCGTTTGCTCTTCGAAAATAATGCTCAGTGGTTAAATCTTTGTTCTTCGAAGACCACAGCAGATTCACAAAAGATTGTTGAAGACATTGGATAAAAAGGCCTTAAACAAAGACAAACACGTGAATGGCGTAAACGTTTTAAAAGCGGAGATTAGAGTGTTAAAAACTGAGGCGGAGGTGACCCGCCAATAAAAGACAATAAAAGGAGGTTTTTACAAAATCAGAGTGTGAGGGCTTGAAGAATTTTAACCCGGATACTAAAAATACGAAAACATTGTGAGTTCACTCCAGACGAGGCCAGTCGGAAGTGCGTGCGGTATATTCCAAGCGCAATTTGCAGAATTTTAATCAACAAAAAATCTGCCTGGACTATACGATCGTAATAGTTCATCCCTACCGTTAGTTGACTAAAGACCAGGTTATAGGATGGCCTTGCCATGGAGAGAAGTTGAGTTCGGTGGCACTATCGGGTAGGTTTGGGTGTGAAGTGAAGCTTGTGCTTGTAATGGACATATGCTACGATGAGATCCTTACCAGAAATTAAACAAGAAATTTGGCCCCCTGTGCCGAGTTTTTCAAGAGCCCCAGGCATCGTTGACACAGCAATGGGCCACTTGAAAACGTGTACTGAGAGAACAAAAAGTACTGCTAACTCATATTAAAACATAATATTCTAGCCCACCTGGTTTAAGAGTCATTCAATTCAAAAGTCCACGGGATTCGTTACTAACCTAACTATTTACAAACCTATTTGCCGAGCCATCTTAATACCTTCAAAATATAGGCGCTAAGCTTTGAGTCTAAGTGGATTACGGTGCGGGCTGTCATATATAATGTTTAGCGGTAGCATAATTTTCTTAAGACCTAATTAAGTTGCTTTCGACCTGTTGCTATAGACATTTGGGTAGAAAGTGTTGCAATATGTCATTGTATTTCGTGTCCTCACCGAAGACGACCATATGTATTTTCTAAGCTAGCACAGTCTATATCAATACGACTGATCGAACGGGCGCAAGCAAACATCATCAATTTTGAATAACCCGTAAGTCTTAGCGCCCGGCTGTCCCTTGTGAAGATCGTTTAACGATCTAGCGGATCGTGGCATCATTAGCGAATTGCAGCTTCTTCCCTCGTTAGGTGTATGTATATATACGTCTTTCTATATATATCGAAAGACGATGACAGTAAATGGTTTCAGGCCCGGTGCAATGAGACATAAACAAAGCTATTCCGTTCCGCCTCGTCGAGCCCCGAGCAACTAAAGGCACTCGCTGGGACCACATAGTAATTTTATGTGGCCTTTTGCATCAGCTTCGAATGACCTAGTCAGCAAGGCAGATTCGTCGAGCGGGTTGAATCGATACGGCAAGAAATCCACAGGATATGCTTCTTTAATTCTTTATCTTATCGACATTTGTCAAGACATTATTATTATTCGAGACACTATGTAAATATTAACGCGATTGCTAGTACCTTATCAGGATATCACAGGCAACCAATTGGTGTGATTGGGATTTGAAATATAAGCTATGCTTTCCTTGTTTCGGATAGCTACGGTATATTTGAGATTGTGAGAATGTTATGTTTGAAGACTATGTAAGTACGTAGCAGTATGGAAATTTACGAGCACTGACCGCCGGCAGTACTTTCTGAACTAGGACAGCTGAAAATAGAGATATGAAGGTATTTTTGGAAAAGTGCACGAAAGCTGCCAAATTTTTTGGTCGATCTGATCCAACAGTAAATTGGCATAGACAATATGGATTGGTCAGAAAAGCAAATCCTCACTATTGTAACATATCTTGTTTGTAAGCTGACTCATCCATAACCGCGATATGTGGCGTAACGTTGAATTTTGATGCATCGTCATTAAAGCCGACCACGGATTACCTGCTTAGCCGGAAAAATTTTTCCTGCGCTCTTTAGAAGTTGTCTCAAATTTTTTCTTCAAAAGAAACGAATTCTGCACTTTGGTCGCGCCTTAAATTTTTCACTGAAAAATCGTTGTCACGGACTAAAATGAACAAAAAGTAAAAATGTTTCCATCTGATACGAGCTGTACATGCGCAATAGCACTGGAATCCTTAGACAGTAGCGGGTCTCACATATGCACATCAAGCACACCTGTGCAGTTCCACGACTACCAATTTGCGTAGATATTACAAGAGTAGGCGCCCTTTGCTGGAAATGGGCTCAAAGCGAATTTAATAAATAGAGTAGCTCAATCTTTTATGTAGTTGGCTCAAGACACATTTGGTAACAGATCCCTATTTCGTTAAGCGTATACGGTCGGTGCCCAGAAATTCTGTAGCTGGAATAGTTAAGACTTTACAGTCATGCAGCGCTAATATAGCGACGTTTGACTGCGTAATATCAGAGATGCCGTGATACGTATAGCCACTCAATGATAGGAGGATTTGTTTTAGGTTAATAGTTACTGAAAACATCGTCCGAGTAAAAAAAAAAAATGAGAAAAGTAATACAAAGGAGAACTTTAGCTGATTGCTGCATATACCATCCTTTGCTTGATTTCCCAGATAAATCATCCCAGACCCCATTCGTATTTCAGTTTGCACTATTTAGCTAATTAGCGCACTCTGGCTCGACATCATCCGCACAGCTTAAGACTACCACCTACTTTCAATCGACGTTCTCAACTAATTAAAATACGTCCTTGAAATAGTTTAAATTCGGACCAGATTCATTTCTACACAACGTATGAATAAGTATCTATTGAAACGTTCAGACCGGTCGCCGTAATGACGAATAACCGGCACTGGCGTGTGATAATAAGTTGGGCTCATGGGTCTTGATAATATTTAGCTTTTTTTTTTGTTAACATGTTATTTTTTTCTATAGATTTTTCGTAAGTTGTTAAGTTTTAGCTTTGGATTAGTAGGCTTTGGAAGTTAGACTTTGGGTAAATGAAACAAATATATATATATCACTTGTATACTCTTGGCTGATCTTTCATATATTCCAGTGTCGGAATCCGACCTTGTATATTTGCATGATTTACAGGTAGTTCGGAAAGTATGTTCGAGATAATTCTTCTTTAAGCTAATTAAAGTGAAATAGGTTGATACACAGCCATAGTCGTGTACAAGCTTAGCCTTTGCAATCTTATCGTGCAGAGACTCCAGCCCGGCACAGTATTACATATAGTATCCTATTTGAGAGACCTGTTAAACAATAAAAACTCTAATTCGACTTTAACACTTCAGTTAGTTCGTAGCCATTCCTATATCTCTGCGCGAAATAAATATATTATTCCCTTACGATCCCAGGCAGGACACGAAAGGGGCTAGACCGCGCGATCTACCACAGCAACGTGTGGCAAAACTGGCGTTATCGAAGGAGATTTTAATAAATACGCTAGTTAGCTGCGTCAACACCGAGCGCGATGCCCCTTTCAGGACTAACTAGTGGATATTAAGAGCTTACTTATTTGCTACTTTTGCTGTCTAAGGGCGGAAGCTTGTCGTTTTCGAAACAATGCGAACGAGCTCTGGAATCGTTAGGTTCGAGGAAGCTTCTATGGAAACAGGCTATCTTCCCGGTTTCAGAAATCAAATCGACGCTGGGTTGGCAGTTTCCAGCCGTGGACGTCACACCTGTACGAACTTCCTTCGTACAACTCGGTCGGCTGTGATCCCACTCTGCTACAGCTAACGGAAAACAGCGGGAGGTCTGCGGATGGGTCGGCTGCAGGACCGAGAAGGCGAGTATTAATTAGGGAATTCGAATCGAAATATGGTTCTAACGAAGCAGTCAGCCGAAAGTCGGTGTCGGCTGTTCGAGTTAAGGAAAAAATGGCTCTGGCTGTTTAATGAAGGACAGCGCCGCCCTTAGAGTTAAAGCCAGTGGCAGCAGCAGTGGTTCGCGTGGCAAGCAAAAATGGCCAGTAGCTGAGAAAAAAGATGGATATGTATTGTTACAGTTTTCTGCCAGTCGAAATTAGCTGATCGCACAGAAGCGTGTGATACGTTGTCAAATTACGGGCTATCAGCTGTTCCGTAATGTTTGTAATCATTTTCTTCTACTGCGTTAATATATATATATATATATACACACACACACACACACACATATATATACTTAACGTGACTTCCTGGTGATAACATATGAATACGGGAGGCGGTCAGAAATGCCGCAAAGAAGTAATAGCAAAAAAAGAAGAATGATCGTGCTTTTCAGGCCGTATAAAAAGTATCGACATAGTGAGACAGCTAAATGTGTATAGTTTTTAAATTGAAATTCCCGACATAAAATGATTATGCACATTAGCTACCTACAGTTACTGGATTGTGCAGAAAGCTTGTTCTTTCTACCATGAAACTCCAAATCCGTAATGGGCGAAGAAGGAATGTTCAATTCTGGAAGATGACGCAAAATCGCCTCTTATTGAAAGTGTCGGCGTCGGAGGAGAAATCAAACTTCTTTGCTTACCGCGGAGCTAACGGTCTTCTACACTGTCGAGAGCTGCTATCTAACTTCTGCAGTAGCCGAGAAAGAACTTTCTACTTACTAAGTGCTCAAAAAAAAACTCCAAGTTGCTTGCTATTTTCCAGCGAAATACGCGATTGTAGAAACCAATCGTGCGGATAAGTCGTGATTCAACTGCCACATTCGTGCACGTAACTGTATATTGCTGAACACAAGAACAAGCTTTGAGAGCGGTTTTGCTCATTTCGAAAATTCCGCCATTTGAAAATGGGCATTTTGTGCAATGCTCGGCGGATCAGATACACGAGCTGATTTATGAAGAAGAACCTTTTCACAGATTCAATAACAAATACAGATGCTTTGTGAGTGCACTATGTATATCTGTATTCGATTTTTTCTTTGATAGTGTTGACAAGCCCGTTCCAGTAAACGTTCATGCATCTGCTTCACGTATTCATCTTTCATACGATGTTGAGAATAGCATCATACCTCATCTTGATCGTGTAGATGTATTTGCCGTTAGCCGACCCTCGGCCAGAACTTCGGAGACGGCAGTGTTGTATTCCGGGCGACAAAGACGTCATATCAACATCACTCCCCATGCCACCGTAGTTGTCCTCAGTTAAAAAGCGAGAGCAATTAGTCATAATGAGAGTTACTAAGCCCACTTCGTCCCGTTTCCCTGCGTCCATTCAGAGGTATCACTGCAAAAATTGGTTTCTTTTGGATGACTCTACGGATGCAGAACGCCGGTCGAAAAGTGGAGCGAACTGAGAAAGAAAAGGGCAGTCGGAAAGCGCTCAGCCTATCATGGGAGGTAATCGACAGGCCCTGTCGAATCCGAAAACCAGCCGGGATCTCGCCTAGCCCTCTTATCCTTTTGCGTTCATCTGTCGTGTTAGCAGACGTTCGGTTCGCTTCATTCGACTGGCGGCACCGAAACTGACGTCGACATCTCAGTGGGTATGGGCTCCCGCAAGGGCAGGGAACTCATTTAGCTTATTTACGGGGAGAAGAAAAGGAACAGCGTCTCTGGCGAACAATGGAGAAGCAGTAAGAACGAATCACACGGCAGAGAAAGACCGTCAACCAGAGTGAGCAAGCGATCAAGGCTTGCCGACAACAATGACGAATATACGACGCTAGCGACATTGACAACTGGCAGGCTGCTACGAAACTCTAAGAGATGAGAAATGTAAGGCTACAGACCACTACAGTTCCATGCCGCGGTGCCACAGACCTTCGCGAGGAATCGAAGAACATGAACGAGCCAATCGCGCACAGACGGCGACGAATGAGTTGAACCACAGTTCGCTACTTGCTCCTGCTACTACAAATGCTTCACGCCGCTTTTGCTAACAGGCGTAAAAACATCCAATCGTAGGAGACCGTTGTAATCCATGTCTGCCTGTTCCCGTCTCAGTGAGCACCTCCAGACGCCCACTTTCTCCTGTTCTATTGAAAGTGAGAGTAGATCGATGAAACGCAAAACGTACAGGCGTTCGCGGTTGAAAAAGAAGACGCTCGATGTACTTTGCGGGACCGGTGTCTCTCCCTTTTGGGCGGCCGCGCCGGAGCGAGTAAATCCGCAGAAAATTCATAGGCTACTGTCCAACTCCCTCTAAGGGCTCCGGCAGCGAAATCAGCTAAAGAATGAAACATAACGCCAAGCGCGGAGACACGGATGTTGAAAAGGGACGTCTATGAAAAGCTAGACCCGAAGTCGATGATAAAAGAACGATTGAAGCAGTGAAAGAATTGAGATGAGAGGAACAATTCAAGATAAAGTGCATAGAGGCGTACGTATTCTGTTTTTCCTTACTTAGACTTTGCCACTCGTGCTTCTTTTCTTACTTAATGATCCTTTCTGTTTTTGAAGTTTCTTACAGCCGCGCTGTTGTTGCTGTGGGTGACGTAGTTGCTGCAGTCGTCTCCTTCATATAGTTTAACTTACGTTTTTTTCTTCTGTGGCGGATAACTCTGTACCTTTAGTGCTTCAAGTAATTTACAGGAAGGCTCGCCGTCTTTCCCACAAGGCAAGACGAAAAGAGAATCAAGGAAGACATTAGTACAAAACCTTTATCTCGCTTGAAGACGAGAGAAAAGAGAAGCCAGCCAATTGCAGGATAATAGAAACGCGTGTGTGAACATTTCAGGGTACAGAGCCTTGCAAATTGCCAATGTTAACGGAGTAGACAGGGTTATAAAGAGCTGTAACTTTGTCGAATGCCAAAAAGAGGTGGTTTTGGCAGTGGTCACGCAGGTTTTCGATAGTCGGGACGTATTTATGCCTTTTTCTGGAGAGAGTTCTGGCGCGCAAGGAAGCCATTGATAGAGGATGCCTTAGAAGGCAAAGGGGGAGCAAGAAGCAGAAAAAGAGCGATGTAATAGAAAAAGTAAAAATCTGATGGTTGAGGGGCGTACTGAAAGAGACACTGGTTAGAGAAGTTGGACTGCATGCATAAGATAGCTGCAGATCGGATAATGCCCTAATTTTGCTTTGAAAAAGGGTGAGAAATAAAAAAGCAAGATGACGCGGAGAGAAAAATCAGGAGCAAAGGGGCAAAGGCAAATGTAAGGAAAAAATAAAAAGAGAGCTAAAGAAGGTTGCATGTGAGAATCAGAAGCCTTGCTTCCACCTACAGATGGGTTTTCAGGGAGAACGTGCCCAGAATCGTCGATGACCGCAGTGGTGGAAAGCCAGTGCCGCCTCACTGCCAGCGAAAACCAATAATTGCTGGCGGCGGTCTTTCTTGAACAACGAACAGTCACTATTACAAGCGTGGGAGAGGAAGTAACAGACAGCTTGAGAAAAGGGAAGGATTGCCGGACAAAGACAAGACGCGGGGGTGAGAATAGGGGAAAAAAAAGGTTGCTTGAAGAAGCGAGAGTGAACATCGGGTGGGTCAGGGGGAAAACCGAACGCAAAAAAGGACAGCTGCGTGTAGTCAATATGAGAAACAGTCCGGAGAACGAAGCAGATAGGCGGATCCTGCTCGTGAGAGAAAACACAAATACAGAGTTTTAGAAAGAGCGACCAAACCAGCGAGAGAAATGGGGCAGGGTCAGAACTAAGGCTAACGGGACTAACCGAAATGGAGCAAGGCGGATCCGAGGGAAAGATGAGGAATAAGTCAAAGCAGTGGCTACAGTGGAGCACGAAGACGCGAACAGGCGCAAAAAGTAAAATTTATGATTGGCCTTTGTTGTGGGTGCGTTCCCGGAGGCAGCAGTGTCGCCTTTGCCAATGCATGCAGTTGGAGTAAGAATCGTAGCCGGCATTACCGCCTTGGGCTTCTGACCGGACAGAGGCTCGCTGCCGGCGGCTTTCAGTCAAAACAGAATCGTAGCGGCGGAACTATAAGCAGCAATGGGTGCCTGCATGAAGGGCTGTTGCAAGAGGTCTCAGTGGGGATGAATGGGATATGCTGAAGAAAGGGGGGAGAAACTGGGGAGAAAGCAGGCACGTTTTCAGGTTTCCTTCATCTCCTCATTGCCTGGGGCCACGAAACAAAGAACACGAATAGAAGAAAGACGAACAAGAAAGCAGCGAAGTCGATGACGACGGGCCCAGCCAGCGGCCGATTTTGATGGGGCGGCCGCAAACGCAAGGGTTCAACAGGACACGGCGAGGACAAAACAGAACGGGCGACGATTGCGAACAGCCTTTGCGAGTGGTGTATCCACCATCAACGTCATCAGACAGCCCTGTTCGACCGTCGTGCGTTGTTGCAGCGCTGGGCATAGGGCAACAGCCTTCCCCTACTTGTCCGACGCGCCTCATAGCTCTGCACTTTCTCAAGGGGCTGGCTAGTCGCTAGCAGAACTGCGTTGCTTAGCTGGGGTTCGAATGTAGGAAGAACAAGAAATAGAAGGATTTGAATGAGTCGCTTGAAGATGGGAAACACTAGTTGGATGCGCAACGTCTCAGCCAATTCACAAGCAGCAACTTGAAGGATAGATTCGTTGACTGTCCTTCGTTCTGTTGCAATTCGCTATTCTCTGCTTTATCGTCAGCAGAATCGCACACAGCACAGCACCATACAATCTTGTAAAATGGACCTTGCACGATGCGCCACAATCATGTTGTGGAACACCTCCATGTTCACTTGTAGTACCCGTACTGTTCCGCGCAGATAATGCCAAAACCCATAGCGGGTAATGGTACCGACAAGACGAGCGTGTCGAATGTGAGTCTACTGAGAGAGAGAGAGAGAGAGGCAGCGGCAGCAAGGCTCTGGAGCGTGATGCAATGATATGAGAAAATGAAATAGGGACATCATAAACTTCAGCAAAGTAAAAACATGTGGTCCTTACTAGATACCGGTAGATGTATCTGTCTATTAGAACGCTGGTGACAGCCAGTGACGGCAGCTCCGATATTCACCTAAAATTTTTCGTCGAAAAGAGGCACGTACTTAAGGTGATGGGCAGTATTTGAAATACTGCTAAGCTAAGCTGTTTACCTCATTTAAAATTTATACTATTGGTCTCGTTACAAACACAACAAATGGCACAGTTGATTTTTATAGAGCCAAGAAGGTGCGATCTTATTGTTGTTGATTAGTGTCTTTGTGTTATAAAGTGAGGTAGCTATCCCTAAAGAAACTGGTATTGATGGGTGTACTGACCTCAGCAGACCTCGTATTAGTCCCAGTAATACATTAGTGGGTACCATGTTTCCATAGTAATATCATGGACACGTTGTGGTATGGTTCGAATCCGGACATAGGTAGACTTCCTTTCGTAATCCTTAGTGACGATACCAGACATTAATCTAGAAAACTCTTCGTAGACATAGTTATTTTGACAGCGATTGGCTTCTGGCGGAAACTATTGATTTGAATTCTTTTGAAATTTGGTTCTGCACAAATACCTCCAAACCCATGTCTTTTTATGTCAGTACATAATACCCTCTTGTCCTCGCGTCATCGCGTGTAGTATGTCGCAAATAGCAAATTCCTTATCATGAGAGGGTCGGGCATCCTTCAGAGACACGCATGTGTCTCTCTAATATTCTAGCTGAAAGGGAGCGACAGCCCTAGTACTCCTCATGGCTTTTCCTCGAACGAAACAAGACCTTGCAATGCTTTTGAAAGTCGTGCTCAATGATTCTTCTAATTAATATTTGCCATTTCTAGTTGTATAGGTTCGTACCAGTGGTGCAGGAAGCGGTGCTGCCAGCAACGTCGTAGTGGCGAGATCGACCCAGCGGACGAGAGCTAACCCCAGTTTCCGCGATCCGAAGTAACCAACCATTGCTAATCAATGAAATACGCTGGTTGAGTCGGCTGGCAGGATCTTGAAGAAATTTTATGCCATTACGCTTTAACGCCGCTGTCGCATTAGGGAGCGGGAACATGTCACCGGGCACTCTACAAACAGGGTATGCAATCAGCTTCAGTAGCTACTAATAGTTCTGAGATAGCCATGCGTAACCCCCTTCACCTTGCTCGCGTCTCGCAATCAAAATCACCTACAGAGATAGTTAATGCTAGATGTTGATGTCACGAGACCGAGAAGCTGTATAGGAGAAGAATGCAAGCCAGTCGGGATTTGTGACAATGTAAAGTACTCGATCTCTCAAACCCATTTCGCTTCCCTCGAAAAGTCATTTTTGCCTGCTTTCAAGCTACCATTGTACCAATTGTTTCAACTGTTTCTTATTCAGGTACAACTCTCAATAACAAAAATAGCGCGGCTTAACCTAATGAGCAATTACATTTTGTCTCAGCGGGAACATATGCACCAAGTAGCGGCCATTGTTACGATGCCATGCTCCACACTACCCCCGGCAGCAGCAGCACCACCGTTTAGTCGGTCGGCGTTGAACGACAGACTTCGGCGAACATTAGGTTGTTTCTTGTTTGGCCGCTTCTTTTTGTTGCGGTTGTTCTCTGCCTCTGAAATACTTAAAGTTGTCGTAGCATCCTTGCGGCCATTTCAGGGCCGTAGCGCCTATCTGTCCTCAGTAGCACGGGCTCAACCGCGCCCTTCTCCATTCAAATCTCTGCCACCATTCGGCCTTCCCTTAAGCATCTGCCCAGTTCCGCGACTCATTCCATGCTGATTCCTCTTGCTTTTTTCCAACAGTACTTGCAACAACTTTTTTCTTGGGGGCAAAAATGTGGTGGGTTAGAAACGACGACGGTAGACGGAGAAAAGAAAGGCAAGTGTTCCGGTATAGGAAAATGAACGCAGAGCAAAGCTCGGTCGCCTCTAAGCCATCGAAGAGAAAATCAAGGCCAGTCATTTTTAGATGGGACAAAATGGCAATGAGTAGCGCGACCTCGCGCAAACTGCCAACTAGCAATGAGAGGCACAGGAATAGTGCAGTGCAATGGCATGAATCGCTCGATCAAAGCGATTGGTGAGGCATTCTCGTCATATTTCGTCGCTTTTGAATCGAACATGAATGTTGCACTTTCGCTCGGGATGGTCTATACAGAAGGTTCTTCAGGAGCCTCAGAAGGACAAATTCCTTGCGGAAAAAAAGCATTAGTGATTGTCAGTGATTTTTTCCTCATTTATGCACTCAGTTCAAGGTTCGATTGAAGATTCAAACTGGCATGGAGTAAGGTGGAGCGCCGCGAGAATCAGTTGACCTCAAGTCTATAGCATGTAACTTAATTTAAGGCTACCTGTCGACCGCTTTCTCCAGCAGCGCCCCAATAACATGCCGATCTCCGCTTAAGTTCTAAAACTGACGCACTGGTCTTTGCCATGGCTCCAAGTTTGTTCACATCTTCCTTGAAGAAGTTCATATACAATAGTACCGATTTCGGATCAACGCAGCAAAGTAAAAGACCAGTCAAAGGAGGCCCTAGTTTAGTCCGGCGACCCGCTGTACTGGTAAGCTTGTAATCTTGTAAAAGGCATTTTGCAAAATGTCTCTTACAAAGACCGTTTGTGCGAGTGGACGCGATGTTTGCTCCTTCGGATACAGATGAACGGTTTCTTGAGAAAAAGAGACAAAACCCAGCGAGTTTTAAAGAGAATGCCAGATTCTACGAGTAAAGCAAGATGCATCTTTTTTGTATGTGCACTTGAGTCTTCTAAATTTGCCCTGTATTTTCGGTACACCGCTTATCGTTTTGTTGCTCCCTCTTTTACTGTTTGTACAGCTAGTGGTGGTATTCCCTGGCTGCCCAACAGCATCCGAGACTAATTAAGAAAATAAATTCTATCGTGGACTTTCCCAGCACAAGGCCAGCGCGGCTCAGGACAACCACACTAAGACACAAAAGATCTACGAAGTACGAGTCTAGCAACAACTAAGATACGAATGTGTTTGCAAAGGCAACGTCAGGTCGCAAAAATTTTACAAAAAGAACAACGTTTGAAAGGAAAATGGCCAATAAAAAGAAAAATTCAGGGAGAAACCGAGAAAACCAGCGAACTACATAGCAGGCATACAAATAAGTTAGTCTACGTTTCGGGAAACAAAGCACAAGTCAAGGTGGCAGTCACCATAGGTTTACCGGACGCAACCGCGGAGAGATGGCGGCGGAAAACCTAGCGGAACTGGGGCTTTAGAGAAGGCGGAGGCCGATTGGATATACCCAGACCTTAAAATCACTCTGAAATGGCGGAAGAACGCGTATTCAACGTATGTCAAAATCTTTCTTTGCATACATTTAAAAGGTAGAAAAGGCAAGTAAGCACAGCAAAACACGAAACGCCCGTCTAAATGAGATCGGCGTTCACTGGCATCGTTCTTGCAGGGATCGAGGCAATCCGCGAAAAATAGGAGAGTACAGGTTACTATACCTATAACAAAATAATGAACAGAATCCATTTATGTTATAGTATGTTATAAGTATTGTAGGGCTTGCTTATACAGGATGCGGGATTTCAAATATTTCGAGTACGCCACTCTTTTACGTCCCGTTTCTTCGTGTAGCTTAGGAGCAACCTCTCGGTCTTCTAACGTTTTGAGGAGACCCACAACCTTCTAATATACGTAATATAACAGGAACTGTAATAGGAATTTAAGGAAGAGCCCGGTATTAGCATAAATGCGTTTAGAGTTCCGACCTTTATAGTCGGCTGCTCCGGTCCGATCAAACATCCAAAACGCATTTTTTTAGTTCACATCTGAAGCATTCAGACAATTCGTTTTGTTTAACAATATTTTTGTAACGCCTCTGACAGAAAAAATGTTTTGAAAAAACATCTTTTATAGTGGATTAAAATTTGGTCCTTTGAATGCTATTTCAAGGTAAGCCTCTGGTTTCTTATTGTAACTCCATATGACAGTGGTGCAGATATGGAGAACCTGAAAAAAGAGAAGTGTCTATCTTTACTATGGTTGTTACCGAATGTGATCACAATGCACCTATAAACTGCCTTTTGTGTAGTAATAGTTTAGACTTTCACTGAAAGATACCAAAAAGACTACTGGGTTACAAATCAATGAAGCACTTAGGCTGAGGGTCGGTTAGGAACAACTTCTTAATAGAAGATACCTATGCAGCGAAATTTTTTGAGGTCGTAATCTTCATTCGTTTACATAGAAAAAATCCATGTGTCCAAGACCTGCGCCCCGTTAAAGTTAGCCGACGGGCAATTTTCGGCAGGGGATTCGGCTTTAGCTGCCATTTCTACTAACTCGAGTAGTTTACAATGTATAGTTAGAAAACTAGCCAAATCCATATAAAAAATACTTTGTTTCATTTGCAAGGCTACCGCTATAGAACATTTTCAAGCTTCGTAATAATTTAGAGGCAGCATCGTTACATCTGGCGGCTTAGCTTCGGGCAGCTTGTGAGCTATTTATTTGAATGAATTTAAAAACGCTAAAATCTATCGATAGCTCAATATATCAAGATCTGTGTGATGTACAGCTTCGATTCTTCTTCTGCTAAGCCAATAGCCTATCAGTAGCTTTCATTTAGACCGTGCAATTTTCGATTAGAGTGTTTTTTTCATGAGGAAGATACCACTGTATTTTTCTGATCCCGTTATTCGTATAGACTTTACAATACCTAAATGTACGATATCAAATTAAATCGTCACTATTAAATATTGACGATATCAAGCGGTTGATTCGGACTCTCATTCTGAATAGGTTTCACGTTTTAATATAATTAACAAATCGTACTTTCGTTGTTTATAAGCTGATGGTTCTACTATAAATTGTATATCGATAAATTTAGGACGGCGCCATAGACAAAAGCAATACATTGCTCGCCTGTTCGGTATTACTATTTCTGTTATCATTTTCACGAAGCTATCGTACAAATCTTCAAGCCACTATTAATCGCGTTCCAGGTTCACTGTTCCTTTAATTTTCAACAAGTTTCAACACAGACCCCTCATATACACTACAGTTCCGTCCCAGATTTCGTTATGGACACCATAACAATTTTTCTCGGAATCATTGACAATTCCTGTGTATATGAAACAGATTCAGCGTAGGACGTTAACAGCGCGAGCCACAGTCTTCTTCACCTAAAGATGGCGCATGAGGTGAAGGAAAAGACTTCTATTTAATTCTAATTAATTCTCTTCGTCCATACCTGTAGGCAGAGAATGGAAATTGATATACTATATAAGATCAAAGAGGGAAAGAAAAAGAAACTCGTTGTCCTCTAGGATTTTTGCCGTTTGTTAATTTTCACAATAAAATTTGGGTTAAATTATTTTTTTCTTTCAACTTCTAATATTTTTTATTTCTTCCTCTATCTTCTACCGGGTTTAGCTTGGCTCTGTTCTTAGTTTTCTTAGACGTTGAATTAACTTCCATTTGAAAATAGCTGTTATGCGTTAGAGTCCGAACTGGTGCAGGCTGTATCCGAACAGAACCATGACATTAATCTATGGAAAAAAGAGTGCATCTTCTAAGCGTATTTAAAATTTTCATAGGAAATCAATTTACCTCGACGATTAGGAGGATATCCCCTACAGCCTGAGGAGACTGCATATTCAGAAAGCGGCCCTGTAAGAAGCATTTTTGTGAGCGGCGAAGGGACTCGTATCCGGAGTTTCGTGATTGTTTTCCTTCGGGCAGCCCTGTATACATATTGGACACGAAACGCAGGCGACAGAACAAAACCTATTGACTATTGTTTCATCGAAAGAAATATACAGATTGTAAATCGAGATAAGTAGCGTTTTGTTCGTCCCAGTCTTTATAAGTAAGTTGCCAAGCTCACCCAGCATGTACTGTATTCTGTATATATTTTAATGGAAGAGTTTTAAACAGAGAATTTGATTTTTTTTTTCCAAAAATTTGCAACACTTTAATTAGTCGTTCTGCTTAATTGCTATTATCATATTCGTTTTATGCATTTAGACTCATATGTGCTAGAGAAAAAAAAATAGCAGTATTTGGTGAGCTTGCCCTCCGCTGAAAATCTATCTTGCTGGATACTGACTGAATAACATTGCATTATTTATCCTCATAAGCAGGCCGGCACAGCTGTGACCAAGCACAGCTAGCGACCTCCCAACTTCCCCACATAGAGTCAGCACCGCCGTAATATAACCTTGCTTTGTTGCAGCTTATTCATTGCTAGAGTGAGCATTTTTTGCAAGCTAGCTTCTTTTCTTTAACGACGTGTCATCAAAATATACCACGACCCAGTCTCGAACATCGTGATTGTGTGTATCTCCTTCATTAAACGTCACTTAAGTTAACTGGAAGCAAATGTTCTTTCGGCTAATGTCAAATCACCTGACTACGTAATAGCCTATGCTATGCAGAGCTACCAGCGGATTGAACCTCTCTTTGATGAGTTTCTTGGTTCTCAGTAATGGTGTTACTTTTCACTAATCGAACCGAGGTGTTAACACGTTAAGGAAGAACGCAGACTCAGACGAGGCGTCCGTCGGCGAAACTGACTTGTGAATCGACGAAGGCCATAGCACCCTGACTTCACCCAACGATGTTTACAACTAATCTACCCTACCATCTCATTGACTCCGTCGCCTGCCTGGCCCCTTGACAACCTAAGAAAGATCCAGGTATACGGGACTTGATGGTCAGGTGGATCCAACCGACGGTTCGGTGACAGTAGAACTATCCGCTAGCTACTAGCTTACGCTACTCTAATCTCGTTACCTGAGTTTCACCTCTGTCTACATTCAGTCCTAGGAATCGGCAGCGAACTACTGTCCGGTAGTTCTTTCGGTGGACCCCATTGGCCAACAGCGGATCTTAGGGTCGTCGAGATTCCTCTAACTTAACCTAGGTGGGCAGGCAACCGCACAGCTTAGTTTGGTTCCTCTTCCTTTTGCACGAACGTCATCCTCCCTGTTCTAGCTCTCAACTAAAGCTCTTTCCGTTTGCCCTCAGAATCTTAGTTAGGGCTGTCCGTATCGCCACCGTAACTTTCGCAGAAGTGAGCCAGAACAACTTTGTGTGATGTCCTGCCGATGCGGGTCGTCACCGGCGGATGTTATAAATGTATTACTACGCCCGTAAAATGCGGTAGTTAGTCTGTGCTACCGGTCGAACTGAACGTCGTGGTGTCATCATTATCGACGCCCACCGCGTGGGTTTGCTGGCTATACCTGATAAAGCCAACCAGTAAAAGGGGAACTAGGTTAGGTATGCAGGCATGCCCTTAAATCGGTTCTGACAACAACCTGACACTTGGGTAACGAATTTAGGCTAGGTCGGTTTTATTATTGGCCTTCAGTCCACAGGACCAATCGTGGGCTATAGTTCTCGTAGCTTGAAAGGCAGTAGATGTAACCGACATTAGATTGGAAGGTGTCATCGGTGCACGGAGCTGTGCACATGCCATAGCGCGCGGATGTATGCAATTTTTTTTCCGCCATGCGTTATGCGCTCGATCGATGTCACGCTGTATATCGTGCGTATGTAAACAATACAGTTGGTTCTGCGTTTGGGCAAAATGAAAGAACGTACGTACCTTTCGATCGTATGTTCTTTAGGTGAAAATGTTCTATTTCCATCAGCGAATCGATAGAAGGTAATTACCGTCGAAACTTCTAATTTAAAGCACTTCTACTTATCTAACGCGTTCGCTTTCTGCAAACGAAAGCAGATTATTCTTAATAGCTTTTAAATCTGCACGACAAGGCTCCGGCCCATAGAGGTGAATTCTGTGTAACGCAAAAAGAATTCTTGTTTTTTTTTTTTAAGAACATCGCATTCTCTTACGTTAGTAATTTACAAAAGAGTGTGCCCTCCTTCTTAGTAGAAACAGGCGCGAAAGCGGTACACTGATGTCGCACAAAAAATAGTCATGAGTGTTCGGTGATCGAGTGTCTACCATCGAATCTTACAGACACGTATGAGGAGTATGTTAGAAACTGGGAACGAACCATTGAGCATCGGATCGAAGAGGTGAAGATGTGATGCCTAAAGCATTATTCGAGCGTAATTAATCAGTAGCATTTTTTTTCTACGAAAGAGACCGCCATAAAATGCATGCGATGCAGTACTAAATGTGTGACGTATATTTGAGTTGGCGGTTAATCAGTCAACATGCCTAGATAGTAATCTAAATTCTGTAACCTCGGCTGCCCCAGGGACAGTTGCACCAAAATTGTCTTTGTAACTTAATGTACTGCTTATAAATTTATATTTCAATAGGCAGTTCTAAAATTGAAGGTTAATAATTTAATCACAAATAGGTCTCCCTATCATAATTAATTATTCCCATGTATTGCTAAAGATAATAGAAAGTCTCATCAAAAAATTTTTTTTTTGCCAAATAATAGAGTGCACAGAACGAACAGAATTGAGAAGAAAAGCGAAACCATTTCTCGTTTACTATACATTCAAATATTGTTTGGAAGTAGTATTAAGCATTGCTTTCAGCAAGTTTAATGATGAATTGGCCTACTAAAAGTTACCAAAAAAAAAGTTTCTTATTTTACCGCTACCAAAAAAAAGCCAAAAATTAAATAAGGACGCAAAACGGATGTTTTGGTTAAATAAACCTAAGTTTACACATTAAAATTCGGAACTTTCGCACCAATTTGTACACGTAAACTTTCTTTACCGAATCAAAAAAATGCAAGTGATCACCGATAGGACTTCTTCCGCAAAGTTTCAGACTTAGCATGGATTATAACTCTGAAACTTTTCGAATATCCTGTTTAATATTTTATAGCCTCATTGACACATCAAAAAAAAATTTCTAAGACCGAGTCCTGTATGCTTACCGTCAGCTAAGCGCACGGAAGAGCTCAAACTAGGCGGAAGAATCCAAATTAGAGATATCGACAGCACGTGTTTGTAAAGAGCCCTGCAGAGGTCTGTGAGGTGGTAGATTTTTTTATGTGGAAAGTTTCCTTTAAAAAACAGTACTAATTGTCAAATGTAAGCATCAGTTACCGAAAACTTCTAAGTAGTTTAGCGTTTAAATCGACCTTGATAATGAAACCGCTTACTAAGCAGTGGGTGAGTGGGTCGTGCTCTAGGAATAAAGACTAAAGAACCAAAAGCCCCCAAAGTATGAAATGGACTATAGCGTCTGGTATAGTATAAGATACCATAGTGATATATATCGTCCCTTGCAACTGCAAAATAATAATTTAAACCTGTTAAGTCTCCTAATCCATTATTGTAATTCGTTAATGTCTGCAGGCTGGCAACTTTTTACTAACGGTTATAGGAAGGTTTTTAAATACCCTAAGCCAGAAGTCAAGCTCACGGTAAAAACTGCGTCTTGCTTTTCCTCTGGACCGTGTACGATATATATCAACTCGTTTTGCCACGTCAGCCCTGATGGCTGATTCATTAATTAGGTTCTTTGATAGATTTACCTGTTCGTTTTCTGCTCTACGAATGTCGTATGTCATGCCACCAAAGCAAGTACGGCTTACTCGAAAGCATTCTAGATGCTGTTGATACCACTAGAATTGCTGACTTCACGCTGTTCATCGCTTTACGTATCGTATTTGATAAGACCTCATTTGACATTTTGAGAATTTCTAATAATATCCAATCCGTTAGTGCCTTATGATATCGTCCTTTCTGCTTTTTTGAGGAGGGCCCTTCAAAGTTCGGTGCTTGACTCGGATACCTATCCTGAAAAAAGAAACCTGTTTCGGTTAACGGATATATTACGTTTTAGTCGAGGACCCGCTAGTGGATCTAACAGCCTTGCAGACCTGGAAACATGACATTGGTGACGCTATACTAAAATGCCGTGATCTTCACACACGTCACTGTATCCTCACATAGGGTTTACACCAAAAAACATCTGTGAGCTGCAAGCGTTACGGTAGCACTGGACCTGTGTGCGTCTGTCTAAAAAACTTTAGGAAGTTTTGTTACGGTAAAAGGTGCTGATTTTTGTGATCCTAGCTGCCAACCGCGCCAAGCGTTTTTTGATGCAGACCATAATTTGTCGCGCTACCAGAACATGCCTATGGTAATAACACAATTAGACCACCGTGGCTTTTGGACGTTATCGGCCGTTCTCCTACTTCTATGTTTCTCTCTTCCCAGAACCCATCCCCAGCAATCCAAGTGGATGCCCCAGTTTCCTTTTCTTTTCCGTTCTCGGTTTCCTCTGATTTTTACAGCTGCTTTTACTGCTCTCGCCTATCTGGAAGAACGGCAAGTCTTCTTCGCCAATCCCACACCCTCGACCCCCGACGGTAGAGAAGCATTCTCCATACCAAGGTAACAGCGGCCTCTAAGATCGTCAAAGACAGCGATATAGAAAAAACGATTAATGGGTCAATTTATTCGACACGATACGATATTATGGGACAAATGATCGTCGCGGTTCAGCTCGGCCTGCTACAGAAACCCTCAGTTTCACAAATTCGTCGCAAAAAAGGGGAGAAGGAAGGCAAAGTGGGAACACTATTCGTGGGAGTGGAATGGCTCATATCCCTAGTTGATTCTCACATTCAACGACGGAGCGTATATGTTTGAGAGAGAGGCCCACGGATACTTTGCGCTTTACTACAAGAATAACTATAGCGAACGTGGCGATTCAGGTAGTAGAAAGTACGTGTATGCCCATACGCGCCCCTTGTGCGTTAGTAGGGGTAATTTGCGAGTCTTGCTGTATTTAGCGGTAAGTAAGCTCTGCTAAGTTGAAGATAAGGTACGTTCGAGAAAGTATGGCGGCAGGAAGTGTGGAATGGAGGGCATAGGACGTACAAGAGAGGGGAAGGCTCAAGAAACGGGAGGTTTCATAGCGGCTGGACCGACTATTCGAGCAAAAGCCATAGAAGCGTGATCTTCGATAGAGAGATGGATGACCTAAAACGATCGAGCAGAGCCCACTAGCAGAGTCCCCACCGCTCTTCCGGCGGCTCGCTTTCGGTGCCATTTTCGGCTGCAGAGCTTCGTTTGTCACAATACGGCCCAGCTCGTAGTTAGGCAAGAAGATGAGTGGCCAGCTTGAGAACCAGCTAAGGCAGCCGACCAATCGTGGCGAAGCTAAAACAAAGTTGACTGACTGCCAATACTAATATCCCAGCAATTTCTTTATACTATTCACAGCATAGTGATGACAAGCGGAAAGAGCGAACGCTTTAAGCAGAGCAAGCCGTTTGGACGATGGAAATAAAGCAGCGCAGACTCTGACAGCAGTGGTCGGCCAATCCGATAGCGTCAGTAGCGCCAAATAAATACTAATTTCTCTATCTAAACACTTTTTCATATAGTATGTGTCGTTGGCGGAGTTCGAATAAGCGACCTTTAACTTTGCTAAGTAAATACAACAGGGGCAGCATTGCTATTTACAGCTAAACCTGAAGCACAGGTATTTTTTCCCTCTAGGAAAACTCTCCAGTGGTAAATGGGGCAACAGCGTAACCAGCTCAAGTCATCCCAGCGTATTGTAATATCTATTGCTGGGTTTCTCGGCCAAAACCGTTTTAACACTGGCAGATGCCACACACGAAGAGGAACACACCCACCATATTGCCCACCGGACGCCCCGATAGCCGCCACTGATGTTAACGCAGGTAAGGTAGGACGAATGGACCGACGAATAACGGTGTTCGTTTTTCGCCAACAATCTCCCGCACACTTACCCTAATTCTATGGCCTGTTCCGCTAGGCCCCATTAGGCTTCAGTGTTTCGGCTTGAAAACATCAGCTTCGTTCGCAGCCGATTCATTGGCGTGATGCCGACAGACCACGCACGATTGCAGGATTCCTGTAAGAACAACTTTTTATTTGGGTGAAATATTGGGTGCGTATGTATGTGTGTTTATGTATGTCTATGGGGATTTTTTCGGCAGAAGGATATCCAAGCGACGTATGGACAGGGCAAAACTGGTCTTATTGAGGTTGAACCATCGATGACGCCAAAGAGCATACGTCACCCCCATCTAAGAACCCTATGGCTGCAGGGCGAAATCAGCTTGGGTCGATTTCAATCTCTCTTCATTTTTCATTTTAACCCGCTCCGTTCGTATCATCGTTTGTTGGGTCGATACTTCTTACTAACTAAAACAAAAATTAAGTAAATCGTGTCCGATGTTTACGGCACACACTATAATGAGTAGGCCCATTAACAGAAAGTTGGAAGCGCCGTCAACCTCATTTTTATAGAAGGGTTGGATAGAGACGAATTTCTTGATGCTTTTTAGGACGCAAAGATCAATTGTCGATTCAATGTTCTCCCTGTCAGTACGCCTCGTTATCGGCGGCGCTCACACGGTGTTGCCGAAGAAGTACCTGGACAAACAAATGGCAGTATACCGATGTAATCATTTACCTACATACACAGTCCTGAAGTGCCATTTGCTGTCATCATTATGAACAAAGGAACACTATAATATATAAAAAAAAATACTGCCGACAAGTAAAAGATTTTAATAGGACTAGTCCTAAAATTATATCCCCTCATCAGCTGTCCAATTGGTTTTCTTTGCAAGTAAAATATCCTAAAACTAATTTCTGTAATTTTCTAGTTGAAATTGACATAGTTTTTAATTACAAATAGTTACTTCATTGTGGCATATCCAATTGGGTCAACGCTATAGATACAACGCTTGCTCAAGTATAGACTTAGACGGATCCCATTAAAAAAATTTTCCAACTGCTCTGCCCATCGTTTCAGCCTATAACATCACAAAATTTATGGGGGTACGAAGTGGTCTTCCTAGCTCTAAGCTCCCTTCCGTTTTGTTATTTTATCGTGGTCACGTATTCCGTACCGACATATTGGCAAACAGCAAACGACTTTGAAAGAAGACTGAGTTCCAATAAAATCATACGTGAACTAAGTGGTGTTACTTAAAAACTATATAGATAAATATACATCCATTCCAAAGGCATCATGTCGACTTCGCTTGACTTTCATTTTTTCGCGTTATCAAAATAAGCCCTTTTACCGTTATATTATTTTTTGATTCCCAACAAACGTTAGTTCTCCTCGACGTTCTGTTAATGCTGTGAACATTTTCAGTGTAATAAACAGTGAATTATCCTTCAAAGGTAAATAGCACGACATTCTTCGCGGTACTTTTATACTTCCTCATCTCTTATATTGAGGTGCAATACACATCAGAGTGAAGGTCTCGCGATACATTCGAGGTGCCGCCAAGTGTTCGCGCAATGGCTTTACTTGATAATGTCAGCCATTATGTCAGCTTAGTACGCCCGTTACAACTGGCGACTCTACCCATCTCTCCTTTCATCGGTGATAAACGTAGTGCCGACACTAAGCTTGTGCGCGTGTAGTAGGAGTACTCGAGGCACTTGCCTCAAAGACGACAACATTGCTAATTGCGACAAGGAACTTAGACAAACACGCTTTTACAGGCTTGCTCGGGCAATCTTTTCTAGTAAATCCATCCCATTTGACTAATATGTTTCTTTTCCCTCTTTACGTGAACCCCGCACAAGTATATACATCCTGGGCGGATTGAAAGCGTCCTAAAGCAACGCCAAGACGCTGAGCGTGGTGCCACTTCGGCACGTCTTCTGATCCGCGGCGGCGCGGCATCTGTCTAAGAGTAGCTCTGTGTTGATGGTGTCGCCACTCACAATCCAAAGCTCACCATGTACCGAATATCGGAAACGGGTCCGGCCGGCGTCATAGAGGAACGGCCTGAAGTACTGGGGTTTAGGGAGACACAACGATGCAGCTCCTCTACAGTTGTGTATGTGTATAGGTTCTCAGCGTCTTTTAACACTGAGGACCGCCGAAGTCGTGCGTCTTGGTTTGGCGATCTCCAACCTTCTCTTGGTGGGGAAAATGGCCTGGCTGGCTGGCTGCGACGAAGAAGTCAAAATAAATGTGCTAATCATGCAAAGTAGCCCTGCTTGCCTTAGCAGCCGCGGCTTGCGATACCCCTTCGCTCTACACTTGCGCGTCACTTGCTGCTAGAATCTTTCCCTACCTTTATCCCGAATTATCCTCGAGCGAACGTCTAGGCTTGCTTTGAGTTGCTTTGGCTAGCGGATCATGATTTTTCCCATAGTGTCGCTATTACGTAAAGACACTTTTCTCCTTAGAACGATAAGCGGCTACCGCGCGCGACGAATTTAGTGAAGAAACCATGAATACCCTGTCCCTCTTACATGAGCATATGAGCCGGTAAAGAGAGCAACGCTAGCATCAGTTTGGGAACAACAGTGCGCGGTGTAGAATAGCTCACACGAGAACGCTAGAGTAGAAGAAAGACAAAATACAACAAAAAGGACAAGCAGGCCTGAGGGTATCACCGACTGCTAACGAATCTTTGCCCCTTTTCCCTTGGCTGTTTTTTTAGAGCTGCCTGTCGTTATTGAAAATGTGGAGTAACACGCGAAGCGGCGAGTAAGGGATTGAAATAGAAGAGAAATATGCCAGATGCACTGAAAGGCGATGACGACAAGGTAAGCATCGCTGCGAGAAAGACAATATTGCTCTGAGTGACAGAGGTTGGGGCAGCATTGTAACTAGCCTATATAGAATAAACATACGAGAGGAAGGTCGGAATGGGACCTCACAGCGTTGCAGATTTATGTTGCTTTGACTGTGTGTTTGCAGTTTCGGTGACGAGTTTCCGCAGCCTGGAACATAAAGCTGACACTTCCATCATATGACCACAGTTTGGCCTGTCATGGCTCTGGCGCCTTACACGTATATGTAGCTAGTGGCGCCGCAAATGCGTTAAAGTGTAGTAAGACGACGATTCTTGCTTCTAGCGGCGAATCTCGCGCTCTTGCTAGAGCTTGCCCAGAGGCATATGGTGAAGGAGTATAGCACAACATTGGTTTTAACTAAGTTCTGACATTTGAAAGAGAACTGTATTATGGCATGAAGGTTTGGGAGTTTTGATGACGGACAACTGATTGTAGCTTGGGAAACCCGTGGGCACCCAAAGAGGGTAAATCGAAGAATGAGAATGCGGCATTCCAGCTTCTTGGGCACATAGCACTTCACATAGGTTACTGCTACTGATACTAATTACTGTCATTGGGGACCGTAGCAAAGCAAATGTGCCATACACATACAGCGTCAAGGACTTGAAACAGCGATCCCGTGCAATCATTCGCTTAGCATGCAAATCTAAGGAGGTTTTCGTGCAGTGCGAATTCATAGCGTGCACGCTTGTGCAGGCAAACTGTTAATTTCTCCACGACTGATGAAAGAATCTAATGACTCTAACAAACAAAACGTGCAGCTACATACATTTGATTTACCACCAGACAAACTTGTGATTTTTGCCGCGCGCTTTTCTTGCGGTGGTTGGTTTGTATAGTTCATTTTGTTGATATTACACATAGAATAATCTAAATTATGGTATACACCAACAGTTATCCTGTTGTAGTTTCTCTGCTCACCTGATCAGTTACCCTTTGATAGCTATTTCATCAGCCTATTCCAATATATACGATCTGCGTTGCTCCTAGCATAACGTTTTTCTTTATATCTATTAAAAAAAACTACTACTAACCATGGTTAAACTTAGTTTTATCCCACTGTTACATAGGTACATATAAACCGATGCGATAAATCGAACTTTTGTCTTTTCCCTGCCGAAATTTACATTTTAAGGATGATAATATTTATAACATTTTGGCTCAGCTCATCCTGATGTACTAGCAGCAAAAATACTTCCTTACATGAAACGCCACGTTAAGTTTTTACCGTTTAAATAGAATTTTCGACCTGAAAACGTAGGTTAGGTATAGTAATATAAGTTATGTTTCAATTCAGCTCATGGAGAGCTTTCAGTTGGTATCAAGTAAAACCCCGCCTAGGCTTCCATGTTTATCCCAGTGCCACATAAATTAAACAATTATAGTATTTAATCCTTGGCACCTTTTCAGATCGAGATATCAATTTTGGCTAGAGAAGGATGTGTTGCAGCTTGTTACTGAGTGCCACTAAAAAAGTCATATTTTACTTTTGAATGTTAAAAAATTTTAACGGAAAGTTTGGGGTAATTTTTACCGCATTTTAGCTGAAAAGTTGAAACGATTGCTCTGACGAATATTTTAATAACACAACTGTCGTCGGCTCACGATCAATTACCTTAATATAGTAATCTATGTAAAAAGAAAATCTTTCTGTTTAGGAGAAGTAGTTTAAGAAAGAAGATCGGCTCCATCCTACGCACAGAGCTGCCCATGGAATTCCGCTACCTTAAGCGGAACCCAAAAGAATCCGAGTTGTCTAAAACGCCGTTTTGGGTTGACCAACCTACTTCCTAAGACTTTTAGGAAGTCAATAGTAATTAATTACTGGTAATCATTACCGACCAAAAGACTTTTGTATCGGGGACGCGTGTGCTTGTCGCTTTCAAGACGCTCGTTGTCGGCTGTCTCGTCTCTTTTCACGTCTGAATGATTGTTATTATCTTACACATTATCAGAGTGACCGTTACAAACATTTAAATTAAAGAACATGATAGCCACTGTCTACAATATAAAGTTGTTTTTACCCTTTCTCATCGCATTTACGGCTTCATTCTTCATATTGGTAAGTTGCACTACCGGACAATAGGCTTCCTTTGGGTCTGTGAGCTCTGTCTAATCATGCAGTTTCTTCGATCGTTTCCTGATGGTTAATAATGTATTACAACAGATTTGATAGTTTCAGTTTATAAGTAGTATATATCTTAGCTGTATCCCATTGAACTTGGCCATTGATAACTTCTTTTTTCACACGATACATACAGCCAATAAACTGAAGCGGAATTAGAATTTGTGCGTAAATTAACACACGCGTAAATCCTTTGATTAGCCTCTCTACCTTCACTTTCCATTTTTAATAGGCTGTTTGGTCTACGCATTTCTTTAACAGATTGTGGTCTACATCTTGTCTAAAACAGATATTTGGTACTTTTTTACCATGAGTCGTTAATTTTTTCGGATATTCTTACGGTCACGATCGCTGTAACCCATTCCCGTTTGTCTTCTCCCTTTATAATATTTAGCCTCTTTCCGAACGCTGAATCGACGTGTGTTTTTTCAGCCCAAAAATAACGCACTCACTATAGCTCACCTATGAATCTTTCTTCTGCCAGCTGTCTCGCGCACGTGTGATTACGCTTACATCGTAAGTATTCCTGCTGAAAATTCCATTTATATGGTTGTCTTATACGCTGTACTACTGTTATTACACTATCTCCCCGTCTCATAAAGCTATTTCAATATAATAAAGCTACTATAGATCTTTCGTTAATATAAATTGCTGTTTTTAGTGTTTGATAGTGGATGGAGGCGCAGTGGTGGCGGTAGGGCTGCCTTTTCCACTGTTTATCTCTAGCGAGAAGCGTATTAGAGGAAACGCCACACGGATTTTGCCTTTTCTTATATAGCCAGATAGAGTATCATAAATCTAAGCTTACATTGTACTCAATAGCTTTTATCGAGTAAGATTACCTGTACTATTGAAATTTACTATTGAAAAACTATTATACAGTAATGCGTACATCATGGGCAATGCGTGTTGAGGCGGAATCACGTACAAAAAGATCGATAAGTTTCTGTTTGCCCACGCAACCATCTCCGCTTACGTTTTATCGGAAGCTTGAAACGCAGTCGTATTTTACTAACATTGTTATGATGCTAGTACGAATTCTACATGGATTCAATATCGATCCGTTAGCAGTTCCACTCGCTAATGTAAGAATGAACCATAGCTTCACGGAATGAGTCTCTTTGTCGCCGAATACTTGCGACATGTTTCACAGCTATAATGTCGTATCGTTAAGGGTACTTAGCCAGTTAAAAGACTCGAGGCATATCCGCATGGAGAACTCTCGTCTATACACAGTATGCGATCTCTCTTTAGATTATACCGGGCGTGTGACCTCACGAATTTTCGGCCCATAGCTGTGCCCATCGGGAAAGCGACACCGAAAGGTGGTAAGTGGGTGGCCGGCCGGCTGTCTAATCAGGTAGGTGTGTAACGAGTAGCGCCAGGAAAGACGGCTTACGACTCACATAAGATGGCCGGAGTCATAGCACAAGAATAGGGCGAAAATGGGAGTAGCTTGGAAAACGAGCAAAGAAAGGCTAACAATATCAAAATAGCACTCGCAAATCTATTAGAGACCGAACTCGCGCGTTGTAGGAACCCTGCGGAGAGCAAACGAGATATCCTCCCTGGGATTTTAAGGGGTTTGGAAGCACACCAACGCGTGAAAGTAATTTTGTTTTGCATCCAAGCGGGTACATCTGTGACCATGGCCTGCCCGAGCTTTAAGCCTCTTGCACTTTGCGCTGTCGATGTAGGTTCACCATCTCATTTAGTTTTCTCCTGTTACTAACACTCTGCTGTTGTCGCTGCCGCTTGTAACCGACCCTATAACCAGCTTTAGCCGTTCCGTTTCACCTGTTGTTATGTTGCAGCAGTAATAGTATTCAAGTAGACACGGACATCCCCGCCTCCTCGCATCCCGCGCTATCCAAAGCTGGACCTATGTAGGCGTCAGGCGATGAGCCAGGCGCGGTGGCGCACAAGGCATTCTTTTCTTAAGTAAGCAGTAGACATGCACATACAGGTAGACATGAGGCATACATAGCCACCCACTCCGTCGAGTAACAGTCGTAACATCAGCCTACTAGCAGCACCAGCACGCTGTTGGCAAAGATTAAGTTCAGGTGTTCTCTGTCTTTTCCACTCTAATGAAGACAAACGCACTGTATTACCTCGAGTAGCGGCCCTAGCTATAGTGACGGGTGCGTGGAGCCCGACTAACCGAACTGGCCAAACGTACATTCGTTCCTAACACTGCGAACAACCGGGACAATAGTAGCAACAACAAACCTGAGACGTCTGGGAGATTCGACGTTGGCTAGTCCATTAGGACGAAAGGTAAGCGCAAAAAACGATGCAGTGTGAACGAACGACAGCTGCATCGGCCGAGAGGAGATCTGAGCCCAAAGAACAAACGAGAAAACCGAGATAGTTGCTTGTGCTAGTTACAAGAACAGGATACCCATTCCAGGGTGGGGAACGGCAATATGGGAAAGTGAAGTTAAAAACAGGTAGAATTCTGTGAAAAACGAGCAGTATATATATATATATATAAAATTAATCTCATATATCAAGATGCCGCGATTTTATAATGGTGCGACATTTGGCGACTTTTTTTTCCTGCTCAAGATGCACTTGTACTCTTTAAAATCTGGGATCGTTCACTCGGATATTGTCACTCGGGCACTAAACAGACGAGCTGCAGTCAGCCATAAAAACCTAAGTGGTTTACGAACATGAGTTTCATCTTAAGGCTACAGCGGCGAAGACAGCTTATCGTATAAACTCTATTTTCGGTAAGTGTTCTGCTACTAGAAACTCTGTTAGCCATTGAAAAAAATGTGAGGCACGAAATTTTGAACTCCAAAATGAGTCTTGTCAAAGACTTTTTGAGAAGGTGGATAATAAGGGGTCGAGAGCTGTAGTGGAAGCTGACCCATCTCAGAAGGCACGGGTTTTACCATTTCAGAATGGAGACGTGTGCTTAGAAGTGGGCCCCCCACGATTATTGGTCAGGTCAGTGGGTGGATACAAGAGAACGGCGAAGACATCATGCTGAAGCAAATTTGCAGCTGTAAAATCTCATATTGTCTGTTTGGTGTTCTAATGCAGGTGTTATCGAGTATAGTTCCAAAACTCCTGGTACTTCGATTACGGCTGAAGCATACTGTCAACAATGAAATGAGCCGTTGAAAAAAACTCTAATATGTATCCAGCGTCAGTGAACAAAAATCGACTATTTCTGTTGCGAGACAACGCTCGACCTAGCACCGTAAGGATGGCTGGGGGAAAATACAGGAGTTACACTTCGAGGCTTCATGTCTCCTATCGTATCTTCCAGACATTGCTTCCACAGTACTTTACTTTTGCTGTTGCTGCTATCCCTAGCCGTGAACTCGTGCCGACATCATTTTCGAGCGTAGCGGAAGAGCCTAGTCTTACAAAACGTGTTTCAGTCGACAACCTGCGTCATTTAGGTTGGGTCGCCGCAGTTTCTGACTCGCGTCATACCCTTCTATTCTGCACTATTCGACGGCGCACAGTTGCTCTGTAACATATGAGTAGACGCTCGAGATGATTGTCATCCCGAAGATCTACATTGCCGAGAGAGCCGGCCCCTCTATCAACGGAAGCAGCAACAACATGCGCTCCCCAGGGCTTGCGGCAAGCATTTGTGCAGGTGAACCAACACTGCACAAGGCAAGTATATCATATCGAAACCGGAAATGGACATGCAAAAAGTTACAATGCAGGACCCGGCCTAGTACACCGGATGTGGGACGTGTTTGAATGGCCACCATGCTACCTTACGCGCCAGCACAGCCACTGGTCAGTATCATAGTGAATGAAGTGACAACCGTTGAATTAACGGTTGCCGAAGCAGCGACAACAACCGCAGGCTGACAGAGAAAGCGGTTGCAGTCATTTCGGGCAGTCACATTCGGTGCCTTCTTATCAAGGACCTTGGGGAGGCCCCCAGACCGATGTTAATGATTCTACCCGGAGCATCCGGCTAAGTGAAATATTCCCGAACATTTTGACTGTCAAACCGCTATAGAGTTCATCGCATGTACTACGCAACGTACATGGATATGATGGTTTATGGAAACTGTCACATGTAGATCTGCGTGAAAGGGTTAATAATTGAGAGAAGAGAAAAAGATTGCCTGTTAGTTTGCAGGTTTTGCTTTGAGAGACGACAAAATGAAGGACAGCTGCTAATTTTTTGTTAAATAATAATAATAGTAATGTAACTATCATAACGCAGCGATCGAAAACAGGAAAATTATCATTACAGCGGCTTACATATTAATTTTTATCACAAATCGCTACTAATAAATATATATATATATATATATATATATATATATAAGTCGATCAGCATATTTATACGAATGGACGCGAGACTTGAAATCAAAAGAAGGTACATAAACACGATGTGATGCCGTATGTGGCTATCAGAGACGTAATTTTGCGTTCATAATTTAAACGAAAAGAAGTATTTGGGTGACAAATTCCTTAGGATCTAAATTTGCTGTTCTTGCTATTTTAGCAGGTTATTATTGGAAGTTATACAGAGAGTGACCATTTCCTTCGTGCGATTTCTGTACGTCTTAATTTGAAAAAAAAAAAGTTGTTTTCAGAACTTTGATTTAGTTGTGAGTTTAGAGTTTAATCAAACCAGTATTGACTTTTTGCCATCCCATCATTAACTCTTGGAAAGGTAAAAATATCTTGAAGTTTAGAGATAACTTCTCTTCTTGAAAGCTATCGTGCATATTAGGCACTCTATATGTACTTTTCTAATGAACTTATTTCGTTTCATGTTCTGTGCCCTTTATTGGTTAGGACCAGAAACTTTTTCCAGATATAACGAAACTTATACCAACATATGGTCAGCGTCCTGTTTATTTAGTTGTCTTTCACTTAATGCTAACAGCATATTAAATCGCAAAGAGGGATTTTTCTTTTTGTCTAACACTAACCGCACAATCGGTTGAACTTACCGCATTTCAGGCCACTAATCTGTCCAAGTGCTAAATTGGCTTATCCCTCATGAGGGTGCAGTTATCATGTCTGTGTGCCACTACGAACCGTGCAAAGGTACCGCAGGGTTTGACCCAGGACAAACATACATTTCTTCAAAGCTTTCATAGTTCACCACGTTTATAAAAATACCACACTAAGGTAAGACTAAGGTTAAAAAAGTTCTTGTTTCATAAAAAAAAAAAGGAAACGTTTCCTCAATTAGAGCTAACCATATTTTTTTACTAGTTTGTATTTCTATCATAATTGAACTTACATCAGAAACGATAGCTTTATAAGAACAACAACATGTTCTCCAAATGCTTTTTTTACATCTGGTTTACACCACTAAATGTCCATCAGCAAAACAAACGAAAGTAGGATATTATATTATATAACAATATAGGTAGGGCAAAGCATTAAAATGTGGATAAACTTTGACAGGCTACTTGTAATAGCCGGCACGTGGTCGTTGGCTCGTCTTGGAGTCAGAAGAAAAGCACGATTTTACCGCTGTGAAGAACAACGAGCTGGTTTTGAGATTTGGATAAGGATCAACTGTTAACAAATGTGTTCATGTAAGACGCTAGGACCCACCGATTACAAAATTGCTTTTTATCTCAAAAATACGGTCTACATTTTATGCAGCTTCTGCTAAATCCGAGAAGTATTTCTAAAAGGCAAACCGAATGATCCTGAACATCTTTAGACTTGAAGCATTTGAAAATTCGACAAACTGGCCCGAAAAGTCATTCTTGATACCCTTGGGCCCCTTATATGACGCTAACCCAGTTCTGAACACTGCATTATGAATTTCAAATTAATCCGACAAAGCTTCAACGGTTAGACCTCTTTAAAATCATCTACGCCCTTTGTTCGCCGTTTCGAAATTTTGAATTTTTGGGGCTTTTGAAAGTAGATTCTGCTAGAATTTTGTGTATGTGTTGTATTTGAGCGGAACCTTAACGACTTATTGTGTTGAAATATCTATTTAAGGTTTGGATAGGCTTAAAAAGAAGTTACAAAGAAAAATCAGAATTTAGATGCTTGATCCGATATATATATATATATATCCAGCACCGCCATCCGTCAAACATTACTCTAAACAGCTCTGCCAGTACTCTGACAACAATCACTTCTAATTACCATCGTTACCCTGAGGTTTGCGGTTTGCAGCGCACCTCTGTGCAGATCAAATGTAAACGATTTCTATCTCATGCTGTTACCAGCGTAAGCTTATATATAATAGAAGATAATAATAAATAGTTGACATGTTTTTCTCGATTACTTCACTAGACAGGAGTATTTTAAGAAGGAGATCGTTCTTGCGTGTCTGCAAACGGTTCAACTGGGCTGCTGGGGTGCGGTCTGCTTTCAGAAATTCCCCCAGCTTGATCAGCGTCTACTCAGCGTCGCTTTCCATTTTTCCCATATCTAAGTTAGCTGCTGGCCAAAGATTCGCCTCGAAAAGCTTTTCCCAAAAGTGACTCTTAGCGTGTGCCTCGGGCATAAGTCACCAGCTAACAGTCAGCCATGGCGACAGCTGCGGCTGAATGCGAACCCGGCGCTCAAAGAGACACGCTAACCGGCCAACTAGCCAACCTACTTCAGCTCAGCGCCACTATCCGTGTACCATATGCCACAGCACGCCAGAGGCGAATCTACAACACATTCTGACAGAAAATAGATATCAGGGACAACCAATTGGGTTTATAGCTGCGTCTGAGCCCATGACGCTCAGTGAAGTCGGCTTCGGCTGAGCATTTTGCGGGATCGGACGGAGCAAATCACTTGTTATTTCCCTATCGCTTGCCCGTTGATTCCACGGGGAAAAGTGTGCTGAAAAGTAGACAAAACAAAAAAAAACCAAAACGCGATGGAAGACGAGTGGTGTATTATGAAAAAGCATGCTTCATAAAATCGGAACAACTCAGCACAATAATACATATTTTCTGAACACAAAGTCGCGTTCTTGAGTCCACGAGACTTCAGTCTATTAAACGTAATTTTCAGATATGGCGGAGTGGCGTGAGTTAAATACTTCGGGATATTGCTCAAAATCTTGAAGTAGATTTTTCCATACCCAGGTAATTTTTAGGTCGGCATATGGGTAACGATGATTTAAAAAAAAAAAAACAGCGTTTCTGTCGAATTCTAGTCACAAGTTAACGTACTGTGACTTATTAAGCATACAACTTCACGAGATCGTAGTACCGATTACGATTCTTTCGCACCTCTCGACCAACTGATGGCCAGAAATTTTTAGCTCTGGTATTATGCTCATCCTGCATGAGACCAGTCTTATTTAGCAAAGCTTCAATATATATACTGTGTGACCTTCGCTAACATTCAAATTAAACCCTATATCTTGAATCATTTCGTTTTTTCCTTATTTTTTTTTGTGAAAATGTACATTCCATACTTCATTATATTAATAAAAGCTAACCTAATAGGCCTTATCGGCTGTTTCCCAGGACTTTGGCAACCCTTTTACATATATAGGGTGGTCGACTAAAACGCAAAATGCTCGGCCTGATCCGTATGCATTGGCATTGAGAACTGCCATAATAAAATGTCCAGTTTACTATATTTGAGCCTTTACGTTACATATTAGGTCGGTCAGAGGGTTTATCCTGCAGCTTTTAAACTTTATTCCCTTTACTTCGTTATTTTACCTTCAAATTTTGTATTTGATATTCTGATTTGGAACTTGGCACAGCGCTTACCAATAAAGTATAATAAATTTTGTTAGCAACTTTGCGGGTATAAGTCCTAATCAGTTTGTTTGTTTTTGCTCTCTTGTTCATATTTCGTGCTGAATTTGTTACGAACGTTTCTTTGCGGTCAAAAACGCATAGGGTCAAAAAGCTGTACATTGGATCCCGCACCCTGACTCCTCTCTGGTTGAAGAAAATGGGTGTTACATAGCATAGAAAGCACTAGTATCCTGCAACGCTTGCCCATATTGTTTTTAGCGCTTAAGAGCTGAAGATCCTCATACCTTGAAGCACGCTTCGCTAAATAAGCAACTAACGATGGCCTGCAATCTCTATTGCGTTGAATTCCCCCAGTGCCTATGAAGGTGCTTTGCACAACCCCCTAATAAAGGTTACAAATACACTAGAAAGTACCTTAAAAGCAAAAGGGTCAATTTTATTACACACGAACTGGGTAAAAATGTCCTTGTCAATCGCGTGCTCACATAAACTGTCCACACCGTAAAAACAAATAATTTCCACACCAGATCATTATACTATATCAGATCACTATAATTTTAACTGAAAAATAACAATTTAAGTTAGAAGAATACCCCCACATGGACACTCATGGAAGATCTGGCGGTGTCTGAAATAGTTGTTCCACTCTGAGCTTCTTTAACACAGTAAAACGGTGCTAATATGCAGTCAGCAATTTTGTTCTAATCTGATAAATACAGGACAAGTACAGCGATCTTGTTACATGACAATTTTAGGCCCTATTCGACATAAACAACTATGGCACCCTACAAAAACTCTTTTGCGCCTATTTGCTAGTTTAAAGCAAGAGGCAAACAAATTAAATAACAGAGCTGTAAAAGAACCTAAATCATCGAAAAAAATTAGTAACACATAGAGTAGGTTAGAAAACTAAATGAGATTTAATGTTATATAGTTGTTTTTGGACTTGAGGATTGAAGACTCTAATATATTCATTTTAAGATTTGTGCCAACGATAATAAGATTCCATATCTACAAACTCATCTACTTATCAACATAAATATTCTCGTTTTGTTGAACGGCGGAACATCCCGTCGTAAGAATGACCGTAGCGCAGCTTGATGCTTCGATCCATGATTCCATCTATTGATCCTCCAAAGAGGGAACGTACACTAGACTTAGATTTTACTTTTGCAGCAATGATCCATTCAGGTAGGACAACGACAGTTACAAACGGACGCAACGGTATGATAAAACCGGAAGAACTGCTTTACGGATCTACTGAATAATTTTAAGCCACAAGTAACTTTTCCGTTGACTTAGGTCTGCAGCGGCCGTATCGCTCGAGCCAACAATGCTCAACAATCACTTATAATACTTCTTATCTTTTAAAGCTAGCAGCAGTATTGCGAAGCGAAGCTTTGATTCATTCTTCCCTAATTCCAGATAAAACAGAAAACTCTATCACAGAAAACGGAATTTTTAGTTGCAAATTAGGTAACTCCAGCAAGGGATGATATTGATATTTTTTTCGAAAGTGGGCAAAATTTGAGGTACTTAGCCTGACAATGAATGGATCACTGTGTTATTCCGCTTGAAAAATTGATTCATCACTAATTATGAAAGTAACAGCAATAGAGATAATTTGCGACATGAACAGGCCTGTGACTCAATTAAAGCAGCTTCAGCGAAACGGCCAGCTTCGACAACTGGTTAGCTTATTGCAACGTACCGAGGTGCCGAGTCGTAATTCGATAGAGAGTTACTCTGTAATAGTACCACTGGGTCTAGTTGCGGTTACAGTCTCTAGATGGAGATCCAACCGTACTTAAAAGCCGCGAACCAACTATACCGGATCTCGAAAGCCGCTGTCCTAGAAAAAGCCTTAGTAATGAAGTTGGTGGACTGGCGGACGGAGTCAGCCTTCAGAAAGAGGTCGCCAGTGAACTTGCAATTTGGTATTTAGGTACCGTGAACAATTCGGAAAACTGAAAGAGGCTAAACGTACCGATAAAGGACTTGGGGATATTTTCGAAAAACTTGTTACTTTAGCCAATTTGAGGAATGACGTAGAGGGTATAAATAGATTTCTATGGTGCCACAACCGTAATTAGAGTGCTGGATTGAAGTTTGCTTTAGTGTCATGTTCGCCAGGATGCTGTTAAAGCGAGTCAATTGAAGTCCTATTCTACATAGAAATCACAGGTAGTTGACGTGAAGATTTCGTTTAACAAGTCATTCACAACAACAGAATAGTCGCGTGCCCTCGGAAGTGCCTGTAACGCAGTTACGATGACTATTGTATCTGATAAGGATATTCCGTAGATCGACACTACGGCAAAACATCTTAATATTTTTGCGTCTTTTAGCTTCGGCAGTGTCGACGTATAGAAGACGTTCATGGGCCATCTGATTCATAAGGAAGTGTGAAGCTGATAAAGGTGGTTGGTGAGTAAAAGGCAGCACAGTTTATCGAGCCAAAGTACCTTCGGCGCCAAAGCAGGCAATGGTCTGACTTCACTACCCTAAAGGATTAATCGGTATTTCAGTGCAATTTCATTAATTAACGGAAAATTATTACCATGGATCGCTAACCCTAATGTCCGGTGCGGATATGGGGGCAATATATAGATTTTTTGCATACCAGTTAGAGCATTTGCCTTTTATCCACTCTTGATTACCGACTCTTTCAGTTCACAACAAGCTTGATACGAGATTCCCATTTCGACAAGCAACAACTGCACGAGACTCGCCTACCGGGAAGTGTTCTGCTTTCAGTAAATTAACAAGTTCCATAATTTAACTAGGTTTATATACAGGTTTCAGGTACTACTTACGTAAGCCTCGGCTCGTTTTTTTGAGTAGGAAAGATCATTGCTTTAATAATACGAAGGCGTTGCTCATTTAGGAAAAATCGGTATTTTTTCCGATGTGCTTGTCATAAAAACCCACCCCTATGGAGACGATTCATGCTCGTTGAGTTTCCTCCGATTTTTTTACGATAAATATCTGTGGAATTGAATCAGACTGGAGTTTTCTATGAATATATCGCCGCGATTCTGTGATCCAAAATGCAACGTGGCTCGTCGCCGCTGTAGCATTCATCCCGTACGTAGTAGGCATCCGGTAAGCAAAGGAAAGGTTTGTTTTGCAAAAGGAACTTCTTGCCGGTTTAGCCCTGTCGCTTATTTCGAAATAGAATGTTGGTGGCCCTTTCAGTTACCCGCTTCTCGAAGCGAGTATCTTTTTTAGTCTAATCTTTGCAGAAATAATCAAATATCAACTTTTACATTTTCCCGTTATCTTTTGTTGTAAGCTATAATGATCGTACATCGCGAAAGCTTTAGTCGCAAAGCAATATCTTATTTCCATTATTGCATTGCATGTTAGGCGAATTCATAGAAATTATTTTTGAAGTATCTGCCTGAATCTTAAACCCCCCAAGGACTTCTCTTGCTCTACATTATATTCTCAACGTACGACAAGCAAATTCACTCTTTTTAAAGCTTTCCGAAAACTTCGTATAGCTCATCTCTTTCTTTCACTTCTTTTTCTCCAGCATCTCCATTCCATACGATCCACGCTCCACATAAAACTACGCAGGTACCGAATGAACAGGGGAAGGATCAGGTCGAGCTCAGGTTGGTGTAAATACGAAGGGAGCCGGCTGCAAAGTAAACACTGGCCTTTGTCTTGTAGGAGAAAGTGAAAACCAAAGGCGAGAGAGGAAAAATATATAAAAGAATATCGTTTAGAACAGAATAGCAGCGTGCAAGCAGTGTTCGATCAGGGTCTGTTTCAACGTCTTCCTTCACCCTTCTCAAAAAGCTTTTCCGCAAAGGATTTCTGGATGTATAAGGGCTCAGGACACTCCAAGAGCGTCCTGGCTGCTTTTGCCACCAGACAATGTTCGCCCACCCAATACGTTGGTGGGTGAACACTTTCGCCTTCCACAGCTTAACCCCCCGCAGCGCGAAAGACTGTTGTCGGAACGACGGTTTTAGTCGATCGTCTGGCGTCGCCACTACTAAAAGCGTCAGCCTGCGAGCAGTTTCTACGAGAGCCGCCTTTGTGGCAAGAAATGGCAAACGACTAGTCAGGCGCTAAGCAAAGCGCAAATGGTGCAGCTTACGTCAACGATATAAAAAGCGAGGATTCGAGCTAGCTACCGTCAACTCTAGCTCCCGTGCTGGAACATCCCTATCCGTCGTATGAAAAAAAAGGGAGAGGGGGGGTATGTATCTTAGCTGGCTTCAATCGGTATAAGGACGAATCCAACCGGAACGTTAGTCCTTGCTCGCCGTCAAGTACGTCTCACCTTTCCGTCTCTTCGTGCCTCTCTTTTCCTGAGAAGTGCAGGCGATAAATCCTAAAATATTGAACATATATTCAAATCCTAACGGGTCCGCTTAACGAAGGGGCATCACCGCGGGCGAGCGGTCAGCCGAGGCGGCGTATCGGTCACGTCTGCGCGGTCCACGTAAAGTTCTACGGATTAAGATCAGCAACATAAAGGAAGAGTGGGCAAACGATTGGCGGGTTGATCGGTAGGATTGAGATGGCTTGCTTCTGTAAGGAGGCAACAAAGCTAGAGGAATCAATCCGGTAGACAGTTGGGCGGAGAATGAGCACCCAGGTTAGAGCTGTTTCATTCGTATGATCTAGCCGTAAAGTAGAACCGGTTCATGTCCAGCAACCGGCGCTTTTGCCTGGCAGTATAATTACCGTGTTACCGACTACCTTTATTGTTGTTTTTTCACCCCCTCTGCCATGAAGGATGGGTTCAGACGGTTAAACTATGGTGTTTCGAAAAAAGAACACGGGCCCCTTTATTAAGCGGTTTCTTATAAGAATACTAGGAAATGGTACCGCGCTTCCCCAGTAACAAGAGAGAATTGCTGCAGGAGCGCGTACTGAAATTCTTACCGAGAATGTGTATGTTAGCCAATGCATAACTGCATCAGCTACATACACACATACGGATACATACACGGTAAGAGTATAAAGAAGCAACTGTCGAAGAAAACTGCAGGAGATATTATGAATCGAGTGGACCGTACTGAGCTGTGTGATATTGTTTGTTGGGGGGTCTTGAATATTCCGGAACGCATTTTTGTTTTGTATAGCACCCTGGTCCAGCTTCGCTTACGATTTTAAGCTTTGCAAGCCGTTCCATATATGCTTATACAAGTGAGATTTCCGCTTCCTTAAAGGAGTCCCATATATCTTGTAATAGCCTTTAAAGCCGTAGCCAGATATTATCTTATAAAAGGTTCATCGTAGTTTTACTGTAAACGGGCTAGCCTAACGCATGACCATGCATACAATAGGTATACATCATTGGTGTCGGCCTCAGAAACGTTAGATGTGCTTAATACCTATGATTGCCGACGGATTTATTAAAAAATTTCCATGACTATGTTCGTTCAGTATTTTTACATTGAATCTAAAAACACAGGAAGCCCAAAAACCACAGCTACTTCAAAGAATGTTTTTCTGAGAATGAGAGCTGACCTGCGCCTGCTAAACGACTTCGTTGACACGTAATTTTTTATGCTTCAATTTGTAGAAGAGGAACTAGACATAGCCTATGGTTTTAACTTGACAAAGTAAATGATTATGAATTTTTCTGAGCCAATAAAAGCAATGGGATTTTAGTGAGGACCTAGAAAAATCTACTATAAAAAATAATTATACCTTTTGGCATTGTAGCAATCGATTTTTAAATAAAACTGGGTAAATAAAAGCAAACATTTTAAAACATAGGGCAATTTATCACGAAAATATGTGTAAAAGAGAGTGGAATCATAAGAGAAGAATCATAAAAAGCGTATTGGTTTCGAAACGGCGCGGTTTTCGGTATTTTTTCCAGAATTGCTTCCAAATCATGGCTTTAAGTCTGACACTTATTTTTAAACATATATACTTTTCCAACAGTCACGTGGCAACTACGTATCAGTCAGGCAACGAGCGTTGTATTTTAGAAGTTGACTATGAACTATATATGAGTTCAAGCAGTAAAATCTCTTTTTCTATTCAACTGAAACGGGGGAAAAAGAATTCAGGGTTTGTGATGACAGCATCAATGTTCGTGTTACTAGTACCCACTGAAATCGGTATGCTCAATAGACCCAACTGTCGTTTGTGTAGCCTCTCAGCAGTGGAGTACTAACCGAACACATAGAAACTGCATTTACAGCGTTTGCATCCGCAAGAATATCATGCGGCATTCGTTCCCTTTTGAGGACGAGACCATGTGTAACGATTGTAAACCTTTATAGCTTTTTGAAGGTTTAACCCATAAAAGCTCTGAACAATGATTAAATCATATACAGATAGTACATAAATAAGAACTTTACGGAGTTCTGGAGCGTATGTCCGGGCTCACGGGTAAAACATTGACCTCTATATTTAAACCAGTATTAAATAATTAAAACCTACAGGTCATTAAATCAGTGAAACCCAGCATCCAATATCTGGTTAGCAAACATATTTTTCCCTATCTTTTCTCAAAAAAAAAATACTATTTTAATGTTGCGGCTTGTCTGTGTACCGAACATTTGACTAATAGATATTAGGCTTGGATTAATAAGGGTGGTGAAGCATACGTGATTGAGATGAACGTGTCTTTTACGTACACGTGCATTTTTTTAATACTATTAAGGCTTTCAAACGTATCTGTTGCAATTTTTACCCTGTGAGATACAGTTCTCCTTTGGAACTGCATCATTCACCAGACCGCGATCCGCAAAGTAAGTTCAGAAAGAAAGAAAGAGAGAGAGAGAGAGAGAGAGAGAGAGAGAGAGAGAGAGAGAGAGAGAGAGAGCTTCAATCGCGTTGTGCAATATATCGTCTTAAAACTCACGCATCTGCCAAGTTTCCAAGACGTCTAAAGCCGCCGGGAGAGGAGAATGCGCGTTCGTAATTCAACAACGGCAACGACATATTGAATTTTCAACTTGTATGTAATGTTTCCTATTCCAAAAGGGTCTGCCATCGCGTCACTATATTTCATCGCAATGACGTGCTCTCAGACAGATTCTGTAGACTCTTTTTCTTTATACTACATAGCTATGCAAACTACTTATGCCGACGTCGGAGCAGGAATCTGGGATGGGCAGATTCTCTTTGTGGGTCCCTCTGACTCCGACCACCTCACTTTTTTTTAAGGACTCTGTCTCGACGCCCCGCTTAGTCTCGGATTCGTCAGCTACTCGTTCGAACGGTAGCCGATTGCTTCTGAAACTCTCTGTTGCTGTTATGCCTCTGTTTGGTCTAGTTTTCTTGCCTGAGCAAAAACCCAAAAATAAGTTTTATCTCTTCAATCTCATCTTCATTTTTTGAATTCGTTCGAGAAATGAGGATATTCCGTACTTTGGAGAAGCAGAACGTTCTTTTCCAAACTTTTTCTTTTTCCCCCTTTTTCCTTAAGGGGTCTTCGTCTCGATTCTGGGCCCTGTTTATGCTTGCTGCTACTGTGTTCCATCATTGGCTCATGAGTTGCCGCCGTCACGAGCGCTTTGCTCATCTCAGTGTCTTTTATTGCCTGCTTCTCCATCTTCCTTGTTGCCTTTTGCATAAACCGTTCCGTTTGCTTTGGAGGATTGAGAAGTGGACGGCCAAGAGTCCACCCGCGATTTACGTGCTGTGTTTGTCACGAAAACTGGTGGCGCTGCTGTTGCCGGAGCACGCTGGAATCGCCACAATCCCTGTACAAGCTTCAAAAGCGTGCGATTCTTTAGTCGACGGATTTTTTTTCCTTTACTAGTCCCAGAAGTGCTCCCCTTCTCGAAGGAGCGCGGCCGGATATTCGGGTGACGTCAACTCTGGGGCCAAACCGACAGAATAAAGCATGCCTAAACTTATTTGCACGTCGATCCTCACTAGTGCTTTCTTTTTTCTTCGTCTATCATACACTTTCCTTCTTCTAGTACGCTCCTCTCACCCCTCCTTTCGAACGTGACCTATGTGTCTCGTCGAATATCTAGTCTCAGTTTTGGGAGCCCAACGCTGCTTCACGCAGCAGATAGGAATGTTATTGACGGCATCGGAGGCGAAAGTTGCAGTGACGTATAGCCTCGTCCAACCCCCTAGGCTTCTTCAAACTATGCACTCAACTTTGGCGTTCTCTTTTCATATAGACATCTTATATAAGACACGCTATATCTTTGGCAGTTGAAAACTGTCTGGGGAGTGGCGACTAGATGTACCATATCGCTCGGAATATATCTACTTGCTATGCGCACTATATTCAAACATACACAAACGAAGGCGACTGGTCGGGTTCTCTGTGTGTGTATCAAGAGATGTGAGAAGAGCCCAAAAGAAAGTGACGCAGCGAGAGGACGAATCGGGTGTGAATCGTGAGGAGGTGCCAAGAAGGAGGCTTAGCAAAGGCACGCGCACGATTTCTGATTTCGGATCTGTTGGCTTCGTTCGATCGTAGCCGATTTTCGATGGAAATAAATGTGAGGCGAGGTAGAACGAGCGAGAGAAAGGTAGGGATATGAAAAAGATATGGACAGATTAAGAAGGGCCACGCGATCTTGAAGGGCGACGACAGTAGAGTTAACCAGCCGTGCATACGAATATGGGAATATTTACGCAACTGCGTAAAGATGCTGTGCGTCTAGCTAAAAAAGATCAAATCAGAGATGTCTATATCATTCAGTCGAACACATGGATATAAGAATGCAAACGTGCCGAGCCGGGAGTTAAGCGTCTGGAATATGGTAGAAACCCAGTGCTTTGCATCTTAAGGGATTAACATATGGGGGCGAGCATATGGCGCCACGTTAAACTGCGTCAAGGGGCGGTAAACTTGTGAGTTGAGGGCACTTGCAGTTTTACTCCACAAGTTAGCAGTTCCAGACGAGCTCATAAGCTCTGTGTTCATTTTACGTACGAGGTGTCACAGTACAATACGAAATTACTGACGTGAATATGAACGTAACATTTTATATATCTTTAAATGTTTGAAATTGAGGCTATAAATTGACCTGAAAAATACCTTTTTCTATTTCTACAAAGCAGCGAGTGGAACCATCCTACAAAGATGGTAGTTTCTCCATTTTGAATTTATTTTTGGCGCTACCTTTTAGTATGTTCAGAGTGTACTGTTTGCTCTAAATGGCGAATTTTAAGCTTCCGTGTTGTTAAACAAACATATCCGACCAGACGTAAACTTGAAATCCATCTCACTGAGTGAAGCAAGTTAACTTTTACGATTTCGACTCTAAGCAAATAGGAAGGCATCGTCTATAAATACATTTTTGTAATTGAGTAAATTTTAATTTATTAGAGAACTTCCACGCTCGTACCTGAGACATTATTTAGCCTTTTCCAGGTTTAATATATTCCCTTTCCGGACATTTATTTCGATTTATCGATTGCAGATAATGAAGATATTGATTCGAATATAACACAGAAATAAATGTCGGTAGGTGTGTGATACATATTAAGTCTGAATACTGTTTGCTATTGTCCTTGTCATATGGCGCCGAGAAAGCCAAGCGGCCTGACTTAAAGCCCACTTAAGGCCTGCATATAGGCTCTAAGTAGTAACAGCAGTCCTCGTGATAGTGCAGTGATAACGTATTGGCCTACTAAAAAACACAATGCGTTTTGTGCTGAGAGTAGCTATTTTGGTAAAGCCGAGTGAAATAATGCAGTAATTACTTTACAATTTAACAGAAAGCGTAAGGTCATATTCGGTAGAAAAAGGTACACATTAGGCAAATTATGATAAAACGTTCCAAGCAAATAACATAGGCGAAGTTTAGCAAAGTACCGAATGTACACACTTCATTTTGTGCTAATGAGAGCCAGTTGTTTGAAGCAGTGCTTCACTGCAGCGTCAAACGTAAAATTGGAATCATCTATTGAGGTGGTATTCATCTGCGGCGACAAATATTCAGCTTTCTTGTACACTGGTTCTATTACGTGTGTATGTCTCAGGACATCAGAACAGCTGGCACATCATAGAACTTTTTGAACGAGTCTGCGAAGGTAGTTCATCGGAAATATGGTAGTTAGCTTATGTGTGGGACGCAGACAATACAATGCACTTTCAGTGGATCGTAAGATCAGATACAATATAGCACACTATTAATATTTTACTGCCACTATTTGACTACACGTGGTAGAACATACTATGTCCAAGTTACCTGATGTAATTATACACTAAATATTCATGTTTTGGTATGACAAGGTTGTTGAAACTCTTAACTGACAAGGCGAGACTCTTCCTTCATACGTATATTATATTAAGTAGGCCTATTCCGCGGCCAATGTTTTCTCACGTTGTATGTTCCATCCAGTTACGGTAGCGTATCACCCCGGGGTTGACCTCCCTGGACTGACAGAATATGCCGAATGGTCGCCAAAGGGATTCCCTGAGGAACCTGAATCGTCAATATTGCCTTCGAAAACCACCAAAATCCTCGTACCTTGAACACTACACTACCATGCTTGCATGCTACGATTCTAATTAGTTGTACGTTAATGAGCTTCTGTGGCAGTTTCCCTTATTTATGTGCTTCTTAGCTTGAAGGTAGGTTGTCCAGTCGTAATTCCTTTCCAGAAATATTATGCTATTTAGAAAATAACAATTTACTCTACTCTTGAATGGCTCTAGTGACAGATAGAAAAGGTCCTTGGCTGATTGTTAAAGTATTGGTAGTAACTCCCGTAAGACCATTTTGGTATTGTTTTTTTAAAGTAAACCCATTAACTTTCTATCTTTTCCATAATGCGATTACCGCGAGCTTGCACCGGGGACTGATTAGATGACGTGTCAAGGTCAATCCCCCTAGACCTAACATTGTTTCTGACGGACAAACAGGTTGGCGAATCCTAGTGACGTGCTTCAGCATCGCATTCAGGTCTGCCAGTGTTAACACAGCTGAAGATACCAAAACTTAATAATAGCAGCTCTTACCTGCAAGTAGCTAGTGTCGACATGCCTTAGATCAGTATGTCGGTAACAAGAAGTTGACTGCGTTTTCGAACAGCGGTGTCAGAGTTATACGGTGTATCATCTTGAAGTAAGCGAACCAACTCCGCGTAAGGATTAACTTAAGCTGCCAGAAGTACATTTAGTAAAGCAACTGATTCCTCAGTCTCTTGGACTTTAGTCAGAAGTACATTGAATTGAAACTCAATCCATCCGCTAAATTAATAGTGGCCGGTTGGCTCTCACGTATTGGTAGTACAATTCTCCCACTTTCTAATAATGGTAAAAGAAGTTTCTAGGCGATCCGGCCTCCTTCGGTCAGAAACGCTTAGACAGCTCTGTCTTGAATTCTCTCCTGGTAGTCTCTCATATGCTCGCTGAACGACACCCGAGAAAGTTGTGTTCCATTTGTGCCGTCTGATAGGTCATCATACAGCCATGATTCGCAAAGTGCTCAGGTCTTGTAACCGAGACGAACGTTTTACAATTACCCACGGTCATTTTTTAAAGCTACTAACTTAAGTTTCGTGTATTTACTGTCAAAATTTCTATTTATAATATCTATGTACAGTATACAGTAATATAAGGAATAAAGCACATTTGTCCATTTGTAACGATCCTGTTCTTAATTTACACATATTATAGGCTTTCTTCACTTTTCACCGTTCAGAACTTGTTTTCATTGCAGGATGCTTACTAGTTTTTTTTACATTTTCTTTATTCCATCTGTTTGTCCTCTCTTTCTTACAATTAAACATGTACTAGCCTTACAAAGAGGTACTTCAAACGGTACGTTCGATAGTGCCATTAATTATTGCTTCTTCAAATGGCTGGTACCCTCCAATACGAGACAAAGTGTATTTATGACCACTTCCGAACTTATGCCACGCCACATGTTTCTAATATGGTTATTATTCATCAAGGGGATTAAGCAGGAAATCTGAGCGAGGAGTACTTGATTCCATTAGTGATTGAACGCGTGAAATTCAGCATTTTATTTGTGAGTGCTGAGTGGAATTAAAGGGAAACCGATCTTTAGGCGGCCAGGGGGCCGTCGATCCTGGATTTGCACGCTGCTATGGGTGTGCAATACTTTCCAGTCAACATTCTTAGAAAGAAATAAATACCCGTTTAATAGTCCAGATATCCAAGACCGGGTGTTGCACATCAGATTTCATCATGTAGCGCCCACTGTGTCTTGAATAGAATATTCGCGTCATTATACGATACGATAAACCATCTTTAAACACGATACAATTCGCTTGCTATTTAATATATGTTCATACTAAGGTTCTACTGTACTTCACTAAGTTATTGTGACTCACCACACAACGAGCAAACCAAGAGGTGTCTAATTGCTTTGTATTTTCCCAGCATCTTCAGTGATTGTTCAGGTAAAGCACTTTGAGTGCACTGGCCTCCAGCTCCTCCGTCTAACAAGTGCCCTTTTCTTGTGCCGCCGAGTAACGACGCTTCTCCGCCTACTTCGACAAGAACAGGAAACAGGGAGAATTATCTTCAACCCCCTGTGCCCACAGTAACCTTTCTTCCTTACACTCGAAGCAAAAAAAGCTCAGGAAAATCGACGATTCAACAGCGCACTGCCAGGGGGCGCCACTGGGCCTTCTATGAGTGTCCCTTTTTAGGCGCGCGTGTCGTCGAACTTCACGTTCGGGTATATTGGGAAAGGGTCGATTGCAAAGGTCCTTACCCTTCGTCATGAAAGGGAGTTCGCCAGGGCTTAGTGAGCTCGATGGGTCGACAAGTCAGATTCGACACAAAGATCCGACGGAAAGGTCACGTCGGGTGCGGCCTTGGGTCGCTCAACGTAGTGCTGGCAAGCACGTGATCCCCCTTGAAATTTCTACTATCGTAAAGGAAACGGTGTGTGCTTTTCGCGTGTCATGCAATGTTTCAGCAAAAAGTGCTTTCTCCCCAGAAAGCTAGAAGCCAGTGAGAATGTCGAGTGTGCAGAAGTAATCACTGTTATAAAATAACAACGGTACGATAATTCTTCAAGGATCTTGAGCCTATTGGGGTTTGTTGTTTAGTTCTTATGGTGTGGATCACATGTGAAATAAGGAACAGATTTAGTGATTCTGCGTCGTCGTGTATTGGAAAAGCGAGAGCAACGCGAAGCAGCTGCATGATATAGTAGGTGTTATTCACCCCCCAACCTCCCTGCAGTAGTAAAATATATCTGCTGCAGCTACTATATGTAAAGTTTACTGACCGTGTTATCCGTTTTTTTTTTTCTGCGTATACGGTGTGCTCGTCTCTGACATGGTGATAGTGGGCAGTGCTGTTGTGTGTGATGGATACTGTGGTGATGTAGTGACCAACGGATATGACTTGTTACACTGTGGTGACTAAGCGTTCTCGACGTCGCCGTCAAAACAGCTGCGGCTGCTGCAAGCAAGAACGGCACCAACGGACACAATTGATAGTAAAGATTGTCGCAGCTGCTGCAGGGCAACAGGGCCGCCAGCGGCCATGTCGCGCCGGGCAGCAAGCGATCATACGGCCGACGTCATGACAGCCCGTTTTTGGACACTATTTTTTATTTATCGGCTGTCAGCACCCTACAATATACTTCACAGAATATTAATAATAGCTCTATGCGCAACATTGTCTCAAGGTAAGTAAACGAAACAACACATTATAGAACAGGTCCGAGTGCTATACGTTACTTGGGAGCTGTGTTGCTCCTCTGAATCACAGGGAACTAGATTAATGTTACATCATAGGTCGCTTGTAAGCGAAGCTACTACTTGTGAATGCTCTGTACCGTATAACAAATAAGCTGAAAATTGTTTGTTTGCATTGAGCAAACGTTGAAATTATTCATGAACAGATTGGGCACTTGTGAGCAAATCAATCGTCTCAAAAGAGAAATATTAAAATGGAACAATTTCACTATTTTTTTAGAGGGTCGTCACTTTGAATCAGCGCGCCAAACCACATGCGTGAACAACGCTGAAATTCTGTCGGACGCTCCTCCGGTATTATCAGTTGACCAATGGCGTCTTATGGTGTTAAAATGTTATGTATTGACCATATGCCATCTCATAAAACGTGTTGACCCCCCACGCGTTCTTTTCAACTCATTAGTAAAAGGAGATTTTTTGGTGAAGCAATTGGAAAATTCTATCAGATGTAACATCGTGTACAAAAAATAACTCGACTCTCTACTGAGGCCACAAAACATCGATTCATCCTATGAATTCTGAATCTTCCTTTATTATACTGTACACATATTCTACGTTACTATATATACGTTACTATAACTTGCGTGCGTCATTAAATTTGAAAGGAGGTATGTGTTTATATTATTTCCGGCGCAATAATTTGCTTTGCCTCGACAGCAATAAGGTAAAATAGGGATAAAAGAACCATCTTAAGCAGGTTTTTTGCTTCTGATTTCAGTTTAGCTGCTACTTCGCACAGAAAAAGCATTCAATTTATATTGGTACGCGTCGGCTCGTAGGGATAAAGTTGTGTGGAAATCAGGGTGACGATGTGAAATGTTCAAGTTCCCTTTGATACTTGATGTCTGCGACCGAGACGCCACCACCAGCTTCGGAGGTGTCTTTTCCATGTGGTGTAGTGTATTCGACTTTGTCTTATGACCTATCTGTTTCTTTCTTTTGTGTCACTTCTTGTTGAGTACGCGAAGAAGCACGCTGTCTCTACGAGCAGCTGTTGCTCCGCAGTGCACCGGCGCTTCTTGGTAGATGGGCTACTACGAGCATGATAGGACTATAAAGCGACGATGGCTACGGAAGAGAGGAAACGACGCACGCAGAAATGCAGCCTACGCAGGCGGCAGCAGCACATCGGATTTACCACAGGAGGGGATCTGTCAGTCGCCGGAAAAGAAGCCTGCTGTTCCGTCCTTCTTTCTTGACAAGCGACGAGGAAAGAACTCGAGTCAACAGCAAGCAAAAGAAAACCTCCGAACGCAACTTACGGCCCAGGCCCATGGCCTGGCTTTGGGAGAATCAAAGCCTCCGGAACAACGTTGGAGATATTTCTCGCTTTGTGTGTGCGTGTGTTTTGGCAAAACGTCGACAGTCCACCAGTTGCTGTTCGGCCGTTGAATGACGTCATAAGCAGCTGCAACGTGCATGTCCTACTAGTGTCGACCCTGTTTCGACGAATAAGCCTGAGTTCTCGTTAAAATTTTATCGAGCAAGCGGAAGCATATGCAGAATTGGGAACAAAATAGGCAAAGATTTTAGTGAGATGTGATATGTGAATGCAGCAATGGAGAGAATCTTGACAGGTCTGAAGTAAGGCGACGGCACCTTTTGTGATCCGTGAAGCAGCAGTTAGGTAAAAAGAAGGCTTGATGTTGGTGCCGCGACGGTTACTCCTTCGCTGTTGGGAAGTGTGCGTCTTGACAAGATCGTTAGCTGTCAGTCGAAGTACTTGAATGAAGAAAATTGGAAACAGAAATCGAATGAGTAAAAAGTAGAAAAATGTTCGTTTGCGCTTGACAGTTCTGCGCACCGGTGTTATATATATATATATATGTAAGAGCATACAAACGCATACGGCAATGTTGTGTATAATCTGTAGGTGTCCCTAGCAGAAGGCAATAAACTTGTTAGCATGCAGCGCCCTTCTCTCAGGACGTGCGTGTAAACATAGCTGCTACCGGTGACGCTTTTCTTTGGAGAAATTTCAGCTTTGTAGGACAACGCTATGGTCTGTTTTTTTGAACGAGAATGATTGTGAATGCGTTATTTTGTGCCAGCCTCTGTGTACCCAACGCCTATGTATCAATGGCATTTTTACTATCGTTGACTTTTGAGAGAAAAACATTTCTGCTCGTAGTTATCGGTAACGTGTGTGTCACACAGTTCAGCTTTTCAGTTGTTACGTGGCTAATTATAAGTACGCTCGAAATGCCTCCAGGTGATTGAATTCAATAGCATCGGCCCGCTACTGAGAGCTATCTGAAAAAATCAAAGAAACCATTTGACAGCGGCGGCTTAATAGTATATGAGTATACGTTTTAGATCACGTAGTTGATGACGGGGGCCAGTGTGAATACGCTCGGTTTGAAGACGTCGTGCTAGAGCAAACAGTAACGAAGTATGTCGATGACCTGATAAAACCTGAAGACTCGAGAGTTAGTCGCTTGTAGGAAATGAGCGGGGCCACCTGAAAACTTGGATATGGGTATACGCAACGAGGATAATATTTCGGCCAATATAAGTGCATGTCCTTATTTGAACGCTCTGCGTTTTTCTAAAAAGTAAAAAGTGTGTGACTTTTATACGCAGTCGAGCTAAAAGTGAGTCAGATTAGTCTAATCAATGGTAGTTATATTGCTAAAATATGCCTTCGTTTAGAATGCAAAGCTTAATGGTCATCGACTATAGTCGCGTCGAGTAACAACGGACCAGCGGTTTCGAGGTCCGCGTTTTCCTTCAGTTTGCAATTGACCCAGACAGGTAAACAAATTGATAACGCCTGTTTGTTTAGGACTGAGTATTACTTGGAATGCTTTACCTTATAAACGGCGCTAAGCGCTCTTCTGGCACACGCAAAATCGCATGCCGTCGACTTTCATCATCGTGGGGATATGTGCTAGGAGGATTTTGTAAATGGGAGGCCAACGCCTTTAGACGATCCTTGTATTCTAAGCAACTATTTATTTTACCGAAGAATCGGTTGTTGTTCTTCTGCTCCGATAAGCTGGTGGTAATTACAGTTGAGCATTTCGTGCCGATTCGTAGGCCGTATTGGAGACTACTGGCAACAGGCTCCTTATAGTATGTTGCTCAATTTACAACGAAGAAAAAGATAGACGTCCACTTAAGCTCGTATCGCTTTACCGTCCGAGCTCTTCAATGAACTAAGGGTCGTTAATGTTTCTTTTCTACCTATCAATGCCACATTATTCTTGTAAATATACAACTGCGAAAACTTGTTACTTCTTATATTTGTCATAGGAAATCGTCCGCTAGCTAAATCACGCACATTGACACGGTTGTATGCAGTGTACATATGCATGTACCTCAAAGCAATATCTTACGCCGAAAAAATAAGAGCATAATATACCTTGCATATTGTTTCTTATCCGTTATTAATTATATCATATCCTTTGTGTTCAACCGATACCGTCATTTTCCAGGCTATTTATGGGAGAAAAATGAGAATAAAAACAGACAAATAATTTGGCTCGTTTTAGACTTGTATTTCATTAAATTTTACATTAGACTAAGCCTGCAACTTCGTTCGAGTTACACTGCTATATCGGTTCACTGGAGATTTTTGTAATGCTTTTTTTTTTTTTTTTTTTGTCTTTTCTAGTGTAAAAATGCCTGTTGAAAAGTTGAAGTTCAATACTGTTCGGAGAATCAAAAGATCGCTAGATGTGACCTGTAAACGAGGACCGGCAAAACCTAAACAGACGATAGTGAATCCCGGATCAAGGAAAGAGTCACGCTCGGTTGAGATCAGGCAGAAAACGTTTCAGATTTCAATGAATGAATGAATGAATAATTCTACATATCTAAGACATGGATACGACTTTAACTGATTCAAGCAAAGGAAAAAAAGCTTCTACAAATACCATTCGCCTCAAAAATCGGGCTCATCGAAAACCAGCTGTTTCATAATGGTAATAAATACAACCGCACGGCTAATCCACGTCCACAGTGCAAATTGTGAGAGAAATTGATTGAGAACAACTTACAAGTGGTAACTTTCACAGAGGCAGCTTTGCGAGTCAACGCAAAGTGATACAGGGCAATTTTGTGCAATCTTTTGCAAAGTATACTGAAATCCGTATAATCGTATAGGAATGTTGTGTTGAAACAACCTAAAACAGACACTTTTCTCGAATCGAGTAAACGTTGGTTGCTAAGTCTTTCGTGCCGGCGCACACATTTCCAATGCGAGCATTTCTTCTAATGGCCGCCACAATAATTTACTTTTCTATTTAGACGTTTATAGCAATGTAATGTTAGCAGATGAATACAGTCGTTAAGTAATCAAGAAGGTGTGTGTGCGCTCAAAATGCCCGCGTCCTTAGCTAGTGACAGCACTTCGACGTATTTCGAAAACGCAGAACAATTTCAAATCTGGCAGATCCACGGTTCGCTTTACTATGCCAGGATAGAATGTTCGTCTGACGCGCTAAATAGAAAAGCTGTCACTAGAACAAAAAAAAAAAACTCATATACAAACTTAGCGCCTACAAAATATAGACATGACGCGAATGTCGTTAATTACTAATAAATGAATTTCTCTAAACAACACTTTGCCTAAATACACATGAGATGATGTCGTTATTGTTATAGAATATTGTCTGTTATATTTATGACAGCATATAATTTGTGACGCATATTTATTAGTAGCGTAGAAATAACGGAAAGCTGGCCCTTGTTGCTGACACCCGCCACGCAGTGCATTTTATGTAAACGTATTCAGCCGCACTGTTGTTATCGCTTATCGCTAGTTCTGAACACTGTAGGTTCTGGCTGAATTTATAGGCCTGGCAAAAAGTTCTCACGCGATTTCTGCCACTGCTGCAATATCCGTAGTTCTTCGCAGGTTTCAATATGCTGCCAGTTGTGGTAATATCCGTGTACAACGAGCAAGTATTATACGAGGCAGAGCTTCAAGACAAAGCAGTAGCTCAACTGAGATTATTGAACCGAATATTGTATAGTTAGTAAAATGCCAGTAAAGTTATAGATATTAAGGTCAAGAAAGAAGCTAGAGAACTTTGTATCTAGAAAATAAAACAGTGGTTCAAAGCTGACGCCGAGTGGTACACGGTCAACGTGACGCTCAACTGGTCACCCATGCACCGTGTTGCATATAGTGCAATATTATATACTCAGAATGAGATAAACAGGTATGTCTAAATGACGCGCAAATGAGACGCAAACGCTATTGACGTTAACTCCGACTACTTTCGCCTACTAGACGCGATGCAAGACACCTATGCACCGAACTGTTTTGCTATAAAAAAATAATATTACACTATAGACGGTAGTGTATAGTATTTTGTTCGTATTTGCCGGGTCAATTCGAAGCGCGATGAAGATGCAGATCAAGTATAACTCATTATTTTAGCGCCGATCCGAAAGTGTACCAACGAATCATCTCTGTAGCATGCCTCATTGAACGGGCAGCCCGTTATATTCGGAGTTGATTTACAAGCGGATGGTCAATGATTCATTCGAACAACAAGTGTTTTATCTACACTATAGGAAAAGGTCGTACAAAAACTGTGTGGAGACAACCGTACGAACCCCACGATGTCTCTTATCGTTCCGTGGGCGGGCATTCGATGGACCGGAAAATTTAATGTTAGACATGATCTGGCTATAAACTAGTCGCCTTACTGATTTCAACTATGCTTATTCGTGTATCCCGGATGAAACAGAACGTATCATAACAAAACTCCTGCATTCAGCTAGGTAGAATTCAAGGAATTAATGCAAGAGCTAACGAAACTGTCGTTTCCGAGCTTCGAATCCTTTGAGCTTGCATCGATAAACACCGATTCCACAATGGACTACAGAGATTTACTCATAACTAGACAATTCTGTACATGCCGTTGAAAATACGTTGCGCAAAATCTTTTCTTCAAAAACAATTTTATCATCATTTTGGCATCATCGTTTACGGTCCAATTCGTTTTCGATCATAAATATATCATTAGGTGAAGCGGAGACAGGCGGGATTGAATTGTTATTGAAACATTAAGCTTTTGTAAAAATACAATCGAACCTGTAATGCTGCAAATGGTTTTTTGTTGATTGTGACTGTTTTTTCCAATAACTATAGCTTGCATGATTTTCTGAAGTCAGAGTTAGGGCAATATGCATGAAGCCGGACATCGCTTTGATAGGTACGGGCTTAGCTCGCCTATGGAAGCAAAGTACAGTAAAACAATGGCTTTCTCACCATTGAAGTTCGAAGAAATGCACTTTGAAGAGCTAGGAAGTCGGTCAGTTCCAATCAAATCCGTTTCTCTTGTTCATAACTTCGATTGCAGATTAAAATAATCTAACGGGACCATTCTTTAGAGGTACTGACGTCTTGTAGTCGTTGAGGCTACAGCATAATTTACGATATATGTGGCCCTAGAAACAAAAATTGACCGTCTAAATTAATATGCCTATGTAACGTCATAGTGTTAACGCCGATGACTTCCAGAGACGGTTTTCCGTATATAGACGATATAGGCGTGGACTAAATAAGTCAACTCGATTTTTGTTGGAGTTTTAAACTCCTATAACTGGAAACGAAATGATTGGAAAAAGGTCACATTTGTTTGAATTGCGTGGGAGTCATGGCCCAGGTCCAGAGCATCATAAGGTTTGCACAAGCGTGGGATTGATACTTATCAGATTCTTATAGATTTGGTTGAGGTCCTTAATCTATGGGCTCCTTAGGATTAACCTGGTATTTGCAACCATTTAGAATAAGTCAACTCCTAAAATCGGCATCGAACAAAGCTACTGCTGAAGTTTTTTTCCTTAAATTACGTGCTTTCCCATCTTATCAAGATATCGAAGGCCAACTAGGATCTTTCTGTTCTCTGCCAGCATTTGGATGTTTCCCGTTCAGTCTCCCAAAAAATTTCACGCTCGTTACCATCGTGTGCTTCAAATGAACAATTTTTGCTGAGCTACGCCTCGACCAATCTTTAAGTCACGCGTTGCCCCGTCGTTATTAGCTGACATACGATTGTGCTTAGAGGTGATCCTGTTAACGACAGCTAAAATTTAACTTTTTCGTCTTCCGTATAATCAACGTTAGCCGAGAAGTTTCAAACATTTCAAGAGCAGCGATATTTAGAGTTTAATAGCTACCGTAGGAACTTTACAACTGAGGATTCACAACTAGAAATAGAAAACGATATCTTATTTAATATGCAGTGGTTTTTCCTAAATATCTATGGGCGCCGATGTCTTTGCTTCTATGGACTTTTGTGGCTGTCTACGATTCTTCGATGTTCAATGTCATAGGGAACTTCATAGGGGTAAAATGGAAAAGGGTAAGTGTATTACGTATAGTAAAGTGTCGCCATTATGCAAATAGGTTCATTCGATGGAGATGGAGATATAAACAAGTAAGTATGTCGATTGTGTCTACGCAATCGTTGACTAGCTTACTGCTACAGGGGTTTATTTTGTTCCTTGCTGCTTTGAGACTGAGGTCTCCACGATCATTCACAGACCGAAGAATCTAAAGCACCTGCTTCGAAAACTATTTTATCGTTTTAAGCTACAGAATCGGACTATCTTCAGCTTTCGATCTAGAGCAACAATTGGCTAGTTACGACATACTTACCATGCGAATGTTGGTAAGTGAATTGAGCGCAAAACCTGCAAGGGCACTTTCTTTTCGGACACTTTGTGTCATCATCTTATCATTAGGGGTACGGGAAACTGTCAAGGTTTGAAACAGGCCGCAGACACAGTTCATCTCGCGCTGAAAAAAAAACTAACTGTCTAAAGCAATGCTTAATTCCGAAGATTTATTTTATAATGTTCTACTCAGACAAGCGCCAGCTGCATCCAGAAATGGGCTGGAAGGAAATGGGCCATACCGTACAAACAGAACTTTCGTTTCCAATCAGCGATTTCACTAACGATTTCCATGATGGACCACAGAAATGTCGATGGTAACAATATATTAGCATGTGCTTACTTCTGTTACTTAAAACATGTTTTTACTCTTTCAAGTTTCATTGCACTTTGAGTTAGCCGTATAATTGCTACTTCTTGCGTCACATCTAGCGTGCACCCATGATTATACCATAAGGAAATATTTTTTACGTGATAGTTGACCGCAGTTATTCAAAAAGCCAACAGCAAAAACCTTTGTTGATATCGAATGGATACCATCGCTGGCCGTACTTGTCGGACAAGGGGACTCCTTTATTTATACTTGCTTCGCATGTTTGACACTGGCGCTACGTAAAAGTATATCAATTCTTATTCCAGTAATGAGCAAAGATGCTGACAAGAGATTTCACATTGAATTGAAGCAGTGTCGGGCGACGCGTTTTACGTAAAGACTTCACGGAAGACGTCTTGCGGAGCGAAAATATGTGGTGTTATGGTGCGGTCGACAGGGAAGATGTTAACGTTATACAGTGACAGGCTTTTTCACTTTGATAGTGCGACGTGGAAGACGCTTATTGAACTTTTTCTTATTGAGTCACTCCAGCTCTTTAGTATCTAAGTATCGATGTATGTTGGCGTTCAACTTCTCGTTGCTATCGTTGCTTTGTCCAGGCATAAAAGGCCATTCGAAGTGAAGCAGTCGTTGTCACTCGTACTACTTTCACTGTTGCTGCTGGTTTGGCCAGCTGCGACAGTCCGCAGTAACTCCTATTCGGCGCATTTGCTCCGTTTGACGATAGCTCCTTTGGGACAGCTGCGAATTCAAAGCTTCAGAAACTTCGCGAACCTTTAAGTTTTTTCTTCGCGTGCTTTTACCCCCCTCTGTCTACAGCGCTTCTTAGCACGCTCAACTGAGCGATGGTTTGCATAGGCAATGCATGTAGGCAATCTGTTGTTTATCTATATAATCTCAGCATTGGCTGGCGTTTTCGTTTTGCCTTGCAGCCTTTCGTTACGGTTGCTAGCGACAACAGGCGCCAGCAATTTGAAAGAAGAAGACAAAGTAAGAACAGAAGCAGGTGAGTAGGAGCAGGGAGTTGGGTGTCAGGGGGAGAAAAAGAATTGAAGGGAGTGGTGTAGGATATCCTCGAGGCAGTAGGGAGACGTATAACTAATGGTTGGCAACGACAAGGAAGACATGGCAAGCCCCTGTTGCGACCACCTTGAGCGAGAGAATACTGGGGTTGGTAAGGGATCAGAAACTTAGTTATGGACGTTGGGAACCACCAACAAATGAAAGAAAGCAAGGAAAGTTTCACAAAAATGCATGTATCACTGTCGTTGCGAAGATGGAAAGGGTTCTTGGCTGCTGCTTCTATTGCTCCTGCTGCCCCCGTCGTTGGAATGGTTGTTTGTGGCATACACTAGATACGGGCGCAGGCTGTGCTTCGCCGTTGTTTAAGCCCTGCGAAAGTTGCAGTGATCGGAATGGGCTATCGCATATGTTTCTGCTGGTTCTGCAACGTGTGTATCATCGTACCGGGAGACGTCAGCGAAAAGAAAGACGTCATCAACGATTCGAAAAGAGGGGGATGTCACCCACACAGAACCATTGCGGGCATCGGGCAAAGGAGACTGGGAAATGGTGACACAGCAAGGGAATACCAAAGAATAACGCGCTTATGGTAGCTAGCACAGCGGCTGTTGGTATCTGGTGAAACGACACTTCTTGGTTTCTTCTTCTTCGGAAAAGGCGGATGACTATCAATGGCGATGAACAACGAAGATCGCCCTCGATCGTGCTGAGCCCGTTGAGACCTAACGAGGCCCCTGCGAGCCGCGCATACGAACTTAGAGATACCGTGCAGAGAACACGGAATGCAACAGCAGAAAGAGAATGCTGGACGAAATCGTAGACTGGCTCATGTACCTGCGGCTGAACGGTCGTTTTAGAAAATAGGCTGCTTGCGTATCACATTGACATAATGGTTCCCCACGGCGCTTGGTGACAACGATCTCTTGGCGCCGAGGTAAAAATCACCCGCTTCTCCTACTTTGCTTGTGCTACTCGTTATTCGTATGCCAGTGGATCGAGCAGCAGAATCCAAACGCAAAGGTAGCTTTGCCATACGGGTTTTTTCGTGCTTAAACGGGGGGGGGGGGGGACCTGGTATGTAGTATAGAGTCAGGCTCTAGTTGATGATCTCCTGTTGTACGTAGACGGGGCACAAGGCAGGATAAATGGTGGTAACATCGTTTACTTCCATTTCGACGAAAGTGGCCGTAGGGAAAACGAAGCAAATGAGAAAGAGAGGGATAATCCGAAAAACTGGATGGGCCGAATAAGGACAACCGTACTTGAGGGCTGCATTAGGCAATGTCATAAGGTGGTTTACAGATAGATAGTACATGTATGCTAGATAAACAGGAAGAAATACAGGGAACAGAAGATATAAGCGAGCGGAAACACATCCAAGTGATCATCCTTTTTGAGGTAGCTCCTCAGGTAGTAAATTGCGACGAACGTGGTGGCGCACGTAGTATCTGATTTGATACCGGCAGCTTGACGAAATCTGCACTAGCAACACGATGATACACGACGACGGATGACTCTACGCCATGTCTTTTACACAGAGTTTTCTTGCACTGTACCTGTTTTCATATATATCGAAAAAATGCAACGTATAAGAAGTAAAACGAAACGTTCTAATTTTACTCGCTACATCGGCCAGCTCATAGTCTTTCGTAGACTGGCTGTTTGCTTTGGGTCTAAAAGTCTTTCTGTGTCTTTCTTACTTTTGTGGAAGCGAGATACGATCACGACAAGGTCTAAGACGAGCCAACTGAAATGGTTCGGTCGTGCCCATGACGTGTAAATGTCTTGTCGTCCTTAGCTCTATTGCCGTCGTCGTTGTCGTCGGGATGAAAACCAATGGACGCTAAGGGAAAAAAGGAGCAAGGTCAAGAAGAAAAGGCAAAATATGGGGACACGAAAATGGTGATAAATGTAAGGTCGCCATTAGATCGGAATCTTTTACTGCCTCGCTACTGCTGACACCCTCTGAAGCCCAGTCTGTTCCTTCGCGCTAGTTCTCATTACGCGTTTTTGTTTTCTATCTCGTGTTCTTTAACTAAAGGCTAGTATTCGAAAGAGTCCACTCAACATTTTTTTTTCGCAGTAACACCGGCGCCATATTCAAATGCAAATAGCAAAATCTTCCAACTCTTTACCTTCTTGGATGACCCTCGCACGCATCCCCCACACTTACAGTCCCTAATGTCCCCTCGGTCTGTTCGCCTTGCTAGCGTGGCGCAAATTATCTGACTACCAGTGTCGGGCGAATTCAGGGGAAAGGAACAGAAAGAAGAGAAGTATGAACGAAGTGATCAGACCGACTGGGAACTGACATCGATTCGGAGTAGACAGCTGATCAATCAGATTTACCGGCCATCACCGAGCGTGGTCTGAGAGTAAACTAGAAAGATCGGGCTCGGTGGCGCCGTACGGGAGCGGCTCAGTGAGGGTGAAAACCTGGCAGAAAGTGAGGCCATCGAAACGAAGCAGTTTTCCCATTACTCGATATGCTGGGTCTTTTTTTTTCCATTTGTTAGAGGTGACTAACTACACCGAACAAGAGGGGAGCGGATCTAGGTTTGTTTGTTTAAAATGAACAACGAAAATATACTTTGAAATATTTGATTGTATATATATATATACATACAACATGCTATATAATTCATATTGATTATACATACACATTCTGCACACAACTTCAGCATACACATAGACAGCCGTGACAAATGTATGCGATTGGACTTATGGTTGGTTGCGTCGTAGAAAATAATACAGGGACGTTTTAGGCTGTCCTCTCTTTTTAACGGATTTTCGGTCCAACAGATCGCTGTGAAGGTAATGTCATCTGCATGAAATCAAAAGGTGCGCCATCCCGAGTGCACAGTATGCATTTCGCTCATCAATGTCAAATGGTGACGAAAATCACATCAGTACCATGAAGCCAATCAATGCAATGTTCTAACGTAGGTTTCCCAGCTCCGGTGCATCGGCTTGTATAAAGGTAGATATAAAAGTATACTTTCTGATTGAGATTAAGACGCGTTCAGCACTCGAGCAACAATATTTCAGTGGATGACCCTCAAGAGGATAAAATGTCCCAAAATGACTCAAATTTGTTTTTTCTACAACTCTATATTTTTTAGAAAATCTAGTAGAGACGAATTTGTTTGTTATTAATAAATAAATGAATGAAATTGTGCCAAATTGTAAAAAAAAAAATGAATTAAAGTTGAAAGCATGCAGCATAAGTAGTTATTGCTCTACGTACAGTTAAGCGACTACTCTGTTTGTTATTGATTTTAGAAACGACACAACAAATATAATCGAAAATATATACAAAACAGCAAACTTTAGGACAGCGAATAATATCGTTCCTATCAGAATAGACGGTAAAAGATCCTGCTGCCTCGTAAACACGGCCGACCCGTTCGCCAGAGGATCAGTTGGACTTGATTTCGATTTTTTAAGAGACCTTACTGAGATTCAACTGCACTATCGTTCTATCTTGGACGCTTTCGTCCCAGAAGAGATCTTTTGCTGCGTCAAGAACGTCTATCTTTGCTGCTGTTCTCAGAGCGCCTATCGGTGAACCTGCTAAAACCTGATTGTGACAAAAAGCCTCCTTCTACCCAAGACATCTGCATTTCGTTTGGTGTTTGTCTACTATCGATAGTTCGCGTCGCCACTAGCTTTGCTAACAGCAAAAGAACAGAGCCAGATACTGATTCTAAAGCGACAAACTGCTGTACAACGAATTTATGTACGTGTCTATGCCCGTGTGAGTGTCGATGTATCGAGGATATTGACAACTGTCCAGAGTGGATTCAGCTTCAGCTTGACTTGTCACGCACAATCGAAGTGACACATTGGAACAGACATCCCGGCGTAGACAGAGTGTTCAGACTATGGGATGGTTCTCGATATTGTTGGATGGCCCCGCAAAGTAAACAGTGCCCGAAAGCCCGCTCACATACAGACAATATTTAGCACTGCTACTAAGACCGACTAGGTCTTGCAGGTTGGAGAGAAAATACAGCTGTGGTCTGCTTTGTACGGTAATTCTGCTGGTTTTCACCATAGAGAATAACGTTAGATTAGTTTTTACCAAGAGCGTTGCAAGTTTGTACCCCGAAGACGACTTGGAGGATGGAACGTTATCAAATGCCACACTGGATGTTGCGACAAGGCTACATCTCGCAGAATTAAACTGTTTTGTGTGAAGTGAAAAGTCACAGTGCAGGCGGAACGTATCGTTGATGCTGTATTGGACGAATGCGATTGAAAATAATGACTGCAAAAAAAGATGGGGGCACGCAACGAGGGTCAGCTCACAATTTCACAGCTCAAGTTTCCCTTCGAGGAATAGCACAGAATACGTAACAAAACTTGCTTTGGTTTAATAGTGAGTCACATGACCTTACTTACAATAAAGTTGCGTTAATTGTCTGAGCATACTGAATAACGGATGTTGAATCAAACACTGCGCTCAGCTGAAGATGAACAGCATCAATTAGTGATTGACTATGATACCCCAAACTAGTGTTTACATTCATGATACTCCGCCAGTGTCTATTTACATATGCATTCACCTACATAGAAAATATGTTAATGCCCACTAAACACTGCCTTGGCAAAAACTTTCGCTCGAAAGACATTCAGGCACGGTTTGGACAATTCTTCGCTATTCGGTATCGCGTCCTGCTTTGCATTCCGTCAATTCCATTAGATACATACATTGTACGCCATATCTAGTCTGCATCTCTCTCTCTGATCTACCGTATCTGTCGTCTTTGCGAAGCTTTTCTCTGACTTGGATATCGGCCTACATCTGGTCCTGCGCAACTCAAGATGTCAGCAAGAATGCAACAACCCGACATCGTTAGGCAGACCTTTTTCATGGACTCGTGAACTAACGCAGCCAGCCAGTCAACCAAGGTATCGTCTTGTCTATTTTCTCTTGGACAAACGTTTTTCTCTTTGCCTCTGTTTCCATAAGGTAAACAGAACGTTAGCCGATGCCGAGATACGGTTCCCCACGTAGCGGCACCGGCAAACCGGTGGACGATGGAAACATGGACAGGAGGCAACAATTCCTGCAGGCATAGTTGCTACTGCTGGTTTTGGTGCTGGTCAGCCACTAGTTATTCGTTGGCGGTGGAAAACCAACCAACGGGAATGGAGTCCTAGGAGGCCGGAGACAGTAGAGAGAAGTTTTCTTTCCTCAGCCGATTCGCCCCGTCTGAGGCAATGTAGATCCTCAATTTATATCGACTCTATTAACCGTCCTTCGGTAGATTGGGGAAAAAGAGTCCGAGGCAAAGCTGCGGGAGCATGGTAGATCTACTTCCGTTCGTCCGCCCAAACCAAGCTGAAGACCGATCGAAAGAAGAATTTCATTGAGGACAGCAGTGGCCGGGCAGGGGACGGCGTGCAAGTCAATATTCTCTCATAAGTCTGAATCGGCACACATAAACGTCGCAGTGGTACTGCTGATGACGCAGCGACCGGTTGGCGGGCGCGTTTGGCAGCCGCCTCGACTCTCAATGTCGCTTGGCCTGTGCTGTTGAGCCTTACCAGTAGATAGAAGCTAGGTCTTTTTATGTGAGTGTCTAGATCAGGCCAGGTGCAATGTTGCACGTGCGCATGAAACTCAATCTTGAAACTCTTGGCCTTTACTACGAATCAAATAATTTTTCGGTGAAACGGGTTCTCTGCGGTAGAAATACGTACAGGCATTAATAAATAACCCAATGGTATAATGGTGGTTCCTCAGATACGGGTGTATATACAATGCATTCATACAGTTAATGAATCATCCTAGATACTAAGAAATCGATCAGGAACATATACGGAGTTGCTAGTTCAAATGTGCACAAACTTTGACGGATCGTTTGGCGTAGCGCGCATATGTTAGCTATTCCTGACACTAGTAAATGGCTAGTTCTTTTTAAAACAAGGTCGCAAACTTGGCAAAAGTCGTGCGTAGTTTTTTTGTAATTGGAGAGGAGATCGGTAGTTACCCAATATGCTCACTTGGAACGAACCCATACCAAAACTAGAATTAATTTTTTACGTTGTTTTATGGCTTTTGTTCCTATTGACGTTTTTGAGCTCTTATATTTTTGAAAATTATTGATTTTTTCGTTTTGTATGTTGCGTGTTTAAGAAACACTTTCACAAGTTTAGCCATCGCTTGAGGCATAGTTACTATTAAGAAGCTACATGCGGATTAAAGCAGTCTTGTCGAAATGGCTAGCTAGATGTTTACGTTCTGAGCTGAGACTATAATTATGGTAAATGGTGGTCGTATGGAATAATCATAACTTCCAGGAATGACACCTTTAACACATGCAAAGAATTTCGTTATATATGTTATTTAGATACAATTATAAAAACAATTCGTAAAAAACTCCAAATTCAAATGACCCACCCTGTATATTATAAGGTAACTTGAAGAAGCGATTTTTAACTTCATCGTTTAATATACTTGTTATTACAAAACAGCTGTCTGTACGCCTCCCTATTAACGTACGAGGTAACTATAGATTTATCGAGTAAGATCGATATAGCCGAAATCATCGAAGACGTACTCAATTAGAGTTACGTACAAATCGAAACTTCTAACGCTTGAAATATAACAAAGAGCTCTCCACATATATAGAAAGTTATCGAGCCGTTCCTGGTATGAGGACAATGGTTTTCATATGTATAATTCATACCCATAAAGGCCCTCATTCCTCATTTGAACTGAATATTATCTGCGCTGCTCACAGAACAAACTATATTAGATAAGAGCGAATCTCATCGTTTTGTTCAGTAGAACCGGAATATTCGATGGGTCTGGCTAATCTACGGATCATGTACGAGGCAAACCCTATCGAACTACAAGTTAACTTTGCCGAAGACCCACCAGCAAAACTATGCGTAGGTCAATGAATAGAACGAAATCACACCTGTCATCAAATTTAGTATATAGGCTTGTGATTCGATATTAACTAGGTTTACATCATTCGTGTGAAGGCACTAACTAAAAAGTATATAAATTTCACCAAAGCCTATAGTAAACGAAACTACGTTTTCCTCTACTCGAGCTGTTTCTTATCTTTCGATTCTGCTACGACAGAGATGTACCATTCAAAAGATCATCTATATCGACCAACTATCAGCGATCAACCTACTCAGCACTCGCAACAACTGTATGCTTTCACGTAGCCAATTCCGGTTTCTTCGCATGACTTCGTTTCCCAACTGGGCGTCGCAGTCGACGCCAGTGATCCGTAGGGAAGAATAATTCCTGCGGCACAACGGCCAACGTAGAACGGAGGGCGTGTGCTGGGCCTGCGCTCGAAGGCCGCGAGCAGTTTTCTGTGTAATGAGCAAGCGGACAAAAAGATAAAAAGAAAGAAGAAAGACGAACAGAAGTTTAAAGACGACCAAAAGGAAAGTTATAATTAAGAACGAAAACGTTCTCAATTTGACTTCAGGCTGTTAGAGGGTTGGTCCGTTTCGCTTTGTGCCCAGTTATCAAAAATACTCTTACTTTGCTGGTGCAGTATGACGATGCCGGCTCGTAGAGTGAGCCAGAAACGTTTTATGGAAATTCAACTGGCTGTTAAAACGGACATTCTCCGAGCACCAAACAAAAGCGTGCATTGTAACGAAGACAGAGTAACGTTCTCCGAGATGGTATCCTAACGATAGGCGCAAAGACCCCTATGCGCATATATATACGCTACATAGATTGAGCACTTTGAACGATAAATGTTCTAGATGGTTGACCATTCTTAAATTCCAGAATTCATTTCGAAAAGGACCAACAAGTCTAAGAGTCATCCTACGTTCAACATGGAAACGGGACCTAACAAATAGCTCTGTAACGTTCTATTAAGTTATTCTGCTTTGATATATTTATTATTTAACATTCCATTACGCTACTTTAAAATTGTTGTTGGTTTTACGTATCACCATAATGAAAAAATAACGGTTTGATGATAAAAAAAACAGCAGCAAGTTTGCTTTTATTATAGGAGAACCATGTTCTTCATTCTCATTATGTGCCGAAGACCATAGCTTTAAAGCAGCGTAATGAATACTGTAAGACATCTTCATATAATGTTGACCTTCTGAGTTTATTCTGTAGAAAAGCAACTCGGTTACTATCAGCCATGTATAGATTGCAAAGGGAATTGCAAAGGCTGTTCCTCGGTTCCGTTGCAATGTGTACGGCCGGCAAAAGCCAAAATTATGAGATTATCACATCCGTACCGAAGCCGTACTGTTAAACGACAGAAACTGTACATGGCAGTGCAAGTTGCTCTATGCATCGAGACAGTGTTGGCACGTACAACGTCCTCGTCTCTCTCTTTCTCTCGAGTGAATACTCGGTGCGTACGTGGGGCGTGCGGGCGTGCAAACATTGTACGCGTAACCATGCAGCCGAACTGGCTATGTGCTTTGTATTAGTTGAGCGCTCCACGGTGCTCTTGAGGTCTCTAACAGGTGGAGGGAACAACAGTGAAACAGATGAGCTCCTATCCGTTGGAGACGGTGCGATATCCTTTCTCGTCAGCCCCTCCAACCGATCCCAACCAACTGCCACCGCGTAAAAATGCCGCTGCTTGTGGTCCTGAAGACTTAGTTTTATGCGCACTTCCAGCTAGGCCCAAAAAGCAGTAGAGTAGAGAAAACAGACCGAGGCTGAGGCCAGGACCAAAAGCGAGTTCAATTCCCGCAGGATGAGGAGAACGCGAACCTCGTTGTATAGGTCTCGCGTCTCCAGTGTGTACAGTGTATATGCCCTCGACAGTCGAACGAGTGAAAGAAGAGCGACGGAATCGAAAAAAGTGGCTTTAGACGGGGGTGAAGATGAGCTTATGTTATGGGGAGAGTTTGAAGCTGCTTGCCGGCTGTATGCATCTTTGAAATCGCTAGCTGGAGCCGCCTTACGAGAGTCTTCTGACATGTTAGCTGCCGCCTACTTCAGCTCTTCTTGCGTATTGTCGTCATTTTCCTACTTCTCCGATTCGTGGACGTAGACAGAAAAAAGTCGAAATATTGCATTTCTTTGAGAAATGGCCAATCAAGAGCCAAGACAGTGACGGCGCCCATTGTAATCTTGCATTTGTTACCTCACTAGAGTGTGCGGGGTCTGCACATATACAAGGCTCATATGAAATGCGCGGAGCAGATTCGTCTTCTGTTGGTCACTTTAGAGGACGTAGCAGTAGGCAAATGAGACAATTGAGATTCCGCCCGGTAAGTGAGTCTGTGGCCCCGTCCAAGGATTTGAACAGAGCGGCAAACTGTATACCAAATGGATAAATTAAAAAAAACTGTAGTGAGGGCATCCGATCTGTAGCGCAGATGAAACCGGAAAAACTACTGATGAAATCTGATAAAGCTGATCCAAAGATCTCCAAACAACACCAATTGTATTGATTGTAAATTGCATTAATGAAAAGATTTTTTTATTTAATAGCACGTTTGTTCATAGAATTGGAAGTTGTTTATAAAATCAAAGAATCGAAATGTACGTTGCCGTATTAACTTCAAGTTTATAACCAGGTTAAAAGCTAGTATTAAAGATATGCAAATGACATCTGTACCTGGTATGATGTAGACAGCAAAACTGAAAAGTGTGTGTTTTAACCAGACTATGCGCTAATTTAAATTTATGTATGTGAAAGTCGTCAGAAATTTCACAGCTTTTGCATTTTAAATCCGTCGAAGAGCTCCCACCAGGTACCGCCGAACGTTAAACACAATCCACTAGTAAAATCTAGATCCCGACAGAGCCGCGCTTTGCAATGTTTATAGCTTTTCTTTTGACGAAATCAGTTCTTATTTTGTGCTTTATACTCAGTGTGACAGTTCCGTCTTCTTTGCGGGATCTCACTCTTACGCCGGCGAGCAAGAAACTTATTAAATGATGCCTATTTCTATACCCTACATTTTCAAGGAGGTGTCAGATTAATATTAGTAAATATGGGCCGAAGCCCGCGGGATAAAACCTATGATAGTTTACAATAAAATAAAGGCTCAAGATGTGTATTTACATGAAATCAACGTTTGAGGGATACCCTATAGCTAAGCTCCTACAGTTTTCTGTAGCGGTTGACTACGGAAAGCTACAATAAGCAGCCAGATGTCGGCCAGTGCTGCGAGCTACTCTGGTAGGCTCCTAGAACACACGGTGTTTAATGTTGTCTAATCCTGATCTCTTCCGGAAGTTTTTTCGTTGTAGAAGGCCCTACGTGAAGCCTATTTTAGCGCATTCAACCGTGCTGCTCTCTCCGCGCTTCTATTGTATCCTATTTCCTCTTTTTATTGGCGTTCCCGTTCAGTGTTGTCTGGTTAGACGAGACACCGACGCTGCGGTATGATGCAGTTCCGACGAGCAGTGCTCTTTCAGTACGACTTCAGGTCCGTGAACGGGATAGGTAATTTCTGCAGGCTCGTTTCCCGACGGCGTATCACACAAGCAACCGGATGGGCACTCGCGGGCGGCAGCAAAGTGAACCGATCTTGGGCCTGCGTAAGTGAAACCGGAATCGTTGGAAACCGACGGGGTTATGTGACGCTAGGCTGGATAATTCAACACAGAACCCAATCGAAGCTCAGCTGGGGAGGGGAGGTATATAGAAACACTGGAGAATGGGGCGTGTACTCACATAACGTCGTTGAAGAGGGTCGTGCTATAGGAGATAACTACAGTGTTGGTAGTGGCAGTGACTATCGGGCTTAGTTCTTGTTTGGAGCGCGCTAGCCAGCCCCCAAAACGAGAGATGTAGTCGAAACCCGGTCAGGGTGCTGCTGACCGACTGAACGTCATTAGCTCTTCGAATTAGAACGTACGCGCGGTTCCAAGAGAAGTAGGTTGATGCACGACCAGAGAACGAAGAAAAAATTGAGCATAGAAGAGGGCAAAACGCTATAGTGGTAGAGGAAAACGCAAAGGCTGAAGAGGAACTACATAGCGAGTTAATAGCGGGTCGATAGCTTAATCGTTTTCTTAATTAACCGGATGGCTTGTGTTGTTTTGTGTTTTTCGTATATTTAGAGTACATGCTACAATACAGCATTATCTATGCTCTGATAGTGCCTAATATATTTCAGGCAATAGAACAGAATAAGTTATACTCAAGCGTGAAGATTGTTCCAAACATTAAATTTACGGAATTAAAATTATATGTAATCGACAAGAAAAAAGAGGTAATCTATTTTATTACAGCGTTGAGTTCTAATGCGGACTATATATTTTTTATTGCTTAGATTATATCACTTCACGTAAATCACCCCGCAGGTAAATGCGTACGGGTCAGCTAGCGGTACTAACGGTACTAAAAGGTAATTGATGGTAGTCAGAGTACAGGAAAAATGTTCGATAGCAAAATCCCAATAATAACAAAAATGAACAGTTGCTCTATCGACAACAGCGATCCGTTTATCCCATTTAGTTGTCTAAGGATACAATTTCGCGTCTGTTTGGCGTCACGTAAAATGAGCGTTTTCTGATAAAACGAACACTAGTCTCTCAATTGTACATACTAACCTTCACATCTGCATAATATCACTCTTCTGCATATGTTAACAACTACGTAAGCACGCTCCATTTGCAATGGGGCCAGGTTACCCGGCAGCATCCCAGAGGGCTGCTATATAAAAGCTCAACTGTTTCATACCACATGGTGGTTACACTGAAGTTTCTTAGCGAACTTTGCGGCAGATACGGTCGCCGAACTCAGCTATTGCTATCATTCGAACTATCTTCTTCTTCTTCGGAGCACCGGGGCTCTGTTGTTACTGCTGCTCCTATTTCTATTTCCAAGAGTAGCACAGTGTGATTAAGAAGACAAGCAGCCGGACAGTCGGCAATATGTAGTAATGCTGCTGGTGCTTGGAGTGATAAGAGAGTGCCATTGGAGGTGAATCTGATCTAACTCGAGCTCATTCTGCTCGATTGTAGCCGCCATTATTGTGTGATGCGCGGGTCTGTGGCATTGGCAATGACGGCAGAGAATAGGAGTGTGTGCAGTTGCATTCGGTGGTGCCTTCATGGTTAGTAGGTAGCTTTGGTACTCCGCGGTAGTTATAGTCGGCAATTCGGTCGGAGCCGACTTCGGTGCCGCAGCCACACGAATACTACTTTCCGTATTCTTTGACTCCGATGCGGGATAATACTAATTCATTCCCTCGTTTTTTTTTTATCCTTTCCTAGAGCGCCTGTCTAGTCGGTGTTCTCCTCATTCGTCGTTCACCTCATCCATTTGCTTTGCGCTTCTCCTTCCCACATTGATTTATTCATCCCCAAACAGGCTGATTGACGAACGGGCCTACGTTCGCAGCAGCTCTCGCAGCCCCTGGTGGCAGCCCTCTTATTGGGACCGGGCGTTTCCGATGGACTGAGAACCATCGGAGCGGCGGTGGTGAATGAAGACTTCATTGAACCCACGTCTACCTCATTTTGCCTGCAGTGGCCCAGAATGGGAAGAGCCCATATCAATGTTACCAAGCACTGCCACCAGCAGCAGCTGAACGACGAAAGAAGGCGACTTTGTGGCAGAGGTTTCTTTGACTTTTGTATTTTGCGCTTAACACCATCATTTTAGCAGAATACTTTTGCGCATACGCGTCAACTAGTATAATCGAATTGTAGATGGCTAGTACGCTGGATTCGGTTTCTGTTGAAAACTGCCGATAGTAAATGTTCTGTGCACAAAGTTCAAATCTTTTGTTCCTCTTAGAACGGTCTTAGATGTACGGTCCACGGAATGATGCGGAAAGTCAGTCCGTAAATTTTGATGGTTTAGTAGTTAATTTTAACACCTTGAGACAGAGCTCTCTGCTGGTTCATCACTGGTGGATCACTGCACCATTCGGAGATACACACATGCGTCCCTCTTTCGGTAGAGTTAGTTATAAATCCCGACTAACAGAACAGACCAAATGAATGGAATCTTCTAGCAGAGAGAAATTTCTTCGGTGGAAGGTACAGAGCTAGGACGATGTTAGGTTTAAGATCGGGAGTTGCCCACATCGTTCAAGCCTACCGCGATGGAGAAAGTACCTAGAGAGGCGATTACAAGCAAGATATATCACTAGGATATTTGTATAGGTAGCAAGATGGTTCGAGGAAGTCAGTGGACATTAATTGCCGCCCGAACGAGGGAGTTCGTTATCTGTCCGTTCGCTCGCTGAACTGGGAAGTAGTTAACGTTGCCGTATGGAGCTGCTGGGCGGCTCGGTGACTGGCTGACTGGTGGGTTTGCAACCTACAAGAAACCTCGCCCATACGAAAGCAATCAATCCGTAGAAACTAGTGTAGTAGCTTCTGCAGTTGATGGTTATACTAATCTTATCAGCAGCATACGTGCTACGATACAGACACGTTTAATCAGCTGCATTTATCAAATTCACCTACAGATGGCCACGATTTATTACAGCAGCTCATGTAATTTACTTAAAGTATAGTAGGTCCTATTGCAATGATGGGATAACCAGAGCCTTCCACGTTTTCTCTCGTAACAATACTTTGGAATGACGCCATGAGTACGTATCCGCCTACTGAAGTCAGGAACACCAAGTGAAACAGTCTGCGTTCGAAATCGAGCGTAGACGTCCATCTGTTTCATTCTGGAAACAGCACGCCGTCTGAAGCAAGCCCAGACTAACCGATGTCTGGCGTAAAATTCAAATTTTTTATTCGATTATGAGTATTACAATTTTTTCTTTAAGTTGGACCTGTACAATGCGATGTGATTGGATGTCAGGACCGTTTTTAGCCATAAAATTGTACAAGAAGACAGTACATTTAATCTATGAGTTTATTTTGTTCACCTATGAATTCGTAAGAAGGTATATGCATGTACACGTTGCGTTGTACTAACATTGTGGATTTCTATTTAAAGCGCAGGCAATTGCTTAAACAAATTAATACATCTTCAGTTATACTCGCTATGTGATCTTTGTACCTAGGTCATTCTGTTTGCGTCTACGCGGTACGTGCACACCACACACGGAGAGACTGTTGACAATTTTCTTTGGCTGTGAAAGATTTTTAGCCAATCTACAACCGGCCACAATCCATTGCAGCCCTATATGAACACTTCCACACGGCCAAAAGAATAGGGCAACGAAAAGAACGGCAGGGTGAAAGCAATATCCTGCCACCACCATCTGTGCGCTTGTATGCTATTTGCATCGTATCTTCGCGAAACACGACGCTAGCAACGGCAATACAAGGCTATCCTGGCAACGTGAGAAGCTAAGCATGAATTTGTTACAACGCCGCGCGCGACAAAATATTATAGTCTTCCGTACGTACATAGATTGTTTGTAGGTTTGCTATCTCTCCTAAAGACAGTGGGAACGATGGCCGCCGATTTCGTGATTGGATTATGATCATCATCATCATCATTACCAGAATCTCTAGTATATAATAGTAAATCTGGGCGTATCCTAAGGAGCGTCTGAAGCTGAATCGCAGCCGACCTGGTCTCGCTTCCAAGCCTCTGTTCCTATCGTCCCAGATAGAGTTGTCCTATGCTATCCTACAAAGCTCAATCTTATAAAGGCAAAGATTTGTGTTGCCTGCATCGTTCTGTCATGTGGTGTCGGGCCCTTGGCCGTTACGTCCCGTCGTCCCTATGACGTTATGTGCCCTCTGGCGTCTCGGCATCGGGTTCTCTCCGCGTGTCTATTCTTGTGTCTGTGCGTATGTGCAACGCTTTCTGCTTGTTGGCGGACCATCGGTCCCTGTCGTTGCTGTTCGAGGGGTGGCAACAGCGGCTGACTTTGTTTACTGACTCCGCGGCACGATGCATCTAGACTGCCTTTGCTGTTAGTTAGCGACTACTACTAGTAGCAACTATGAAGCGGATAGCCGATGGTCGCTAAGGTCTTTTCTCGGAGTACTTTCACTGTCTTTAGCTAGCTACCTGTCTGCTTGCTTGCCCGACTCACTGCTTCTGTCGCTAACGAGTCCAGCTCCCCTGGGAAGTATTTCCCATGAGCTCGAGTTGAAAGGCATTGGACAGGGAACCCCATTTCTTCCTGCCACTTCGCCTCCTACCGCGGCCATTGTCTGAACACCCTTAGCACCGGTTCTACACATGGCACCCCTCGCTCCACGTTAGCTTTCTTTGCCCTGGGGCGGGCTGCCGGTACAGAAAAGCCATAGATACTGCAACGAAGCTATGACCATTACTATTAGAACTACCAACACATTGCTTTCGTTCTCTCGTCTTTGGTATTGCACGATATTTAACGTCATGTAGTATAGCACCACTGCGTACATTGCAGAGCTTACAACTAGCATTTACGCACTCAGTGCATGGTCACAGGCGGACAGGTGCGTACACATCGCGTGCAGGCCGTCATTTCCTTTATAGTTAACCCTTTCAAGAATAACGATGCCCACCGTTACCAAAGGCTGAAGAGCAGTCCTTTTTGTATTTTCATGCGGTAGCCAGTCGGTCGGTAAGCTATTCAACCGCGCCGCTGTCCTTAAGAGACACCCTTACTCTCTCTCTCAGAAGATTTCGGTCTGCTTCTTCACCCCCTCCGCCCTTTGGTCCGCATACCCCGCCTAGCGTTGCAACTTGGCACTGCGCAGACGCAAGTATCTGCTAGAGCTTGGCAAAATTTGGATTTACCGGTTTCGCGGCGGGCTTTTGCGTTGAATCTTCTTCCGTCTCTTCCAAGCCATATGGAACTCCTGTGATTATTAACATCCTTTACGTGCGAACATTATTAGTCGGAAAAGTCGCCGGAATCGTCCTGGTGGGACAAATGCAATAAGGTCGGTGACGAAGTAGTGCTATCTCACATACATGCTTTGCTGCTGGTGAAGATGGCTATGTCATGAAAACTTAAATGCTGATAGACCATAATTACGATACATATGCATGGCTAATTTGCCCCCTGAATAGTCAACTAAACATTCTATAGCAATGTTCTCCGAGCTGAAACATAAGCGAACTCATCACCGAGATGCAAAAATCTCGTGATCTATTTTTCTTAATCGTTATTGCTAGACTTGATATTAGTGGTTAAATCTAATATTCGATGCTAGATATATTCAATATTTGTATTATGTTCTTTGTTGAAATTATAATATAAATTGAAAAACTAATTTGGTAGAAAAACTTGTAGTTCCTAGCGAATAGTTTGCCCACTTGATAGTTTTAACGTCCTCGTATTATATCTTCGATAGCTGCTATGTCACTTCCTCTGCTGAACGGTAACTTCTGTCGCAGTCGATTACGCTTGACGCTCCCAACCGGCAGATTCTGACGGAACCTGCCAGCACCTACATTCCATTGTCTTCCGCAGCACTAACAGACTGGTTTTGTGTACTTGGTTAGCGATATCCCGCGAAGTAGCAGACGAAGTAGCGGCTGGACGGCATACCAACCTGCGGCATTAGCGCTGTTAGGGGGCCTCGCAACTATCGGGAGTTCCGCATTCCTCCTCTCTGCCGTTAGGTTTTACCTTCGTGCAAGACTGCCTCTTGCCAGGCTTTCATTCGCGGTTGATATCACTTATTTCGACTCAATGTCACTGCCATACCACATTGTGGGAGTGACTGTTGCCATATACGGCTATTTTTATTCTCGGATATAATCGATATAAAGGAAGGGGTGTTGCTTCTACGGTAATGCTTAACGACACGACAGATACGGCTTGAGATGCTAGGTTTACACTATCTGACTATAGACTTAATGTTTTCTTGAAAGAAATAAGAGTTATAGTCAAACCTTACCAGTGCAATTAGTAGTTTCTTTTAACTTTTTCAATTATCCTGGCGGCTTTTCGGCGTGCATAAATGTACTCTAGCCCAGTCAACGCAAGCTGTCTAGCCCATAGCATCAATTATTGCTTTCCCTGTCTTCTGTAAGTTCCTTTCGCTTCCTGCGGTGGGCACAAAAAAGTGCACATATAGGATGGGCATGAATTCTACTGGTATGTATTATGTACTATCCCATGCATTTCCCTGTTATGCCCCTAAACTGCCTCTAAGGATTACAAATAACACTAAGCAAAGAAAGAAAATCTGTTTTAAATTACGCAACTTTCGTGCTCGTAACGTTACAAAATTCAACTGACAGCTCGTATTATATTACTGATTCTGTCGAATACCACTGTACCATTAATAAGTTAAATCGGTTTGTGTCTAGAATACCGTTCAGTAGAAGAAGACATTCCCTGTCCTTCAATGTCGATGGTGTTTTTCTCCCCTCGATGTTGGCTCAGCTCTCGCACTTACTCAGTGGCAGGTATTCCTCAACGACCCGGTTCTTCCTTTCGCGTGGTCTCTCTCATCTTCGTCTTCCTTCATTCACGTTCTTCTATCACCGATCCGTTCGAATCTTCTTTCGGATTCTGATTCTTCGATTTGGGGATCCATTTGACTACCAGCGACGCGAGCATCAGCCGGAAAAGGGGCAGGAACATGGACGTTCAGAAATCCGTCTCCACGACTGATTTTCTTTTATTCTTCAAAAAAAGAGGAGAAGCAATAGCTGAGCGGCTCTACTCAGTAGTGCGGAGTCTTTCGATAACTCGTCTTCTCATTGGTCGGGTTTGATTCGGTCGGTCGAAGACGGCAGTACTTTCTTAGGGCGCGGTAAAGGCGACAGGGAGTAGTTAAGGGGGGGGGGGGGTAGTATCGTTGGTGGGGAATTGAACCTTGTAGGCTCCATAATCGTAGGTTTCCTCTCCCTCTAGCTGCTGACGCTGCTTCTACTCGTCTTGAAGACCTGGCCTGAGGCCTCGCTCTGTTCGCGGAGATCACTTCGACCCAGAAGCGCGAGCACTCGCCTGCAGTTGGGCCTTTTTTGCTTTCCCTCTTTTACGCCAACCAACCCGTACAATCTCATACACACCTAAAAAGGAACACATAGATGATAACCTTATTTCTTTCTCCGGAAGTGGCGGCAACGCTTCCGTCAGGCTTTCTGTCGGGACAGGTCGGGTCCCACTACGATACCTCATCCAGCTGCGATGGTGGATCACTGTGGACCTTTCCTTTTCTTCGTCTACGAAGTTGCTATACAGTCAGCCTACGAAGGTGGAGAAAAGTATGCTCCTGCCAGCTAGCAGTGTCTACTTCGATTTCGACCCTACCACGACAGATCACAATTCTTGACACTTTTCCGAACATCGACGCATGCTCATGTCAGTAAGTTCAGAGATTTTACCGATCAGCGTAGCTATGAATGTACGCGCCTGTGTGAGCTCAAGTACAAGAAGGTATGGAACGCCATTTTATTTCACCTCTGGCTCCGTTACAATAAGATGGGTATGTTAGACATCAGTAAATCTCAAATATGATGAAAGCTTTTACGTTTTGCGAGATGCCGAACCACAAACAAACCGTATTTACGCGTATTGCATTTGTCAGAATATCAGTCCCTTGCTAAACTAACTTCGGATGAGTATAAAAAAACATGGATAAAAATTGATGCTGCCACAGATCAGTGATTATCGCTCTTAGTATAAGAACAATGGTCGGCCGTCATAATACATTAAGATCTGTTGAAATGCGCTCAACGGCAGGTATGCAAGTATACATTAGCTGCTCAATATGCTCCCTGGTTCAGATATGGTTTCGTGCCGACGAAAGCAGCCTGCCCGGGTGTTTTCATTGCGGCCTTTAGCGTTATTTACATCAATCTATTCATGGTCCTCTCAACGTACCAGCGGGCGAGCATCTTACTGTCAAAAGCTGGATTGAGATCTCGGTTTGCAGCTTTAGACGTCGGTAACTTCTCTTATGAAACTTAGTAATTTTTATGGAAGTTCATCTTAACTTACTTTATTTTTTAAACTTTTTAAACTTATTTTATTAATACATAAGTGGGCTACCATAACTGATTACAAATCAAATTAATACATAAGGTACTTCATCTGTTCTTTTAAACGTCTCCGTTGATCTCAGCTTAATATTTACTTGGAGTTGAGTGAGGTTAAACGTACGGAAGATAACTAAAAATAGTTAGTTTTGAAACAGGAATCTCTGGTTTTTCTAGGACACAGCGGCCTTGAAGCCCAACATAATGACGCTAATGGTAATAACGAATATAGTTTCATAAAATGCTCCTTGATAGTATCATGACGTAACGGGAACTTGTTCCACCTTTTTGCTTCGACTGACACTGACCACCTTAACGGACCTTTGTCTAACGAATAATATCTGTTATATCTTACTGTATTTTTAGTTTGTTCACTATATTCTAATTGCAGATACTTTTCCTATAGTATGTGCTATATGTTTGCATTTTTGCCATGACCAAGGACGTTCGCTTCAACATCAAGAAACATCTAATTTACAAAAATGGTGATGATGGTGATGACCTATTCTTGCACAGCGTTTATTGTTCAGTGTCATACCATCATAGTACAACCGTAAACAATCCTTTTTGTCGTCTTCTCCTACCCAGTGGATGGCATCATTCACAGAGAAATTTGCATTCATCACACTTAAGCCGGGCAAGAAACCAGCATGATCCTAGTCATTGATGGGTGGCAGACTGTTCTGGACCGTCGCAGGTCGTCAGGCGTCGGCGTCGACGCCGTTGGTGTCGACAACGTTCGCTAACATATGCAGATTACCTCGAATTTGATGTGGGCAAATATGATTGCAAGCGTCCGCAATCAAGCAGAATGAAATATTCAATGCCGGTAAATCGTGTACAATTCTAGGGTTCGCGAAGGATCTGTGAATCAGTCAGGCTGTGCTTGCGCTGTACACGCGAAGTCTGCTGTTCTAAGGGACATCTAAGAGCATTGTTATCGTCGGTAAAACAAACGGAATGGGGAAAATCAGGCGAAAATGCTACGTTTTCATTTGCTTATAACAGCTTTTACGTACCCTTCGAAGCGAAAGTTTGTTTTCAATATGGTTAGAATATTTTTGATGGTCCCTAAAGCCAGCTAATGCAATTCGGCGTTCGCCTATACTAAGTTATTCATTACAACAGAACAAATATTATAATCGAAAATTATACTATCAGTGTATGTTTATCGTCTTATAGGTTATAGCATCTCCTCTTCAGACGTGTGACTGTCATATATATTTCTTAAGAACCTCTAATTATTCTATGCATGCAACATTAGTAACTTGTGGTAGACTTTAACTTTAAGTAACATTGCTTAAGTTGCACCCACCATTATGAAGTGTGCTTTTTAATATTTCTTTAATAATAATAAGAATAATTTAAAGATGTGTACTCCCAGATATTGTCAACCAGACCAATGAACCACTTGTAATTTCTCTTTTCTAGCCTTAACAACCTCTCATGTGCCCTGCTCATCTAAGGTTCTCTCTTTGTCTTAAGTAAATATATTGTCTTTTTCACGTTACCCTAGCTTCGTTACCAGCGCTTTCGGTAGGTCCTTTATAGAAGTATCTCCGAGAGTCCAAGATTCTAAGTGAGTATTGTCTGTTTTCGTCTATGGAGGAGACGTTAGTCGGATAGATGAACTAACCGTTCCAAGGTTTCTTTCTTTGAGAAGGCGAACGAGCTTAGTTATCTAACGTAAAGAAACTGAGACGCTTAAAGAAAATTTAAGATAGGTAAAATGGCCCTCGGGGCTTGATCAAAAGATTGCGGAAAGACGGGGTGCTAAAAAATTGAGGACTACTATAACTTATTCCCATTTAACGTCGCATCGTCTTTGTTCTCTAACTAGCTAAGGGAACGCTGTGGCGCGCGTTTAGAAGTTTCTTGCAACGTAAACGGTGTCTACTTTCGCGTTTCTAGAGCTTGCCCTTTGCAAGAGTGAATGAAGTCGTCTAGTTTTACCCCAACTCCCCAGTTTTCCTCCTCTGCATCACCGAGACTCATGACCGGTCGCTTGCTCCTACAACCCAAAAACCCGTCACTTCTTATCCTTCACGTTTTGATTGGCCGTATATCTATTTGTATCTAGCTGTATGTAGATTTCGACTTCGGATGAGCTTTTCGTCCACTTTGTTATGGTTGCTATAATTGCGTTAGTATAGCCTAGAGGCGCCAGCTAGTTCGGGGCGGCCCTCAAGCCTCACACAATGCTATGACGAGAACTGCATAAACGTTCGATCGGTTTTCGACATCGCAGTAATTTCTATACTTGTTTGAATGGGCTGTCCTACACGATACTCGAGCACAATTAAATTCAGTATATATTTTGTGATGGACGTGAGTATTCGATCGTCTGCTTTTCACAAAAATTCTATTGTACAGATATGAAATATATATTAAAGTTGTGTACGTTTTATATATAATTGCATGGTGTAAATATACATACATACATACATTTTGTGAAGCAAAACCTTAATGCGATACTCGGAGGTACCTCTTCCTGGGAAACATCCAATTATATCTGATTTAGTAATTATAGCTGCAAGGCAAGACCGTCTTAAAATGCAAGTTGTAACTGGTATATCGTGATGCTCAAAGCGATTGATTCGCTGGATCTTACGGATGGCCGACTCGGCTGGAAGAGCCTAGAATTGTTGCTTTTAGGCTGTGCTATAAGAGCAATATTTTATGAATAAAGTATATAGTAAGTTATTTATAAAGTATGTAGCGCTTCACAATCTTATAATTGCACTTTATAATATTATACTATAAATTATTAAGTTATGAAATTATATCTTTTATTAATACAGGGCTGTATAGTGTATGTTATTAGCAGAGCTTGCAGCAGTTCAGCCATCACGTCCACGAGCATAATACTAGTTATAATATTTGTACCGTTCGACCGATATTTTTGTGCAAGATACACGTGAAAAAAAGCTTCTTTCTCCCTTGAGAAACAGTTATCGACAAAATAAGATCGTCGAAACCGGTGATGGGTTAAAGAGTGATGAGTATCGTAGAGTGGTTCGCGGGTTCAGGTCGACACTAGCCGACCCCAAAAGAATCGAACAAAAAAAATGAACTTGGGAGAGAAAGAATCGATCGGTTTACAATTAAATCAATTCGGCATAAAAAAAAAAACAAGTTTGTATATTTTATAAGAAATGATCGAGTGTTAAATATCAATCAGAATCGTTCCTTCTTCGTTTTTTTTTGAGTATTTCCGCGACAGGTCATTCATTATCAGGTACAAGAATTACTCTTGTAACACAAAACGTAAGCAGAAGGTGCCAATCACTGATATCCATGATAATATGTAGGTTATGCTGTGAAAGTAGATGAGTACTTATGTATACAAAGAAGAAAGCAATAATAATAAAGCAACGACTGATCGTTAGGACTAAGTGAGAGACGGCAGAGGTCCTATAAGATGAAGTTGCTGGAAGTGCTATTTAGTACCGTAATGATTGAGTGTCGCGGTGACAAATTTAGGTATGGAGGTGCATGGGTACGGGACTGGGTGTCTCGTCCAATCGGGTCCACGGAAATGTGCGTCGCTGCATAACAATATATGCTGCGAGTGGAAGACCGAGGTATAGCCGGCAAATGGCCTCGACTGCTTTGAGACGAGCATTTTAAATTGGAGAAGATAGTGAACACCAGCTGTACATGTTCGTGATACCATGTGAGTCGCCATCGCCCCATAGACGAACAATGACCATAGGGATAATAATCATCACCATTATAACGACGCACGTAAAAAAACGGCACAAGCACATACACTGCCAGACGTTGACATTATTTAGCATCCTCTGTCTCACTGCTTTTTTTTTTATAAACATTAAAAACGTCGCAAAATGCATATGAAACTTAGGACCGTCAGCGCGGCGCTCCATTATGCGAAACCAACCGAGCTCTTTCTATAAGACGGTCACCTACTTCCTGTTTTGTTATAGCATAAAGTACCTGCTCACGGCCAGGCCGCTTATATCCACAATACTTATTTCAGCTCCCCGCTATAATGTATTCCTTGCTGTGTGCACTGCACGCAGGCCGTCGCTAGTTCCGTGTCGCCGAACCCGACAAACCTGTACTTTGTCATCGTCTTCATTGTCTTCCTAAGCACACGGCTGCATGCAATCCGGCCAGTGTGAGACACTGCGCTATCAGCAAAGAGTTGCTTCTTTTCGCCGCTTCTTCGACCATTTCCGCCGTCATCTCTTCAACGATATCCGGCAAGCCATTGCCAGCCTGCCTGTCAGTCCACACACTTACTCGAGTCACGCTATCGAGACGTTTTCTCCCCTCACATCTTTTCGCTTTTGTTCGCGACTACCTTCGTCTAATCCTCATCAAGCACATACATACCCCACATCGTAACTAGTCTTTTCTTCAACACCTTGCCCTTGCCTGACACTCCATTTTCCCTCTCCTTTGGTTCATCAGCTATTTGGTTCGTTTCTTTTCCCCCGCTTCTTTTTGCTTTGTTGGCTCTCGCGTCCGCACTTTTTCCCTCTTTCTTCTCTCTATTCTCCGCTGAAGCAAAACATCCTCTCGTCAAGCCTTTATGCACCACCGTAGTTCCAACATGGACTTTGCCACAGCTCTGACGAGCCGCACTGGGCAGGATCCCTCGAAGCAAGTACTTAACGTTCTCAGGGGCTTTCCTTGTCGTATTCAACGTTGTGTTTCTTGCGAAGATCAGCCAGGCGCTTGGCTAAGCAAAAGCCTACGAGTCCTCTTGTAGGCTAGCCAAGAACTGCCTACACAAGAGAAGATCGAGACTCTACCGACTCGACGTGTATATCACGCTCGCATTTGCCGGTGGATAAAACTGCATGGTCCTGTCGACGTCGTTGCCGTGTGCTTCATTCGTTAACTGGTTCCGCCCTTAGCTGTTGGGTCGACACAACAGGGCAGCGGCGGCTGCTCACCGTCGCGGTCTTTGTTTTACCGCTTCGTTTGGAAAGGATAATACCCGCGTCCAGATGAGCTAGCGCTGTAGATGCAAGTTGATCTCCGCAAGGTATCTTTCCTTGCCTAGCTCCTTCTTCGGTTGTCGCCGTTGCTGTTGTCAATTGGCGCCATCAGAGGCTAGGCCTGTAGCTGTAGCCGCTGCTGGCGCCGTTGTTCTTGCGAGGCATCGTGCAGGATCAAAATGTGAAAGAAGTAACGCGCTCGTTGCAATGCTTTGGCCTAACCTACTTCCAAACAGAGAGGCTGAGCGGTGAACGGCTTGAGACGAAGTGTAGAAGGAATGTCTCCTTCAGAAAAACCTAACTTGGCTTGTAAACAGAGGTGGTGTGAATGGTGCTAGCGGGTCGACTGGGGTCGTATATTTTCGTAATCGCCTGCTAAAGTACCTACTAAACAAGTCCACGAACGACAAATGCAAGGCTAAAGTATCTATAAGGATATTGCTCTTTGTACGTCTGCGTATGCATGTGTATAGAAGTCTGTGAAAATAGACGCAGACTTAGTAACGCTTTAACCTTGGTACAATAATACTGAATCGGACAAAAGCGGGCACTATTAGAAGAATTTCATAGCCAGACGCGGGCCAAATGGAAGTAGATAATCCCACGGGGATTGCGGTGGGGAAACACGCACATCATAACTTCTAACAGGGTAACTTATAACCGGCTGAACGACGTATAGTGCTGAACGAAACGGAGTTTATTTAGACTTTTTGGAACGAGAAAAGCTTGTGATACAAACAGTTACCTTCTCGTGTGAATAAAAAGTTTTCTACATGTATCTGCTTTGAGGTAATAAATCGGCGGTACTATTGATTTGTGATAAAATTAGGTAGTATATATTGACAAGTACAGGATATACATACCTCTATAATATCACCCACCGAGCCAAAATCACTTTGCCTTAAACTATCATTGTAGAACGCCCTGCATACTAACTCGATAGTGCTGAATACTAGAGTCAATAATGGCATTGCCTCATGACGAGTTTATAACAACGGTAATTGCACATTGGAAGAAGGCGTAAACAAAATTATTTGTACGCTGTTCAATTCAATCACTCTGACAATGCAAAATAAGTCTTTTTTGGAAATCCCCAAAAACTAACGAAAAACAAGACATTTTAATGTTTACATGTCCTTCAGCTTTATTTGTTGTTAGGGTTGGGACAGATATCAACTGACTTCGTTCGCGTCATCCCGGGCGGCAAAGCAAACAAACGCGTTTCCGGTGTATGCGCAACTCATCGTTATGGGTACGATAGCTATCTCGTGTACTTGGCGCAATATATACTCATTTTATTCATGCACGGGGAGAGGCCCAGGACCGGGGTCGTGGACGAGCGGGTGAATGTTTAAGTGCTACCTCCCTGAATTGTCTGCATTTAAGCGCCCTTTTCGATATAAAGCACAACGGCTCAATTGCATCGTGCTCTCTGCGTTTTTGTACCTCGACACTTTGTGTTAGCAAGAATGGATAACCTTGAACGATTCAACAAGCTCATTGTCTGACGTTTTTCAAAAGAGGATATAACGTATTCTCATCTATGTTAGTACGGAAAGTGAGGGCGGGGCTCGTCGAGAGCCAGCAGTGAGTAGTCTGCCTATGGTCTATAGATCTGCAACGCTGGTTAACATAGATCGGCAAACACATTTATCTATGCAGATCGTTTCGTATAAGCTTGTATGGGCAGGGTAAAGTTAGCAAAAAAAAACGCAGAAAGCTTTGGCTTTCAATGTATCGACACGATTATTATTCGCTCTCGTAAGTTTGTTCTTTTCCGCGACGTATTTCTATGTGCAACTTCTATATATATATATATAGAAGTTGCGCATAGATATATACATATACTAATAATTTATTTGTCTTTTAAACGTTTTAATAAGTTCGCAGCGCATATATATCGTAAAGATACTGGTGTAGAGCAGGGCATCCACTGATGGGTGGAATGCTTCGACTTTTCTTTAACTAAAACATAACTTCAGGTTATAACGTCGTGTTAGTTGTTGATGAACGATTATTTCAGAGTATTCGCAATACGTCAAAAGGCCTGCGACAAGAATAAATTTTGTCAACTTTCTTAAACGTATAGTCAATCTTATAGTGATACTAAAAGCATCCCTACGGTTTTTTTCATTCGAATAAACCAAAAAATTCTAATGTGTTTCTATCGCTAAAAAAAGCTCGTCAGAATTCGACGAGCTAACCTCCTAGAGGACCCCCCGCTTCAACAAAATCTCGGGGTTTTTTTCCGTTATATCTGTCACCGACTACAGTCTTCTCGCCCTAGCTCGGAATAACTATCGCGAATGCCCTTTCTCTATCATCATCAACGCAATTACAGCTCAACATATTTCCCACACCGTAGGCGCCGTCGGTCGTAAGAGAGACTGGCTACTGGAATATTGTATTTCCCTTTTGAGTTCTATCACATGTAAGAACCCAACTTTTTTTTTTCTGCTTTGGCTGTGACAAGGCAACACATTCACGCATGACGCACACGAACACCTCAGAAGGGTGAAAAGAGTTACTCGTTCTTAGTATTGTTCACACAGGCACATTTTCCGCGCTATTGCCTCCGTTTTCCTGGCCAACAATTCCGTCGGTTAGATAGCATGAGACTGCCCCTATAGGAGTTTTTAAGTATGCATGGAATTTTAAGCAGCGACATGGCGACTTTCGTGACATTGCCGGGCACGACTAACAATGTTGCAATAGGAGTGAACTGGCCAGGTGGTATCGTCAACGGTTGGAAAAGATTTTGAGGTTCTCAACTGCTCATATATATATATATATATATATACATATATATATCTATCATAGGCAAAAATGGCTGATTTTGTGCTATCGAGTTCGCAGTGGCTCTTTGTTTCAGGCATCTTAAATAAATGTTCACAGTACCAGTGTGCTAGTTTACTTACATATTGTAGACGAACTTTTTATCTAATTATTACACGGATATCTCAACGTTTTTCCGACTTTTCTCCTATAGGCGGCAACTTCAACAGGTGTACATTGACGCACCAGGCCAAACTGAAGATAGCCAACAGCATCCATTACAATAAGGTCTGATAAAAGCGCGTGTTTCAATTTGCCCGCGGCTTGCCGTCAGATGATGCAGATGGCCCAGTCCTTCTTTTTCCCGTCTAGAACGAAGTAGGAGAAGATTTGCAACTTAGCCCTAGGGCCCAAAGATTTCAGCTTTGAATCTTTTGCGTTCTACCACCAAGGCACCCAGATTGAACATGGAATGTTTTACTACTCTGTAATGGGACAGTAGGTGCGTGCAGAGCATTAAGGGCGTTACGAGAGAGGCGCATTAACGTTGTGCGTGCGAAGCCCCCGTTGTAAATGCCTGCCGACTTTTCCCTGGCATTGTACGGTGACCCTTGTCGTGCAACAACGCGAAAAAGAGGTGTGCAGTTGTAACTGTGAACGGAATGGGAAGTGGCGAGGAGAAAAAGAAGACGAAGGTGAGCAAGAAACGGCATTTGTAGGAATCCACTGCCGTCTCTACGATATTACTTTTACGGGCAAAGCCCCGACGGCTCGCGAAGTATAAACGGAGTTCTGTTGGCACTCCTGCGCGGGCCCCTGTTGCATCCTACGATGGTCGTCATACTGAGAATTGCATTTGTTCTGTAGGAGTGTTATTGCTACGTAGCAACACTAACAGAAATCCTGCAGTAGTAATTACAAAGAGGGTTGCAAAATTACACGTTGACGGAAAAAAGGTTTTTCTGTTACTGACGCGCTAATTCGATTGTACTCTAAGGGCCGTTGTAAACCGTATAGTGTACTTTTTGTATATATATATATATATATTTATATATATATGGTTTACCTTTTTAAGGAGATATAGCTCTCGGTTGTAGCAGTACCCGATAAGTAACACAGACCGCTGTGGTCTCCAAATAAGCCAGCAGTTGAATCAGGGACAAACCTTTTGAAGGTCTGGTGGACAGTTTGGTAACTAAGGTAGGTAGAGGAGCTGGATTAGGTATTTGATAGTTATCTTGACAAACAGCCGGGCCGTGGGGTCAGAAAGATAAACCACGGTCGAAAGACATAAGCCAGCTAACAGGGATTTCCCCGACACATGAAGGCAAAGGTGATAGAGTAGATAGGTTATCCAGTAAGAAGGCCCTTCAAAGAAACGACGGCGGACATCGGATCGCGCAAATCGGGTGACCTTTCGCGACGCCTGTCTTGTTCCTACGAAGGGAGATTAACCTGCCAAAAGATTCCACAAAAGGTCCCTAATAAACTGCAACAATTGTGGGCTGCTGGACTGTTCCAGCGGTAAAGTGCCACGAAGAGCTCACAGGAACTAACAATCAGTTTGCAAAGCTGAGCTTTTGCTAAAAGGTGCTTGAGCAAAAGACCGTGTGCATCGAATGAAGGATTTGCTAGGAAGACGGTGAATGATGATCGGAAATCGGTGAACGTTTTGAGAAGAAGGTACCTATTGGGAGAGATCTGGGGCTGGGAAGTGTCTGATACACGTAGCTATACAACAAGAATAATAATAACAGAGTAAGAACCAGATGTAGTGACTTCGTCCTAAAGTGTACTAGTAATATATAAAATTGGCACGTTTGTTGCCACTTGTCCATCTATTTTGATTGTGGGCAGACTATAGATCATAACCACTGTGCCCTAGCCTGGCGGACATGTGAAACTTATATCGCCGTATGCATCTACTAATGAAGTAGGTGAGACGTCATTTTTCAATACCACCCGCTCCAAATCCGTACGTGCCGACTCCACAACAATTCATGACGACTAACGTTCATGTGTCATGTTATTTTCAAACTTCCGGCTCAGCCCTGGTCTTGCCCTGTTCCCCACAAGAAACCCAAGTCAATTGCGCAGGAACCCTAAATCACAGCTCTCAGAGTGCATCGCTCCACAAAAAGCCCCAAAGGGTTAAGTTAGGCCGGAGGTGAAAGAGAAACCTGCAACGAAGAACATCGATTCCTCGCAGTCAATGCGGAGTATATCACCTTACGCGGGCTTTACTACGGGGAGAAAATCAATATTTCGTCGCTCGCAAAAGGAGAAGGGAAGCAGAATTTTTGACTGAGCAAGCGATTGTTTCCAGGCTCCCTATTCGTTTACCGTATACCACTGCTCACTTAAGAAATCATTCGTGTGATAGACAGCAGTTTGAAGTGCATAGCTTGCAAATTTACCCCATTTCGTTGACTAGAAGTCAGTCGGACGATTTCGTTTTTGCGAATCTCACTCTTAGACTCGAAGATGGTATGACCAATTGCCAATTACTGCGTTCGCCGTTAATCAAATCACATAAAAAGCATTACTCAGAAAATTTATCGTTATCTTGGATGAGCAGCGTGTATAGATTGATACTGATTTAGTAAACTGGACGTTTCGTGATAAGCGTACCAAGCAGTCAATTGAGGTGCTTGATCCATATTAGATGTTTCTTAAACTATACGTTGCAACGGGTGACTATTTTCGTGATGCCAAAGTTTAAAACCAGCTTTCCACGTCGAAGTGGCCATTTGTCGTACAGTCGGATGCCACTACAATAAACCATTTAATTCGTTTCTGACGTAATTTGTTAAAAATTAGTAATTATTGATGTACCGGGATTGACGTATCTATCCATATTTGGCCGCCTATTTGTTAGGTTGTATACATGGTTGTCCTTTTGAACGTTTGTATAATTTTATACCCATTTGCTCATATGATACTGATTTTTTTCCTACTTTTAGGCCTCCTGTTTAAAAGTACCTTTAGGCTGCTTCGGTTCTAAAACAAACGACTACTTTTGATTACGGTATGTTATCGGAAATTTACCTAATAATAATAATAATTCTCTTTATACTTTGGATGAAGTGTTTTCGTAATCAATTGTCTGTATTCAGAGTATCAAAACCGAGTAGGCAAACAGAGAGGTTGAAGTAAACCAAATGCGATCAAATGCAAAGTTAGTGGGACGGTTTGTTCAAGAGAAAACCTGCGCCGGATAAACTATAGACATTACCACACACACTCCCACGACTGCACAGACTTTCATAGAAACTACCTCTGTACATTGAACAATTTAAGCACAGCATTATTGTAGGCGCCGTGCAAACGTGCTGTATGATATCGAATATTATAATATATAGCATATCATAACATAATATAGCACTTCCCATTAGGTAACCACGGGCGCAAATGACGTACAGGATCATGCCCTTCTGGTACATGTGGGCCATTCATACATTCAACCCAGTAATTTTCGTTAATTATTGTCGATAGTTACCATTTGCTCTTCAATCTATGCAAATAATGTCACGGCGCTTGTGAATGTACTTCGCAAGAGACTCCCCCATATACAAACATCGAATAATAAATACATATTTATTCTAATGTCACCAGAATCGGTTACAGATCATGTCTGATTAAGCTTTTTTTTTTTTTTTTTTTTCTTTATGCTTCTCTTTACTCGAACGCTGCTAATGTATAGATCCTAAAAACATATGCGGAGTAACACATTGGTTTAAACGGCACATACTAATGACATAAGTTTTCATTGTTCTTCTCCAAACTTCGTTCTTCGATCGAATATAACATATATCATGTGAAATTTTAGGTATAACAATCCCATATAGATCGCGCGATAGATGAAGTCCTTCGATTCCAGCATGATTTTTCGGTGTGCAGTTCCCCGCATACATGTAGGCCACGAGATCGCCCACCAATAGATTATGTCTATCTCCAACTGTGTCCTGTATAGTCGATGGAACGTTCGATAGCCATCTTTTGCTACCACAATACGGGTTTATTTAGTAATGAGCTAAATGATAATGGACGAAGTAAAACTGTAGTTTACTTCAGACGAGAGCACCTGAATACCAAACTTCATTAGTTCAAGCTCATATAAACAACAACAATTTGTTTTTAGTAAGAGTTATTACTTTGATTGCTCTATTAATTGTGTTTAAAATGCAGTCGACAGGCTCTGCTGATTAGACACTGAAGATTCATTAGACAGACTAGTGGATATCTCACTTATTCAATCCAAATGATAATACAAACCTAATCGACCTTAAGCTACTTCTTACTACGACCTACTAAAGCTGTAGCGTATTTAATTAGCTTGTATTATCACTGCGGAGATCAGAGATATATATATAATTCAATGGCAGCCTATTTTTTAGTACAGGCTTTTCGTGTTTCCGTTTTGTGAAAACATCGCCTCATATTCGATATCAGCGCGCCAACACATTATCAACTTAAACGAATGTTTCGATGAATTATTATTCCCCGCCTGACTCTGTCTTCCCATCATGTTGTGTGAGCCTATAGCTACATGTACTTATACCGCTATCCGTTAGTGCGTACGGTCACCCAGCATAGAGAAGTTTCGACCTAAAGGCATGTGTTAGAAATGACGAATGGAACGGAGTGAGGAGCCGACACGAATATGATTGATAGCTATACCAAACAGCGCTGCAAGTGACTTCAGAGCCACATAGATCGCGAGCTATGTTGTGGTGTGCTTCGCGTTCGCCGATTTGCCTCGCACAAATCACAAATACGTAACGTACTCGTCAGGCCGCAATGCGTTCATCAGTTCGCTGTCATTATCATCACCGCGCGCCTAACTTTCCGTTCTCATAGGGGCCAATACGTACCCAAACAACAGGTCCAGATCAACGTGTTTTCACACCATGGCAGGGAAGGGTACGCACACAGAGCGTACACAGGCACTATTACTGCTAGCATTGAAGGGTGGCGGAGTTTTGCAGGGTATAAACGAGCTGCCGCGGAATTTGTTCGGATCGGGCTCGCTAGCTGTTATCTGAAAGGATTTGTTGTTACAACTGAATGAAAGCAGTTTATAGCGGAAGAACAAGGGGTACAGTGTGCCCGATCGGAACTATGCTGGTATTTTCCCCATTACCTCCCCTTATGCCACAGCATCAATAGCTCGCTTAAAACAGGCAGTATCGGCGACACATGTGCCTGTCCCATTCATACCCACTGGCTAGCAACGTTTGAGCCGGTACTTGACACGCTGCAACGAACAGCATCCCATCAGCAACAACGTACGAAGTAAACAACGACAATGGAAAATGATAATCGTTTCTACCGGCGCAGAGTTGGAGGGTTGAACGAAGGTATGAAGGTGTGAGACGGCCTTTCCTCGCCGTTCGACTGGTCCTTGCAGAGGGAAAGAGAGGATAGCAAGCAAATCGACAAGACTGGCACGACTAATCTAATATTGATTGCATGTCCTGCTAGTCTTCCCACTAGTTGTGCGGCCGTGTGAGATACGTCCGACTCTTCGTTTCTGTTAAGCGCCGATGAGGACATTGAAGAAGCGACAGGTGATAGCGCTGCGGGTGGAGCTGCAGCCAATGGCGTCTGCGTGGAACGTAAACGTTTCGGTGAAGGACCGAAAAGACATTGCACGTTGGACTGGATCCCTCTTGTGCTACCGCGGAACTTCAGCTTTTCAGTTGCTGTCATATGATTGGTGTTGGCGGGAATACTTGTAAATGGCTGTGATAGTTTCAACGATCGAAATTCCGCGTAAAAAGAACTTCGCTGATTTAGGCAGTATAGAGAAATACGAAACAAATGGCACGGTAATGTTGTTTGTGATCGAACCTTGGTGAAGAAATGAAAGCTTGAAATTTGCTACCTTATCCATGATGACAGAGTGATTTTTTCAAGCATGAAATTGAGCATTTTTCTTATGGCTGCTTAAAAAAAGATTCGTAGAAAATGCAGTGCACGGTACAATCGCTGTTGCTCTTGCTTCATGCATCATCACGAACTGCTTTTCGGTACTGTGTTCCTAATAAATACTGTTTGACTGATCAAACTTTACCTGTTAATTTATTAGTTTATTGATTTGACTTGCTCGAGAACCTGGTCATCATCCCAGCATACAAGTTAGACCAAGTACACTAGCTACACGAAGCCATATATCATGCGGTATAGAATCTTTGTGATTAATTAGAGACTTTTGTTCATTTGTATATGAATTACTAAGTAAGCCAGCGAGCTCGCTTGTCATTGTTAGTCTCCCGTCTGTCGAGCAAACAAATTGATGTACAACGAATGCGGCACCAGATAAGTGTCTCGAGGTGAGGCATATAGCCCACTCCAACATACCATTTCACTAATGTATGCACATATGCACATGATGATTCTATTTGTATTAGCTTCAAAGTACTGGGAGCTGGTTGACATAAAAAGCAAAGCAGCAAAACTGAACAAAATTCAGGACGAATCGGAATATTTCATTAAAACGTAAGTAGGTTCTAGTCACGATAAAAATAGGTCGTCTGCACCATCATACACTTACCCGCGCCCGCGAGCTCTAAATAATCGAATCCTTAAGCACCGCTATTAGGATAGTTAATTGGTGGAAAGAAAAATTGCACATTCGAATTACCATCTACGATCAAAATATCTCTTCAGTAAAATATAGGTTAGTTCTTGACCACTGGCGACATATCGAAAGATAATCTATGCTATGCTCCCGTATGGCTGTACCCATATCTAGGCAGTAAATCTGTCATCCACCCAGATAACATCCTCTGGTATCCAGGAATGCGGCGACATTTTGTAAGGGAGAACTGGTCATGGCAAGCGACGCTCAGAGATGAGCGGTACCCTTCTGCGCGGTGTTTTGGACAGTCATATACACACACACACACACTATTGTTGCTATTATACGTACAATAGCTATGATATGACTTGATCCATGCGCTCTCTACATGTATGCCCGTAGTGTATTATGATACTGTGGACCTCATCTTATCGTTGACTCTGCCTAATGCACGTAAGCAAGCAATGGGTCGAGATGAAAACGCACAAAGGGGCTAATATCATGTCCCGCACCATTATGCCAATGAAGCACGCATCGTATCTGATACCAACTAGAACCGGCTTTGTTCAACGCTTTAAGAACGCCTATAGGTGGGGATGGTAAGAACACCGAGGCGAGTTAGAAAGGGATGGAGCTTGTTTCGCCCCAATGTCACGGTGTTATGACGATGTAACGCTAGTTCCACAAGGGAGATTGGCTTAGATATCGGCTTTAGAGGGGCATTGATGGTGCTTGGGTGTAGAGTTTAGACGAAACACAGGATTAAAGGGGACCAGACGGTCGGCGTCGGCTTTAGGAGAAACTGAAGACTTCGTCAGGAGGCGGACAAGGTTAGGAACAAGCTGGGCCCATAGTAAAGCGTCCAGCATTTAGTGTATAGGCCTATGCTAAACATTCTATACATACCTCTAGTGTTTTTGCCACGCTGATTCCCAAAGTGTAAAGTAGAGGGTCCTGCGTGAGTGAAGCCCATCAAGCATGAATAACATAACCCTGACCGATTGTTGGTCCTTCATCTTACCCTGCTGAACGGGGTCAGCCTACGTCTCTTTCGGAACGGCTTCCGTAGGGAAAATCTATAAGAGAAAAGGTACCGCGATCTCTGTGGAAGAAGCCAGATGACATTGGCCACCGAAAGGCCTTAAGCCAATAACGGAACACCGTAACAGACCAATTGCAAGGATTGGCAGGGTCACGCGGGCAGCAAGACGCCCTACGCTGCCTGCTATGATGTTGTCTTAGCGGACCGGTCTATTTTGAGTATCCATAAGGACATAGGATGCACGTCGTTTGTAGGGCTTCTCCCTTTGTCTGCTATGTTTGTTAGGTTCGCTGCCTGAATGCCTGCCTTGAACCAGCATCTGTATCAAACCGCTCAACGTACCGTTATTTTGGGGTCTGCGCGGATATTGAATGTGGCAAACATAACTCCCACAGCTTAGCGCTTTGCTTGTTATTACTACCTATTTAACCTATCGATAGTGCGTCATATGGTAAAGACAAAGAGAAAAAGAGAGAGGGAGAGAAATAAATGCAGATCAAAAACACGTCGACATCGCGACACGTAGGCCCAGTTAACAGTTTCCCTTCTGCTACAATGGACAGTGTGGTGTCTGCGTTGACGCTGTACAGTGCCGCATGGTTCTGCATGGCAGCGGTACCAGTGGCTGTTTACTATGGAAGTTCGTCGCCACCATGTCACGCCCTCTCTATACAATATGGCATAACAGTGTAACAGGAACTTAAACGATGGTGTGGGGGGTACACTTCATCGCGGTCATATATGCAGCGGCAGCAAAAAGCATATGGCTGTGTCCACATAACAACCGCAGGAAATATACCATCATGAAAGATGCGCTATAGAAGGGTCAATTAAGATGTGCACGATACATTGGGGCGCCTTGGAGGCACGACAATGCGTCCCCCAATAATGTGTTCGCTCGTTAAGTTAGCAGCCCGGAAACAGAAGAGACTCACTGAGACCCATTTTTGTAAACCGGACACTGTCATTAGCTTAGGGCCTGCAATACATTAGATTCGGTTAGAACTTATTCGGACTGTTGTCAGTTGTGAAATTTTACATGGTGTTGCATCATAGTTGGGCATGATTACGTTTTGAAGTAATACTTAAGAAATAACATAGACATGAGCCTAGACAGACTTCTAGCTATGATTCGTATCCTCAGATTTTTTGAAGTCTTCCGATGTACTATTATTTGCTTTTCGGCAAGCAGAGAAGTACATGGTTTAATAACATCGTTCACCTCTACAATCATAGTATATATATAGAAGTTCTGTGACGATTTGAGTACAGTTGCTAGATAATTTGGCACAGGTGCCGTTTATAACGATAGGTTTCCTCCTGGTGTTGTTTAAATAAGTAATTGAACAGCATCGATGCTGGCTGAGGGAAATACATATGCTTTTAAAGCTAGTTTTCTGGGTAGCATCCTCCAAAGCCTACATTCAGTTCATTTGCGATAATGATCTTCTAAGGCTGAGATTGACTATAAGCAGTATTTAGGCAAGCTCTAGCAGTCTAACGCTATGATCAAATATGATTTAATTGTAAAACCCACTGTAGTTATTATCGCGTCGATCCGACAGCGTGACAGGTTTTTTGTAAAATTCAGGGACACTGAAGATACGAACTCAGAAAGCGGCAGAAACAAACAATAAACACGTGTGTTTTGCATAAGACGTTAAGAAGAGAACTGTTATAGTGATATCAAAGTGTATTAGATCTAGTCTGATGTGAACCAGACGGACTGCTGGATGGTTTAACCTAAAGTAGAAGGGAATTTATTGTTCGAAGAGGACGAAACTTAAGCGCAAAAGCGTCGAATTAAAGCATAACGTCCCTGCTATAAATAAGTTATTTTTTCATAAATCGAACGCAAGATTATCCGATGTACGATGTTCTTTTCTTAGATCAGAAATTGCTGCAGCAATGTATAGAGGGCGTAACAATAAAGGAACAAGTGTTAGCCTATTAGCATTATTAGAACACATAGCCTATTAGCAGGTGTATTGTAAAGGATGAAAGTAAAACTAGTGATAGAAATGAAATATTCATCCTATCTACTCAGATATTCATTTTACGTTATTATCTGCGAAATAGACGTTAGGCTTAGAGCCCCTACAATGGTGCGCCTCAATTCTATCCGATTGTGGGGAATACGTCCCTATCATAATGTAGATCATTCTCAAGCGTAAACAGAAAATAAACTTCCAGATATTATGATCGTACACGGCGTGTGTGTCTTTCGAGCGTTGCTTGATTTTGTAGGATCCTGTCATTCGTCAACAGCTTCTACTCTCAATTTCTGTATTGGAAAAGTCTCGATCGAATTTTCTGATCTTCGCGTTTCGTTCTTGTTCGTGTGGACAAGCATTGAGTAGGTAATAGGCCAGTCGAAGGCATCCAGAGGGGTTGAAAGTCATTCGACCGGTAGCACGGCTAGCCGAGCCCAGCGCTCTTCCGACGATGCCATGAACCGACCGCTGATGTTACGTCGCGCAGTTCTTCACTCAACCTTTTCTTTGCGTTAGTGTTTTTATTAGAAATCCGATTTTAAAGTTGAGCGCCTCAATCCAATTTTAAAAAACAACCGTTTGCGACGTGTTCAGACTCCTGAACGCAACCAACCCGAGCCTGAAGTTGACGTACCAGGGCACCCGCTAACTGAACACGGATAGCGCGACATCGAACAACAAAGTTTTAGCAATAGCGCGAACAAGTATACGCGTTCAATGAAAAAAAAAGTCCTATAGGAAGCTTGCTGAGCTCGTTCCGCCACTAGATTCACTCTCTTGCTTGCTTGTCAACGCTGAATCGAGAAGATTCCTGTTTTTTTTTTTTTTTTTCTTTGATGTAAGTATTTTCTGGTTCGACTTATAGCCGGTATCGCCGCTGCTGTTACTGATCTAGTTGCATGTCCAATAGCCATTATTACATGTCCGATCAGGCTGGCCTAGCCTTACGTTCGGGCTGACACAGCGTAACCTAGTCTTTCAATCAATATGAATTATTTTATGTCATTAATTAACGAATAGCCAAGATGTGAATAGCTTAACGGTGGCTAATGAATCATTGAATTGTAGTCGACTTAAATCCCAGTTCCCCATAAGGTTGCCATTGTCTGCAGGCCGTCGTTTAAACGCTTCGTTGGTTACGACCTTTGGTGCAAGGAGTTGCCTCTACCTTAATTCCCACTGTTGCTACAAGCCGAGTATTCGAATCGGAAGGATGACTGCGATCCCTGTCAAATGAACTTGTTCAAAGATTTCGATTAAACTATCTGTAGCAATGCTGTCCTGTTGCCCAAGCTCACATAGTTGTTACGTCTGTTTAAGGCATTTAACATAGTACAGAGTGTCTGCATCTGTTTCCGAGACCCCATAGGCGGCGACCGCTAAGCATCTTTAGAGACTTCGTTACTTTCTGCCTAGCTCTCTCGCCATATGATTTATCACTGCCAATGTCCAACTACGAGTTCTATTCAAGGAATTGGATAGCGTGCCAAAAAAACAAACGGGTCACGCACCTTCGCCTCATGCACCGCTCGCGGATGGAATAAAGGAAACCATAGTCTGCCAACGAACGACGACGAATGGGACAAGTGAAGAATGCTCGTCAGAAAAGATATTTGAAGATGAATAAAAAATATGGTATGAAACAAGGGGAGAGAGAAAAAAGAGAGGAAATTACAGTTACGCGATGGGTGGCGCCGATCGCTAGATGCCCGGACAAGTATCTTCTGTTACGATGTCCTGACTGGTCAAAGCAGTAGTACCCCAAACTACGCAGCTCCCATCAGCTAGTCGAGAAGTTCTCTAAAAGTAAGAGGAAGTAGCGATTTCACTATAATGTAGGATCTCTGGTTCGATCAGCTGTACCTCTGATAGACCTATAGAACATTAAACTGAGTCGAAGAACTGGTCTAGGGTAAAGGTGAGCTGATGGAAGCAAATGAAGGGTCAACGCTTGTCCCAAAAGGGTACCGTAAGCCTATGAAGATGCCCTCGACTGCCTGTCCTATATTGGCCAACAAAGACAATTGAATAGAGTTTAGGGGTAAGGGGTAACGGTGGATGTTCTCTGCACGCGGAGATTTTGACTCACCCATTTTTTCTCATCGTATCAATATAATCAGCCTTCGTTTCACCGTCGTTTTGAGCTTCTCCTCTAGAAACTGCGCTGATGTTGCTACTTTATTCTTGTTAATCGTATTTGTCAGTTGAACACTGACAAGTGCAGGCTGTTCTGGTTATCTTACATCCAATGGTCCTGATCAGGTTCCATTGTAGAGAAGCATAATTCAGACGAAAACAAAAATCAGCGACCAAAGTAATGACGATTTCTAGATTAATTTTTGTTTTGCCTAAGTGTCGGAAGTGCATCCACAGTATATAACTTGATAAAATCGTCGTACGAAATTTGATGTAAAAATTCTAAGAGATGATGCTGCCATTTCAATTAGCTATGTTTGATTTTTTTTTAAAACAATGCCAAGAATTTTAAATTGGAACATTTCGGGCTATTTTGTATTACCGAATAAAGCGCTTAGTGGGTCTATTATAGGTCGATTTGGTGTACAATTGCAGAGGGAAAATCCTGCATGCTTGGTCCGTCGGATTCGTTGATGCATGTCAACGTTATGATAACCAATAACTATTTGTGGACGGGTTCTGATAAAACAAAGCGTATCATCACTTCAGATATATATACAGGATAATCAATGAGGTCATCATTTTAATTGTACAGATCGTATAGTACGCTGCGTGGCACATTGAGTACATTAAGTGGGAGACCCACATTTTCATGCATCGAAATCGGTTCCAAGCTTTATCGATTTTACTTAATATTGGATTACAGGTAATCTTAACTAAGCTGCTAGAAATTAAATAACATCTTATACAGTATACTCACACGACTATCACTTGAACGTATACGTCAAGGTACGCAGAAACTAGACATCTGTCTTGATTTCGTCTTTTTATTCGCATGTATAACGTTGTTGGCCTTGGCGAACGTGTTTGCTGATTATAGATTGAATAATCAACTCATTGCAATATAAAGGATTTACACAAATTAATTTCCATTTTTCTATTTCTAGTTAAGGTAATTTCCTGCGAGATGAATAGAAAACGACAACTTCTACCATTTTCAAAAGAGGCCTTTTCTTTGGAAGTAGAAAAACGACGAGATATTATTTGTAGAACAGCAGAGGTGGCATACCCATTTATTGATGAGGTTGAACTAAGGAAGAAGAAGTCAGCAAGCATAGCTGCTTGATCGTCGCACCTTTACCGGCGTGCTAATACCCTGCCGCATACGTGGACATTTCAAAATGGTACAAGAAACAGACAGATCAATATCACTCAAGGGACCAATTCTTAGTTTGCAGATTGGCCCGATGGGAAAACACCCAGTCTTGTGGGCCCCCCATTGGCTTCGAATAAGATCCTCGTCGCAAATGGAACAACTAAGTAGCCGCCTTTACAAGCGGTTTATGCAGACAGATTGTATGTGTACCCAACGATGCACTAGTTTCATCCAAACGAAGCCATCAACAGGTAACAGGAATAGCATGGCGAAGCGACGCGATCAACTTGAAAACACTCTTTCGACTGTTCTCCGCTTATCGATCACTGATTTAGACAGTGGACAATGCCTACCAAGAAAGGTTAGGGTCTAAACAGATCCGGTACATAGGGTACGGCCGACACATGCCGCGTCAACTTGCAGACCTACGCAGGATCATACGCAGGTACTCACTACCGCCTATATTTCAGATAAACGAACACGTCTGTCTAAAGACAAGGGCCTCGTTCAAGACCCAGCTGAATCAAAGAGCCGGCTTGGCCTATGGGCAGCACGCTAGTCTGCTATTCCATCAATGAGTTTGGATAAATCAATAGATCAAAGGTAATAAGCAAAAGAGCCGAAGGTTATGCTTATCCAGAAAGACGGAACCGGTTATTTCGCTGCTCTCAACATGAGCTACATAGGGACTGACGATGATAAGAAAAACGTACATTATTTTTAGGGAGACGAGACAGGATAACACTATGCTTTTTCCGAAAAGAAATTTCTACTGATTTTTTGAAGACGTCTTTCTGAGTGGGATTCTGTCGCCTCTCGACGTCCATCGGCGTCGCATCTAGAGACTTAAAACTTTTTCTAGTTTCTACGACAAATAAGCAAGCCGCAAATTGAGCATGTATGTACATATATGCACAGGTGGTTAAATCCCGCAATAGATAAACTATTTTCCCTATGTCATAGGCCCGATGTTACGCGACAGATATGTCGCGTTTGTCGCATACGGAATAATGACTGCCTTTCACATGTAAGATGTCTATCCACTATTTGTTTACTCAGGTCGGAACACTGCTGACGTTGGTGCCATCTCTAACATGTCAGACGATCCGTAGTAATTCGTCGTCCTTTGTGTAGCAACTTAACATTATACTCGGCTCATTCGACATGCGCATATTGTTATTGACAGCTAGCAAACGTATTAACTGTTCGCGCTGACTTTCTGAATCTTTAGCGCGTACTGGTGGAAATTTCGATTTTCCTTTGTTTTCCGCTGCAAGTTTTCCTACGCGTGCCTATCTGCATGTCTATTTGTTACCAGTTTCTCCCTCCGCAGTCTTGATGCATATGTGCACCCGCTTCCGCTTTAGTATCCCCAAATTACGCCATCGTCTTTGCTCTGCTCCGGAAGCAAATACGGAACGAACGTTGGCGAACATCGGATGGGCAACAAGCGTTGGTTTATGCTAGTGTCCTGTCGCTATATCCAAATCGTGATGTCGTTAGCCCGAACGTCGATAGGCTTGCCTTGTTTTGATGATGGTTACTCGTTTTCTTTTTCTTTCCCACCTACACACAGACATAAGCGGCCGTCGAATGGGCAGGACAAGCATGTCCACAAAATGGGGAACGATCATTTATTGTGCCCAATAGAACACCATCAATACGGGGGCCATCGCGAGGCAGGCGAGCAATGGCACTGCATAAAAGCGCAACAAGGGTACAAACTTATCGAGAGGTTGGAGCAGGAAAAATAAGGACCCGGGCGATTGTGGATGACGATGACACACTAACGATACAGGGAGTAGTGGGGCTGATGTCAAGGGATTCCGCGGTGGACGGCGAAGTGACGAAGGACAACATTAAGGATGGCAATAGAAAGCAGTGGCTGCAGGGATACCTAGGAAAAGGACAAGATGCTCCAGGGCGGGGGAGAGAGAGAGAGAGACGCTAAACCTTATGTATAGGAGATAGACTCTAGGTTCTATATCCAACGCAAATAATATAGCTGTGATGACATTTGGCGCAGACAACTATTATCATGCTCGCGCAGTTTATGACCGTGGTAATTACTTGTTCAGTAAAAACCACGGTCATGAACTGCCTTTGCTGGATGTTGGAAAGTATCATTGGCGACAACGGAACTGCGTCTCGATAAATGGTACTTTTCAGTAGTTTTTGAACGCAGTTTTTATTATGGAAGTTGTCTTTGTTATTTAGCATAACCTGTTTGACCGCAATGTTCAGTCTATTGGTTTTGTGCGTTAAGCAGCATGGGATAAAAATTAATTCTCAAGAGGAAACAAGCTAACGGCGTTGATCCTAATGTACTGATGCATGTAGGTAAACTGGATCACTTCGATTATTTGATCGGATTCCAAAATAAATCAAAAAAAAAGGTCCATAGAGCCCATTTATGATGATGGAGGTGATTCAAAAACTTAGAGGTAAACAGATCTCAACCAAACCTCAAGAACGACATCACACCGACAGATCTCTAAATAAAAAGATGGATAGAAAAATCCTCTTTTCGAAGCGTATTGCTACATAGTGGCAAAGTGTAAAGGGAATTGGCCGCTCATTACCCTTTGTCTTGCTAAGAGCGGCCAGTTCATTAAGACACTCACCCCACGGTCTGCGATCAGATTTCCCCACCACCTCCACAGGGGATCGGATGAGAGGCCTTCACGACGATCCGCAGATAGTTGCCCTTGCTACAATCGACCAGCATTGCCAGCCGGCTACCGCCAATGGGTGCTAGAGTGGGTTTAAAGATAGAGTGAGTTGAACATCACACTGAGCACCACTGCCTAACGGGAAAGGACCGCACATACATAGTCACACTAATATTCACCGACAGTCAAGGAAGCAGGGACATACCAAGCAAGTCGATCTGACAGACGTCTACGGGGAATGCTTTGTCTATCAGATCTTTTCATCTGAATTTCTCCACTGCGTCAGTCCCCAAGAATAAGCTAAAGAAGGATATAAGAAATGAAAACGAATAGCCCATTACGGCACCACCGAGAAGATAAACGTAGGTAGAAAGACCACAGAGGGGAACAGCGAACAAGGGCGCGCGCGAAAGAGGACGTAAGCATGAAGATAAGATAACGTATTATTCTTGATACATGCACAACCGCCCATTCGTCTGTGGCTAGCGGAAGCCATAGCGTCGGGCAATATTTGGCGTGTCTATCGACTCCTTCGGAGCTTGGTTCGACTCCTTCGAAACGAACCTATACACAGAGAGAGAAAGAGAGTATCCGATCTGACGAAATCGATTTTTTGCTCGAGTTTGCTCCGCTGGTTATTGAAACGATGGTCGCGACGGCCACACTGTATTGACGTTACTCGGTCGATGAGATAGCTTGAGGCATGTATAATACGCTGGGGTATGGGCATACGAGCGGTTTAGACGAAACGGACGCGAACAAGCTCTACCTAAACGGAGGATCGGATCTATCTGAATTGTACGTCTACAAACATCAAGGCAATATTTTCTAGTCAGTCTTGAAGATGCTCTTTTTAGCTCATAGGAACCTTTGGCTGACATAAGCCTTCACGGTTATCACTATGATGAATAAAACGGATACTTTTTTGGTTGATGAATAGTTAATGTTATTTGACGAACTGGCTAGTTTTTCTATACTAATAATTTCAAGTTATTTTTTTCGAATACCCAACAATAATAAAGACGTTGTTATTGAATTTACCGATGAAATCTTTTTTACGTCGTTAATCGCCTCTAACGAAGAGTTGTAATCAAGCAGTAATCGCTTAGTTAAATCATGTCGGCTTTAAAAATAGATTTTTACGTACGGAGTGAAAATATAAACCTTGAACTCAGGGCTTGCTCGAGTTCCGGGAACCCGCGGTTTATATGTTCTAGTTTCAGATGAGCCGTTTTTGAATCTTTAAAATGTTTGTGAACCAGACTAAAATATGTTAAAATGCATCGTGGATGGTCAAAACCACCAGACTGTCTCATACTGATCACTCGCGCACTCGAAGTTTACAATTTGTCAGGGACAACAGAAAGGTCACAATGCATAAAAAAGCAATTTTGTCTCTGATCGTTGCTGTACCGTCCGTAAGGTCTAGAGATGCTGTGACCGCAGACAAAGTACCAACGTTTTCCAGTTATTTGGCTCGCCGGCTAACTTCACATAGCAGAAATCACGGAAAAAACAATTCTTATATAATCATCATGAGGCGCCTGCTTGTTGACGCCCAGCTTCCGTTCAGTCGAAAGGTAAACAGCAAAATTTTGATACAACTGTGCTTGGTTACATCATGGAGCCGGCTATTACGTAGAAAGCTAGCCAAGGGTGAAGGAGCTCTCTGCATAGCACTGTTTTCGCTGATCCGGAACTCATAGCTGTGCCCCGCTTTAGGAGCCTGTAGCTCGCAACGTTCCAAGTGGATAATAAGTTAGATGCGAGAACTTATTGAAATCATTGTCTTCCAAACGTAATGCATTTGGGTATCGTCGCATTCCGGCTGACCGCAACACACAACTCAAAACAAGCCTGATTATGAAAGCTAACTCTGTACTATAAAAGAATGAACGAAAAGCGATTACCTGAAGATTCTAGGTTACAGGTATTTGTATATTACCTAACCGCAACTTTTCAAGACAGTATTGTATGAACTAGTAAAACTTTCGAAATCTCATAGCCTTGCTAAAGAAAAGCATGAAGAAATCTCCTTGATCATGCGCGACTTGTTATGTCGAATAAGTATCAAGAGGTCAAAACATTTAGTCAAGTACCGGGTAAATTCGGGGTTCGTGTGGTGACAATTTGATAGTGGATAGAGAGGCACTGAAAAGCATTCGAGGGTATTACTAGATGTTTTACTATGGTGATAATTATAGCCCATTGTGAGTGTACACTCGGAATTATTTCAAAAAATTGAGAAAATTAGCACTCAGTGATCGTTTAGAGAAGTAACTTCGACTAACTTTTCTAAACGCTTCGAATCTAAGCGTCACTATCAAAAATGACCGTGACTAAGACTTTTCATAATCAAAGGCCTAGGAACTTAATCTTCTAATTACATCTGTAGCATCGCAAACGAACGGTTGAGGGTAGAGTGAAGCTTGCAATAAGCGTACATTATATTCTCATATTATTAATAGTTCAAAAGTTAGAAACACTTTAGTAAGTCAAAAAGCTGTCATATGACGATCGTCTATTTTCCAACCATTTTGAACTCCTTTCCTTAAAGGAAATCCAATCCAATCGAGCTGACGACTCTATTTAACCAGACATTTTCAAAATAACGTGTCTTCTAAAAGAGACCATTTTTCGGGCTTGTGTTTGTCGTCGTTGTATATGTGACATATATGCGTATATACGCGTGTACGTTGGTATGTCTGTAATGTGGTTAAAGCTCAGAAGCACCCTTATCCCATCCGCTTCCATCTGTCGGAAAATGTGCTCTCCTTCCCATGAGAGGTTGTTTGCTGCTCGTCACGATAATTCGGAAATCATTGATCAGCATGCCAGCGAACCGTTTGTACATACGTCAATATTCGTAGCTAGGGGCATCAACCGTTGCTTTAACTCTTAAGCCCAACACCATATTATGCTTCGCCCAGTTCCGAAAAGATGCATGATGGAGAGGCCTTGTTACATCCCACGCACACTCTGCTAGGCGCTAATGGTGGTTCGCGCTTTCTTGACCTTTCCGCTTATCTCTAGGCAATTGTTTTCAGCTGCCTCGGGTTTAGGGTTTTGCCAGTTGCCAGCCGACCCAGCCTTAACGCTCATCCGACACTGACACAACACGGGCTTTAACAGCCCCAAGCGTCTGGCCACAGCCGCCTTCGGCAACGCTCGTTCCAGTGCAGGAAGTACAGGCGATAGTCTGAGTGTGTCAGGATACAAGATCGAACGAAGGACTCAAGTAGAGCGTGTACAAGTGAGTGACAGATAACACTCAAACACGTAACATAGACCGGGCCAGCCAGAGCTCAAGCAAGGCCACCTAGCAGGTTGAAGCGGTCAGATTTTTGGGAGACTCTGGGAGCCCAGTGTAACGTTCGATCTCCCAGAACTGCTGCTGCCGGGGTAGATTGTCCCCCGCGGAATCTGACAGATAGAACCCATAATTGTGCAGACAAAAATAGTGCTACTGACGATAACAGCAGTAGCGCAAGTTAGTTACCGCTTTACCAAGAAGATGAGCTCGCTATGGGATCGTGAAAAACTGTGGCCTTTGTGATATACTTACGGTATGCGCCTTACGGTAGGCCGACCAAAGGGGAAACGCATACATATCCGTTGATCTTTAGCAGACGAATAATGTTGGCTGTTTAAGCTTTGGCGCATATTAGGCACTTTCACGTGGGTATATGCAGCGATCTCTGTTCGAACTTGAGAACTGAGAACGTGGACAGTTGTACTGTAATGTATAGTGTTAGCGTGCTGCAACGTCGGTCTTCTCCACTATTTTTGTCAGTGGGATGACGTCCAGGACATTTTGGAGGACACAGACAGCTTCGTTCAATGAATATTGTATGTATGTATGTATAAGCCAGCAGCAAGGCGAACTCCTTTGACGGTTATATATCGAATGGCGGGCAGTGTCAAGAGAGCGCCAATGATATGTATTTATTCGATGATTCAGAAGGACCAACTTATGCAACGGTACAAACAGCGGCACCGAATACGTGGCTGGGTTTCTGGATTTAGACGGCACCCTATTCTGTCATTGTCCATCGATCGCTACTACTGTTGTTCAATCGAAAATTCTTCCTCGGAAAAACCCAAAGAGGGCTCGCCCATTCTGCCAGCCATTCTGGTTTGAACGAACCAGAATAGAAGACGGGATCTGCAGGCGCAATCTGGAAAAACGAGACGTTCGTTTTTGTTTGACGCTTATGGCACTGTGTATGTCACCGATGTAATACATTAATCACGTTATTGCTATACGTATATAATTTTTTAGTGCACGACTTTGGCACATTTTATATTAAAGTAGTATGTATGTCCATGCATACAATATATATATATATTACATACATATATATAAACCCATAACGCAGCGTGTAATTGTTTATGTATGAGGTACGAGATGGAGCTGTACGACTCTCGGTATAGGGAGTTGCTGCTACAGAGCAACACGAACTGGCTTTTTGAAGAAGCACATTCATAGCGTCATTTATAGAAATATATAGAACACTAATTATATGTTAATATAGGCGGTCAATATGCCGGCAGCTGGATGCAGTAGCAGTTATGTGGTTCATTTCTCAACAATATCGTTTCTATTTTGTGTATTTCAGCTAAAATGTACACCATCGACGAAAAGAAATTGACGAATCAGACTATGCGCGAAATGTATACTTTTATTTACACACTAGATAACCGGGAAACCAGATTTGATCTTCAGCCACATAACGTCCTGTACATCACCTTCTGTGCGGTGTACCTTACCAGAGTTATCATACCAGCTCCGTGCACCCGGGTGCACTCCTCTGCCACAAATAGATCAATGCCAGTTGATCTATTTCTCCATTGTTCTTTATCACTTTCACTCTTTGTATAGTAATTGCTTAGCCCCGATCATAGATCCGCTACCTATTCTTGATGAGCAATTCTCTTGAATAGAACCGACAAGTGACAGAGCCCATCTTGCTTATGTGAAAACGCGCTTTACTCCCTGCTTTCTGTAGAGGCTACTCCTGCGAATACCTAGAAGGTGTCGCCGCCATCATGTCTTCATGTACATAAGGGTCTATGTTAACAAGTGAGTGTAGAAACCTCGCTTTGTATTTCACTCTTTGTCTTATCTTCTGCCGCCTCAATTCCCAAGCCCAAACTATTGCGGTCTGTAATCGAGGGCTAATTTCCATCTAATTAAATCTCCCTTCCCTTCTACTCGTCTTTTTCCCGAGACGAGCAGGCACTGTATCCTACGTCTGCGAACAGAACAGCGAATTGGCGATGGCGAAAAGACGACAACCTGGCTGGTGTTAGGGTAAAAGCAGTAGGGAACTTGCGCGGTCGACGTCTCCCTTTACTATTGCGACCAGTTAGTTGTCTTTCGACTCCTGCGTATCGGTGACTGTCTTCTAAGAGCACTTTGGCAGTGCCCCCTTTCTCTCTCTGCCTTCTAACTTCTTCCTCGTTGGCTGCTACTCTGGGTGTCTTCTCTAGACGTACAAACGTCCTTCTCGTTCTTTGAGTCCTCGTTTTGCGTTTCTTCCAACGTTCGAGTGAGTAGGCATATCTGCCCGCGCTCATGCTTCCTTGTGCGTCCTCACTAGGATCCTGTTTGTCCTTATTATAGTAACAGGCTTAGGGTCGGGTGTGTTTCCTATTACCTCTGTAATACGGCGGGGCGAGAGAGGAAAGAAATTTGTCCTACTGTCTACGTGCTGTTTCTTTTTTTGCAGTTTTATCGGCTTAATTCAAACAGAGAATCTTAAAGGTCTTCTTTAAGGTTCCGTTTACGAAGACTCGGCGCCTTGCAGGGCGGATTTGGCCTACACAACGAGTCTTGGTCTCCACAGTTGTAAGCACAAATCATCCATATATGTGATTCTCACATTGAGCGAGGTGATCGAACTTCTAAGGCCAAATATCTATCTGCTACAGTAAAGCTGTTGCTGAAATGATAACTGAAAGGCTGCTACTACGAGCTATCTAGCTCTATCCCGTATAAAACAGAGTGCTTGGAAGGTTATGCAGTTCTATACAGATAGGGTGTGCAGAAAAGGATGACATCTGTACAAAGGGAGGTAATGAAATAATAATGAAACGTGACATTTACTGGTCAGCTGGGGTGTTAGGTGGCGAACACTGATATATAATAGGCTCGGAAGGATCAGCCGATATTCAGCTCCTGGCCATTAGCACGCTTTGCAGCAGAAAATATATAGAGATGTAGAAATATGTGTTTTTTTTAGATAAAAGATTATTCCTTATGTTGACGATGAATTGCAATTTTACATACATAAGCTACGTCTTTATCATTCCGTGTCTTTTACCTTATTAACGGAGCATTTTTCTCTACTTTGATTTATTCAATTTATTGGTTACCACCTCTGTTATCTATGTCTTGGACTCTTTGCCATTTGTGTGAGGGATTACAGCCCATTGAGCTTTTTCTCTTGTCCACTTGAATCATAAAGGTGCTGCATTGAGGGCGCGTCGACGACAAATGTTGATCGCAATTTCTTTCAGTGTTTAGTTCGCAAGTTGACGGAGCGTTCCTTAGTGGGCGATGACTGCATCTGCTGCACCCACCATAACGACGAAGAACGCGTCTTCGGTTGCCTCAGTTGCGTCTGCTGCCACCTCTGCTGCCCTTTTCTCTGCTAGAACCTCCGCTGTTAAATGTAGTGTAAGGAGTTCAGATTAATGGTCTTTTGTATCGTCTCGCTTTCATTCTGCTTTCCTTACACTCTCTCTATCCCTTTCGGTGTTGAGGCCTTCGGGGGTGTTCTTTCCAGGCCGGCCCTGTCTTGTCGTGCTGTCCTGCCACACGCTTTTGACCTGCTAGCAATGTACTTGTTGCACATTCTGCCGCTACCAATTCAGTTAGTAGAGTTTATACACAGACTCCATCAGTTCTACCATAGAGGTGAGAGCCAATGGATGAATGCACGTAGCGAACCGTCTGTATCCTTGGAAGCGTCAACGGTGCCGAGACAGTTCCAGTGTTTAATTAAAGTTTCACTCGAAACACACCATGTTAATTCTATCTTACCACCTACGTTAGTACGTACGGAAGCTTGGCATGCTTCGTATCTGGCGCCTTTCTCTCTGTTGATCTGTCTGTTCGATGGATCTGCACATTTGCGTCCGTCCGTACGGACTGGCGCTGTTGCTATGATGCAGTTGTGTATTGGTCGTGGCAGTGGTGTGAAAATTATCACATGTTAGGCCAAAGCGCCTTAAGAGAAAGAAAATCTTAACAGCTAACAGGTGTCTCTCAATTCATTTATGGGAAGCTCCAGTATGGAAGAACCATCGATGGGTAAGGGACAAAGAGAGAGAGGAAGGCGGTTACAGGACCACTGGGCTTGGCCAGGCCTGGGCGCTACCTCTTCGAAAATCTTCTATACAGAATTTATGTCGATACATTGATGTTTGAGAAGTAAGCGGAGCGTCTGCTGCCACGAGAGTACCTGAGCAGGTGAAGCTTTCGTCGAGACGGCGAAATCGACCGTCTGCCAACAAATAGAACGTAGCCATTTGTAGATTCTGGAACCTCATCGAGATTGATGGATAGATAGTTCTGAATCGTGGGATTTCGTTTCGAAAAAAGACGGTGCTAATGGAATAGACAAGGTAGACGCAAGGCCTAGATGCGCTCATGTGGTAGAGGTTTACATATAACTAGCGAGATAGTATGTGCTTTCATGTGCGTACATAGATGAACTAAAAATGGAATTCAAGTCAATGCTATGTCTGCGAAAAAAAAGCGAATCGATGGGTTGAATTTTGTGAAATTTACGTACCTGGTTAACCGCAAAAACTACATTCGTATTGAGAAATTCTATCGAGAGAAACAGAGTTTTTCGTTGATATCATTGGCAAAAAATACGGGTATGAACTATCATAAGCTGATACTGATTAGGTGTCAACGTCATAGTGTGGTTATATAGCCACTAACCTCGCGTAAGATAAATATCGTATTAGTTTAATGGGATTCCTCGAACAATTTATGAGCAGTCCGCTTTCGCTTCTGCTAATAATTATAATTTTACTAATTAGCTGCTAGTTCATACTGTCATTTAGCAACCGTTGCTAAATGGACTAGATTGTACTACACCAAAAATTAATAACACTATGACTAATAGACAGGACCAATTTATGTCCGCCATCGCTAATTTTTTCTATATTGTCTACGAGACGGAGCAATGTTATAGACATGTCTGAATGGAAGATGCCGAAGAGAAACATTTTATTATCGCTGAACTACCACCATCCTGCCGGTTCTTGTCTTCAGTATCTTTTTGTGAGACTCTTATTTTTAGTGATCTCTGAAGCTGTTCTGCAGAGTACCTCAAGCGCCCCAGATACGAACACAACTCGATTTCGGTATGAAGCTGGCGTTGAGGACCGATTAATTATGAATAATTAGCAAGACTCGCAAGTGGGCGCCACGTCACACCTGAAGGGCACTACAACTTGCAAATTTAGATTTGCTCATTAGGGAAAGCAGAGCCGTATCGGTTCTGATATTTTAAGGGTCCACTGGAAAGCCTCAGTACGCTGTAGCTAGTTGATGATGTAAGGCTAAAACTTGCTAAAATATGTTATTAATTTGGTGCATTTTCAGTGTTTTATTACTAACCCTCCTCTTATCAATTATTGATTTTCCTCTCTTGGTCAGTAAGATTTTAAAAAGTTAGTATCGCACTATATCTGTATGAAGCTCGAAAAAGCCTCCCTACATCTCACATGTCCCAACCATAGAAAACCACATCTAACTCATATCTGACGCTAATATTTACACCCACGATACTTTATTGCGGCTGTGGGTAGCCAGCGACTTCAACAGTTAATACTAAGTTTTGTTTTAACGCCCTTTTTTAACGCGAAAATCAAAGTCATCATCGCCTTCGCTAAAACAAGATGACTGAACGATTCTAGAGTAGAGCCTCTGAGCTCAACTGGGCCGTTGGTTAAGGGTGGGGGGAGGGGGGGGGGTAATACTCCACAGAACTGTGCACACGATCGGTGCGCAGTCCTTCCTCTATAGGGGCAGTAGAGCCTTTAAGAGGAAACGGAAGGTTGAAAAAAGACTGAGCAGATGCCCTGTCTACAGCGTGATGTTACGTAGTAGCTACGCACTTTGGGTTGCGACAGTTGTTGTTACTGCACGCTTGCGTCGCTTGCCAGTAAGGTTTCTGAGGAACGAAAGGCTTCCGCTTCGTTGTCATTGGCGCTGCCGCTGCGACCTTTCCATCCTCTGAATGTCCCTCAAGGTCGGATACCCACTCAGTTTTTCTAGTGTCAAGCCTCCCAGTATAACAGCCGTAGGGATGCAAGGGCGTTAGCAAATGGCCACTTTCGAGCTCCCGAGATTGCTGCTACTTCTAATGCTGCTATTCGCAGCGTTTTCCATGAACGTGTTCAGCCAAGCAAGGCAAAAAGTTAGTTTCAAAAATCCTTTAAGCGACCTCATTCGCATGTGCGGCAATCAGCGGACTGCCTTCTTCACTGACAGCAGAAGACGAAGCCGCAGTGGTTCAACGGTTGCGACTTATGTGGGTGGTCCAATGCTTCTTTAGCTTTGGTTAAAGTCAGCAATGGCCCCTATATCCAAGAGCTTTCCACGAGATGCGCAGAGCTGTGCAACTTAAATCTGGGTCTCTCCACAGTGTGGCTCTGTACTGCCAAACAGAGCCACGAGCTCAGTCTGTCTGCAACAGGACGTGCACATCGCACAGACAAGAACGTCGCTCAAGGCGTGCCTCAATGATAGTTGGGGTGTCAGGGTGTTAGCCTGAACGATGGCTTGTTCGTTTTTCCCGTTACAGACATGTAACGCTGTCGTCGTTGTCGACACAGCGTCTCGTTCATGGTTGGCTCGACGTAGAAACACCGTGGGCCGACAACACCGTGGCCGGATAACGAATGGCAGTCTCAAAAGAGACTCGTAAATTGGAGAATCTACGCCATTGCAAGTCTGGCGCGGTGCCGACGAACGATGTGCTGCAGATATATCGTTTACGTCGGCGTGCGCAATTTGCCTTAGCTGGTGCCTCGCTGGACGTCTCTGTGTAACTGCCCTTAGCCTTCTACCAGCGGAGCCTACCGTATCCACGTCACCCACATCGCCTTCTTCCCCAAATCCATCCTTTCTTTTTTCCAATCAAGCATGCTATTCATCACGGTTAACGATGCCGAAATGTCTAGCATCCCAGAGCGTTACCGGGTCTCCGAGATCTACTAGAGTGTCCCGCAGTAGTATACAGTTGTGCTACGGTGGAACGTCTCGCTACCGGCCAGTCGAGTGATTCGATACCCGATGCCGACGTGCGAGATTCGTTTTGTTCTAAAAACATCAGGGAGATCCCTTTATCGTCGTGTGAAAATCTCATGGGACGGCAATTATCTAAATGAATCGAGCCAATGAGAAGAAAAGAGTGAACAACTATTCTAACAGCTAGTCGCGAGGGTGAAACAACGTGGTAATAGCAACTTCACTTGTAACATTGTACAATAGACGATATGTAACGCGCTGAAAAGTTCTCAGCGGAGAAATAAGGAAAGCCACACCGTTTTCTTTCTTTTCGTTTCCTGTAAGTGTTCGGCGTGACCCGAAGCAGTCCTACTTGTTGTTGGCTCACCTTTCTAGCGTACATTTCGTAAACGGTATTCCTCTACGCCATTCCCTTCCAGGTTCTTGCGGGACGAGGGCTTAGTCAGTATAGTGGCGGCAAATGCAATCATTGATATGCAAAGGAAACTGCTTAGTCGACCGTTAATTGCCCAGAATAACTTGAAAGACAGTAGCAGAGAAGAGTGCCTCCTCGGAGGAGCGATTCTGTGTCTATTCAAACCGTGTCGTTCGGCTTCAGCGTTGCTCCGGACAAAGGGATAGTTAGACTTTCTCTGCGAATGGCTGATAGTCGTGGTGAAAGTTAACTCCATCCATCTACGACCAGCTACCTACACAAACTATTGATATGAACTAACTATGAGAGTGTGTAATCTCCGCCGTCGTAGAAAAGTTGGCAGTGGTTTGGCTACCGTAAAACGTTTGACGTACGTCGTAGCTTTCTCGGCGAGGCGCGGCATTGAGAAAATCTAAAAGCTTCGAAAGGCAGCAAGATTTGACGGATACACGCGTATAAGATGCTCGTCTTGAGTAAGAATTGTTGTCATTCAGTTATAAGCCCCTAATGCCATGTTTGTACCTATTCACTTTTTCCAATGAGAGTCTCAGTCGTAGCAAATCCATGTTATACTATAACAGGGGTAAGTGTCGTATATTGCAATAAGATAGACAAACATAAGCTTAGGCGGGGCTGAAATCCATGGTCGTAGGATCTCTATTTATAGGGCACGTTATGAATTAATACTCAAACAGACAGTTCTTTTGTGTGTGTCGCATGCTGCTTCCGACAAATTGTAGCAGTAAGTGTAAATCGATCAATAATAAGCTGCAGTGTATTCTCATTTCTCTATATACTATAATAATAATAATAATCGTTTTTATTTTGCGTTTTATCCATAGTAAAACTAACGTTTCGATGACTTTTCTAGGTTATCCTGGCGATTCGAGTTATGGTGGAAGCGTAGAATCGAATCAGCAAGCGCCACGGTTTCTTTCGGAGCCGGCGTCCCGAATTCACTTTGTTAACACGGCGGGTGTTCTTATTCACTGCGGCCAGGTGGCAGGCATTCCATCGCCGACGGTTCAGTGGGTGACAGCTGGGGACGGACAGCCCGTGACTACCGTACACAACCTACGTACGACGTTCCCGAACGGAACACTCTACCTGCAGTCGTTCCAGGCAAATCGTTATCGGCAGGACGTGCATGCAACAACATATCGCTGTGTCGCGACAAACTCCGTTGGAACAACAGGCTCGAGGGATGTCCGTGTAAGAGCTGGTAAGTTTGCTGTAAACAGTTTGTCTCGGATCACCGAGTAGCTCTTCTATTTACATGGGATAGTTTTTCTTCTATATTTCGCTACATGTAGAAGCAATTTATATACGAATATCTAATGATATGCCATCGGCAGCTACGAGGAGATGTGATTTGAAAATGGACTTTAGTAATGCAGCCTCAAAAGCTGCGTGTTTTCCTAAGCTGCCATCTCGTCAGTGTTAGCTGTGCAAATTCAGTTAATAAAGAGTAGTTTGAAGGACCATACCCGGGTACCCTGCTATAGAACACAATACGCTTTTGCGTTCGTAGCGTCTTCTGGCATGGCGTTCCTTTTTTATCACCGTATAAAAAAAATCGTCTAGTATTGAAAAATCTACCTCACGATTTTACCTCTAAGACATATCCTATGCTACTGTATAATTTAGCTTGCATTTTATCCTTTTTGTAAACAAGGATAATAATTAATTTTGCCACTAAATGATGCGAAGAAGGACTGGTATCACTCTAACAAACTGTCATTCTATGCATCCTATGGTCTATCTTTTACCGGCGCCTGTTTTCGTCAGGATACGTCAAATTCATTCATTGGTTGCTATCCTGTTTCTAGTTGATAAGCTCTTATCTGCCGATTCTATATTCAGTGGGGGTATATTGCACAGTGTGTATGGAGTACTGCGCGCATCCGCTGCCTCTGTAGGAACTACGATTTCTTCCAAGTGCTTGGTAGGACAAAGTAATTGCAGTCTAGAGAGGACCGTACGTACAAGTATGCAAATGTTTAAATAGAGCATGAACGCTTCTGCGTGGGGCACAGCGAAAACACGACGCTCAAGCATCCTTCTCCACGCCGACCGAATGGTCTGGAAAATGGGGTTTGACAGGGAACAAAGGAACTTCTTCTTCCCTTTTTTTCTCTCCCTCTCCCTCTGTCGGCCTCTGGGCTTTGTGTACCTGAATGCAACCAGTGGGTGAATCGCAGTGCACGTGATTGGTCATGCGATATACTTGGAACACACAGCGTGTCAGTGATAGCGCCAGATAGATGTCGTTCGTGTATTAGTTGCATTTGAATAAAAACAGATATATGGGCGATTAAATTTACATCTATTTAATACTACTGTGCTTTAGTTTAATATTCTGAACTTATACCGCTTACGAGAGACTTTAAAAATCCCTTCTACATGTTCACGAGTAATTTTTTTACTACTAACCAGAAGTAAGACAATATCGATATGTGTAGACATACTAAACTGTAACCCAAAGACGCCCGATATAAACAGAATTTAGTAAATTTTGTTTTTGAGTTGACTGTAGATGAAAATTTATATGGCGGATAACGCCCAGTCGTTACGGCTCTGTAAGACGCGATGGGCGATGGATACCCGTCTCTCAAAAATGACCGGTTTTATTTATACCGAACATCAGCAATGATGTAAGATGGTTCTTTGCGCCACGCGTTTTCAATCTAATCCCTATTGCGGACCTAGCACCTTGTCCCTTCCAAATCTGCTTTGAATTCTATTGGAGCGGCGTAAAGATCGGAAACAACGTAGATCATCGAACTCAAACTCTCCGGAAAATTTATGGTCTTAATGGCAATTCGTCCAGCGTGAACACATCTGGGAACCGCCATATTCCGAACGCAAACTTCTTGCCTCCCCCATAATGAGTTTGTAGTTTTGTTCTAACAAAAACCGGGTTTCTTGCGGTGCCAACAATAGTAGATGTTCGGTACGCCAAGTAAACAAAAAAAGCGATTGTAAATTATGTTTAACGTCCTGCGCACCCGCTTACAACAAACTTTGAAGTAATCCTAGGGCTGAAAACAGTGCCGCTAACTAAAATGTTTGGCTAGGCAGTTAAGTGGGCATTAAGAACCGATATGCAGTAGATACAGCTTTGCTGGAAATGGATTTTTAAAAACGGTAATTGATCGTTTATAAACGTTTACTTTTACTGAGTTTCGTAATCGTACAGTGGTCCAATTATTTACAATTATATAACTATTTTGAATGTGCATACGTTGTGGTGGAAATCTGAAAAACGGAACTTCTTCTAAGTTCTGTACTCAAAATTTCTTCATCTCAATAATCATAATAATGCGACGCTGTCTTAAGCATCACGTAAGCTTCTTGTCCGATTTCACTTTTCCTCTACGCCACCTACTTAATTAAAATCCTTCTTGATTTTTTCAGCTTCCCTATATAGAACCTGCTCGGTATGCTAGGCTCGGGTGAAACGTTCGAAGGCTTAACAAATTGATTAAACAAACCATTGGTTTAAGCGCCTTATTTCTCCTTCTACTTTCATCTACGCAAATGACATTGCATTGCAGTGCTAGCTTCCTCGCAGGCGCAGTCTATATGCTCTTTAAGTAAACTTTGGCTATCGCCCCTCAGCTATTTTGCCCTCCTCGAAAGGATAAACTGTTGCACCACGTGAACACGGCCACCATGACCGTCAGCGTTATTTCAACGGCTATTAGTTCATCCAGTGTTCTTTATCGTAATATATAGCTGCCGCGTGTTTTCTCCTGCACTAACTTCTTCTTGCCCTCAATATTCTTTCAGTGCCCTTGGGGCACTCTGCTCGTCCTCTCGTTTATTATTGATTGCTAACTCGTTCGGTGAAATGTAGACAATTGCAGCTATAAGCGACGAACTTCTCCATTGCAGTCGGAAATGTCAGCCAGCTTAGATGGGATGATATTTCTCTTATACATGTGTACAGCACGTTTGTCGTACTTTGATTGGTTCTTTGATGTTTCTTTCCTACACACAGAGACATATATATATATATATATATATCTATATATATTTAGGTGTAAGTATGTGGATATAAACCCTAGTTTTTGCAATCCGTATGCCACTGGGCTATCGGGTTTGGGGTACCAAAGGTGGCATATCAAAAGGGCTGTAGCTGTTGGTACGTTAGCTCTATGTACGTAACATGGAAAAAGCAAAAATGGAATGGCAATTGGCTCCAGCAAGATGGAAAAAGCCCTGAGAAGATACTGAAACGATGAGCCCGAGATAATATAACTACCACCACGACGTACAGAACAAATATAGGATATAGCGAGAAGGGTAAACGGCATCCTAGCATAACAATCCCAAAAATGTGCACGTACATAAGGAACCCCATAGATCTCCCTGTTCTGTTCTTTGGATAAGGATAAAAACGGAACACACGTGTCTAAAAACTTAGCCGTAGTTTGCCACTGCACTTGTTATGATTCGATTATTAATGGAATAGAGGTGTTCGTATAAAATATCCATGTTTTCGATTTTTTGAGGCAAGATTGAATTGAATAGAAACTTACGTGAGGAGGTTCATTAATATTCAACGAGCTATAGACGAGAAACATCTAAGTGGATTTTCTAGTTTATTAGTTGTGGATACTGTCATAATTGACTGTTACAAAGCTTTGTATTCCCACTTAATAAAAAATAAAAAAAAATAGCATTACCAGCTCGCAAATGTGTATTAAATTTTGAACTCACTCTTTATTACCGCAGTATGACTAGAAGTTACCGTCTGTTACTGATCACAAGTGTAGGTTATTAAGTTGGAACTACAACGTTTCAAAAACTTAAATTCCTATAGTCGCTTCTGCGGGCGTACCTCAAAGGGGTATTACCCATTGACCTATTTCCAATAGAAGTTAGTTTCTCACGCGACCAAACAGAAAATTATTTAGAAGTCGTATAAATCAAAATAGGTAAAGTAGCTAATAGTAAAGACTTACGTTATTGTTAACGAACCCGGCGGGAGCGGTCACCGTGGGCAGTCGCTTCAATGTTAGAAAAAGACAAAAGCTTCATCGGAAAGAACCAAGACATAAGTAAACAGAAATTTGTCGGATCAGCAGATCATAGTTGTTGCCATGTTAGCGGCATTATTTAGTGTAATATTGTAGTACGAGAAAGAATGCAATCAAATACGATAGACTCTGATATTTCCGGTTATTCCTATCGTCTCGACGTTGTTCAGAAAAGAAGAAACCATGTTTAGCGTTTAATGAAAAAAAAAATGTAGAAAAAATCTAGCGTTTGTTATTATTTGCATTTGCAGTTGTTGCGCAACGGTATGAAGTACAAGTTTATGACGAATTCGTCATCAGCGGTAACACGGCAGTGCTGCGATGTCACATCCCGAGCTACGTTCGAGATTATGTAGCTGTGGTTACGTGGGAACGCGAAGATGGGGTCACTATTACCTCTAATGTCGCCGTTGGTAAGTTATATTTTGCTATTCGCCTTTATTTATTCAAGACTAAAGCTACACACACGTCGTGTATAGCTACCTCAACCGTGCGCGGTCAAATTATTTTTATAACTGAACGTTGATCTTTCAGTAGCATTTCCATGTCCTGAAGTCTGATGGCAATGTAATAATTTTTAAATACATGGACTTTTTAAAAACTTGAAAAGGGTCAAATTGGCCGTTAGTGGTAAGTCCAGTTCTAATATGACCAAGGCTATGAAACGAGAGTTCAAGAGAAAATTCAATGAGTCTCCCGTATCTTAAGCGTTTATTGTTCGAAGGCGACATATGTTCCGTATTTTTTCATTGTTTATTCGTTCATTTGGGACTTATGTGAGAAGATATGCCTCACACAGGTACACAAAAAAAGCTACCAATTTCTTAGTCATTACCAGCTTAATCGGTTGTGGATTACCGCCATCTGTTGCATTTTAACGCAATTGAAGGCGTCTGTAATAGTGTATGGCCCTCTCTGACGGTGGGGGAGATAGCGATTATATGAAGGCATATGCCCCGTTTTCAGCAGCAGAGGCGCGTTTGCCGACTGCTTCCAACAGCTCATTCAACCGTACAACTCAAAGAACAGCAGCCTTGATGGGTGATGCTTGGCATCCTCGAAAATTGTTATTGTTATTAAACGTGTTGTAGTTGAATTAGCAAGCTCTCCATTCCTCATCAGAGCCCACTGGAAGAGGGCAGCCTCGCGTGTTCAAGTTCATCATACATTAATCGCCACAAAAGCTATCTTGAATCAATTCTCGACGGATAGTCGAGGGTTGGGGCATCGAGCCCGCAGGCCGGCAAGCCGATTTTGCAGTAGGGCCAGAAAGACAAGACGGTGCCTTTTGCAAATCCTATGGGAGGTCTGCAAAAGCCTAAGTCGCTGCAAAACATAACCTGACAAGGTAAACTAGTCAAAGTAAGAAGGATGAAATAGGACTTATTAGACCTATTACTGATATACGGATGATGATGATGGTTTGGAAAAAGGCGAACTGTTGAAGTCCCATGAACTTTCAAACTTGGTGTTCTTTTCAGAATACTAGTAAATGTAAGAAGGAATCTACTATTATTGTGTTGAAACATAGGGTGTTGCCCATGTCAAGGTAATCATATTAAACTAATAACAGAAGGAACTAGGCTACGTAGAATATATCTGTCCTTTCAAATATACAAGCACAGCTTAGGCTGAGGATAGAACCAGCAAAAAAAAGTACTATAAAAAAACAAACCTGAACATACTTTTTTAATATCCTAACAATGTTTACGGAGAAGTTAATTCTTATGCAAACAAAATCCTCACGCTCCCAGTTTCTCGATATCGGGACATTCTACTATATATGGCACAGATGTCAATGTGTTTCTAGGATTTCCTCATTATGCGCACTCTGCTCCGGGGCAAATGATGCTTTAACGCGTGAAACAGGTTATTTTTATGTAACTCGCTCGTGTGTCGTGTACGTGATCCATTGCGATCGGTTACAGGGACTAGGCCACATTGGCAAGGCCCGGAAGAAGAATTGAAGTAACTATATAGCCTCAAGCAAGTCGTAGGGTACGCGCGTTCGTTTGAAAGGAAACAGATGCCCTCTAGAGACGAAAGGAGTTCAGGAGGACGAAACGATTGCTATTTTGATTAACAAGCGAAACTCTTTGGCTGCCTTCTTGCGAACGGCTCGAATTACTCGAACCGTCATTCCTCTGACTTTGACGTCTCATAATAGTGATCTAAGCGACCATGATAGAACTGACCTAACCTGTTGCCTTTTTACCTTCATCTTTCATATTACCCAAACCAAACGCATGGGGAGGACTTGTTATACTATACCAGTTGACAACATTTTCGGTTTAGACATAGACACAAACATATACGAATGTATTCAGGAACATAAAAAACTTAGCTAACGGTCGAGACGCAGTAGCATTGAACAGAAGTGCCAATGCAAGAGACATAGGTAAATGTTGATTTAGTGAGTGCTGAAATGCCGACCAAAGTACCACACTATTCTGGCAAAGGTCTAGAAGTGAAGCCTGCTATTCGTAAATAAATATAATGCCTAACCCACAATGTACCTCTACGGAAAAGTTCTTGGAAAGACGTGTTGCACGAACTTGTAACACGAATCGTTATGTAATTATGTTACAGAAGACGAAGACACAAATAGGAACAACTGTAATGAGCTATGAGAAGCGCGCGTCGCGCATGAACTTTGAAAATTGTTGATACACCCTGCCTGTATACGATGGGCCTGATTCGTTTCTGTTTGTTGTTGATCCAATTCAAAAGACCTGGGAGAGATGGGGTCGCCTTGTGACTAACGAAACATCGATGGAGAGATCAATTGTTGTCCAAATGATGTTTACTTCTTTTCTCGAACTTAGCCAGAATAAAACTGACGAACAACAAGTTCCTTTATAACTTAGTACGGCTTCCTCCTTTATTTTATTTGATCCTGTTCGAAAAACGAAGCTATAGGCAGTAGTATAACAGCAGTAGTATAACAGAGATTGCGAGCGCATAGCCAAAGTTAGATGTAAAGTGGTGGCAGAGATTTCCCGTATCTCGGTCCGGGTCGTATATCTAAATATACGTATAATAAGGCCGGTTGTACGTAGCTGAAAGTGGGCAATCTTTTTAAAATTCGTATGCAACAAACAGTCAGGTTAATCGTCGATTACTTGACGTTGGCGTTCGATTCTGGCTAAACAGAATGTACGCATGCCACTGGGCCGCTGGCAGCGTATAAGCGTGTAGAGTTTTGTATTTTGCACATGGCACTATCGCTACCATTGCACCCTCTCGCATTGTTTCTCGTTAGCCAACTTCCGAAAGGAAGCACTAACAGTGCCGATACCTGGGACGAGCATCGCGTCAGCTAGCGAATGGCAAGTACAAGCGGTACCTGAGACACAGAAGCTTGGTTCCCAATTCGCCCTTTTTCCCTTCGGCTTTAATCCGATACGTAGAAAGGAAGATTCGGAGTTTCTTTATTTTGCCGAAAAACAGATTCATAGAAAAGGCCAAGAAAAAAACCTCTTGTTTAGCCACCTATCCATCTAGGCTGATCTGACAACGAGCCCTTGGATTTTTTGATGAGACTTCTATTCCCGCAATGACCTAGTAGTCTTAGCTTCGTTTCATTGTATACAAAAGTGCTACAAACCTAAACGTAATAATATCTGTTGTTCATAAATCTTCATATTTTTATTTGGTGCAATGTCGCCTAATCCAGAAATAATCTATATGAGTACATCTCGTAAACAACTTACCTTTAACCACCTTCAACAAACATCATCACGCCGTGATACCATAACGCCTGTTCCACCTGACTCCTCCATTCATGTTCAGAAATCGGCCAAGTACCAGCTCACCTATTGCGGCTAACCCGTTATCGCTGCCGTCGGTTACAGTTTTCACCAGCACGACTTCCGATGTGTACCGAGGCCTGCGTTGGCTTGATAGGTACTCGGTATACCTCCAACGTCGGATTGCCCTCAGCCCAAATTCATGCGGCCACAGCGAACACAGGAAAGCATTTGTTTCTTCCCCTATCACTCCCGGCTCGTCATCGTCACTATCCGCAGCTCGCCTAACGAGTTCCTCGGCTGTTCTGCCAACAGTGCAATCGTGCAGGAAGTGATTAATCTTGTTCAGGTTCAGTCGTCGACTCTCATCTAAACTTTAACACTCACAGTTTACCATATAACATCTACCGTAGCATTGCTGCCAAACCTTGCAGGCGAGAGAAGGTCAGCCAGATGGCCATCGAAGTAGCTACATAATTATCCTGTCTTTTGTAGCTTACATGTCTTCCCACCATCGTGCGCTCTTATTCATATAGGAACGTATATCTAGCTCCATATATGCTTATATAAGCATTTGTACTATCCACGCATTATACCTACAACCGTCGCTTAATAGTGGGGGTCCTGCCAACTCGACGTAGTGGACTGTGCTGTCAGCCTCCGAAAACCTTTCCCCTTCAATGTTCCGCGTGGACCTTCTTATTTCTAATCAAATGTGCAGAACGCGCCGACGACGGCGATGACGCCCTTTCTTATTGTTGTTTTATGGTTTTTCCCTTGTTTTCGACTCGTTTCATCCTCCCATCTGATGGAAAAAAGGTCAGCAGGGTGAAATTTTCTGAAGGATTGCGATTGTTCGCTAGGCTCCCACTCGTCAGGCTTCTGCTGGTCGTTAAGTCAGCGAGTCCTATCAAACATTATCTATAGATGGGGTTAGTTCCTGCTTTGAGGGGTACACCGAGACCCTAACGAAAAGAGTAAAGTTCAGCCGGTCACGTTCGTTACGTTCTATGTACGACACTGTTATGTCAACGATAACAATGGAAAGCAAAAGGAGGTCGATGCTTGATCGATTCTTGCCGTAATAGTGAGCGTGTAATAGGAAACCCCTTGATACAGCAGGGAAGACTGCCAAAAGTTCGCTGTTCCGAGACCCGCACTAGTGTTATATTTGTCTGATCATTCCATGCTATGCTAGGAGCAGCAAAACTACTCCTTCTGTATTCAAGCATGATCGTTTTATAATATAGGGATATATATTTTCACAACATATTTATGGTTTCTAATATTCGTTACTGTTGCCGCTCTACCTGTATGATGACGAACAGTACCACATATGTACCACATTCGGCCATTTTTAACTTGAAATTCGTTTGTTTATTCATAGATTCCATATGGGTCATCCGTGCTACGGATACATAGCGAATGCAACCAGTTCGTTACTATATAATTTTTTCCCAATTTAACCTAAGCTAATTTCAAGTATCGCAGCTGTTCTAGCTCCTCTGTTGCGCAACTTCCATCGTTCCATTCCAGTTCTTAAAAAATTACCCAAGTCCTTTCGTCCCTCTACTGCGTAATATAGTGTTCGCAGTTCGAATGTATTACTTAAGTAACTTTATTACTTTATATTAAATGTTTACTCACCTAGTCAAATACTTCGGTTTTGCGATCTACTTACTATGTAATCCTCTACCAGATGTTTGATACCCTATGCCAATTGTTCGGTGCAATTAAACAGCCAGCTCCTAATTGAGGCTATTCCATTGTTGCTTTGAATGTGCCATATGAGTATGACGTCGCTCAAAGTTTAAAGCAAGCGACTAACGTAACCTCAACGATACCTTTCAGAAATCATCAACCAAGACTCTATATCAGATTGTTTTGAAAATGAAGATATTTTACAAATTTCTTACTGGTGTTCGGCAGTTTACCGAAATTTATATCAAGTTTTATGAAAAAACAAATTGTATAACTTACAACTCATCCTGTATACGTTACATGATGTTTTCAACATAAATTTTTGTCCTCAAGGCAAGCCAATCAAAAAATCACAAAAACCGTGTATTTTTCTGTCTCGACAATCTGGACTACCATAGCTACACATACAGACTTTGACTCGCTGTACAATATATGGATACTGAGCCCTATTCAGCATAAAGTGATCGGGCCTCATGCAAAGAGAGATAGATATAATAATTTTGTGGCTTGTACACCAAAAAAAGATATGAGTAATTAGTAAATACATATCCTCTGATAATCAATACCTACGATGAAAGCATTTGCATAATTATGTTTCATACATCCTAATTTATCCGTTGTTGTCGTTTCTGATCAAGTAAAGATTCACTTCGTAAAACACAACAAATAACTGTTGCGCAACAAGGCAAGGCAATTAATAGGCCCAAAGGTTATCCCATAGCGCGTTTTACCAAGACCGTTCCCTTAAAAAAAATAGCACCTTCGCTGCCCCTGCCCGAACATGCGGCTTCTGCCAAAACATCATTGTTACATCTTGTCCTTTACTACACAATGCATTGGACCGTGTTCAGGCTCTGGTTTAATCCTTGTCTCCGTCTTGCCTATGTTTTATAGGAGGTCGCTATAGCGTTTTGGCCCACGGCGAATTGCACATCAGGCAGGCAACAATAGCGGACGGCTTCAAAAGCTATCGCTGTAGGACGCGCCATGCGCTCAGCGGCGAGACCCAGTTAAGTGCAACAGCCGGCAGGCTGATCATCACCGACGCTCAGGGCGCGCATCCACCGAGGCTGTCGGACACATTGGCACAAGTACGAACAGACGAGGGCTCTGCCGCGGAACTAACTTGTGTCGCACAAGGGTTCCCCACACCGACATATAGGTAGGTCGCGTATCCACCCGAGAAAAGTGACAGAGAATATGAAGACAACTTCATACGGAAAAGCACGGAACTACGACGTGTTCTGACATCTAAAAACGATTAATCGATTCTGCTGTAAGATCGGAGACACAACGCTCAGAATGAATCAATGATGGACGCTAGACGAGCATTGGGGTTATTCGAAAAAATATGTCTCTACATTTGGTTCGAGCACTCATTTTATTGTTTCATTAAACCTTGATTTATGACGAGGAAACAATGTTGTGTTTAGTTAAAATAGGTTCCTTATATCATTCAGCTTTCTATGTCATGCCTGCGACATAGGACTCAAATCGATGTAAAGAAATGGTGTGTCATCAACGGCAAACAAGACCCGTTTTTAAATCAAATAAAAAGAAAAGCCATGGGAACGCATCATCTGCTCTCTTTTTGTGTCGTTTCGGTCAATACTGAACGCACGCTTTGAACTTTGCAGCCTTTATCCCATGTCCGTTTCTCTTAACAGCCAATACGAAGCTTATCATATTTAGTCACCCATTAGCCTTTACGCCAGCACTGCCTGGACGTCAAAATGCCCTACCCTTTTTTTGTATCATCGAGATAAGCGTTCAATCACGCGCTCAGACATCCATGAATCTGGTGCGGCCGCGTTGCTTATACACCGTGAACTGCTTACCAGTGCCATATTCATTTCATTTGGCCTTATGAGAGCTAGGCAGGCCCTCCCTCACCAACGTCTGCATATTTTCGCTGCCGCAGGCTATTTACTGCAGCTAAGCTTTACTTTGCATACACAGTGACAATGAATAAAAAAGCTGTTTCAGCTTAAAGCCTGTGTGTAATAGTATAATATTATTAAGATAATAGGTACTTTCAATGTTATGATGCATACTTATATTCGAAAGTCAACTATTTGGTAGAGTTATTTTTGCCGGCTGGGCATTTTGAGAACCACAGATGAATATCTATGCATTCACAATCAAGGATGCAAAGGGAGGATTCAAACTTATTTTTATTATTGTACCATTATTAGTTAGCTCAAAAAGTATAAAAAACAGAGAACGGGATCACAACAACGTACAGCAATTATATCCATGACGTGCGCATGTACGTCCAGCCAACTTTAAGGATACAGAGAATATCGTCATTCGATTCCCGATTTCAATTGGATATAGTTGACCCCGATACTTTTGTTGAGGTCAAAGCCAGGCCACTCTGAAGTTCGTGAAGTAATGGCGATAAGAAAACCACATATTTTACTTTTCAGGTGATAACTAAATAATCAACTTACCTACATTGGGTCAACATCCTGTGAGAAAGATACGCTTTAGAAACATATTTCATTTTTTGAGTAAGTGGGTCTTCCCTGTTACGTTACTTTCAGATGGTTTCGCAAAGATAACTTCCGGCCAGCCACAGAGGCTAGGGGCGTTATACAGGCGGACGGATCGCTTTACTTTGTTAAGACGAAAATCCAAGATAGTGGAATGTACGTTTGTGTCGTGAACAATTCGGCCGGAGAACAAATTCTCGAGAGCACTCTCACCGTTACAGGTAAATTGGGGATGAAATTATTTATCAAGGCCACAAAGGGCGTTCGCAGTCGCAAAAACTGCTATAAAACTATAATAATAGATAATAATAAATAACAAAACGAACAAGAAGTATAAGGCACACAAATATTAAATATTATGCTACATTTTTTAAGTATGACCTTACCAAAACTTAAGGTCAAGACCGATCTATTTACATTGAAGACAAAAGGAAAAAAATTGCCGTCGTTGAAATGTAGCATTTTTTAAAGCCTTTTCTCGGTTCTATATTGTATATGGTAATAGTAATACTTTAATGTTAAATCCCAGTTGTTTTTTTGGTTGCGCCGACGTAATAAATGTCGTTTGCTGGAAATATTGGTGTATCTTAATAAAAGCGGTCGGAAATTGCCGATGATACCGTGCTTGACAAATATTAGTCTTGACATTCTAACGAGGTTCAGGGTGTCCATGTAAGACACTAGAAATCCAAAATTGTCTTTTTCGTAATGGTGCTGACCTTATCACCTTGGCAGAGTGGCTCACGATGCCTACATTTGTCTGACCTTAACCTCATAGACTGGCTAGTCGGCAGGCGCATCCTTCACCAGAGTGGGTTCCTCTTCTAAGAATTGCAGTTCACACTAACTTCATATACGATTGTGTATTTTGAATGAGATCTACTTCCGCAAACTATCTTGCTTAAAAACACTGCTTAATTTTTTGATTCAAAGCAAACTGTTCGAACATCTACGCCACCCGGTAAACGCAGCCTGAAGTATATTTTTACTTACCCTACGCTTGTGTTTTCTAATGAACCGTTTCTGTGACAATCGGTCCGACTTCAGTAGGCTTCATGATTGTTCTCCATTGGAAGAGCTTTCTTTTCACGGAAATTTTCCGAACAAATGTCCGATGAGCCCAACAGTTCTAAGTAACAATACGAAATCAATCGAGTTTAACATTGTTTAATTGTCGTCTCTTATATGGCAAAAAGTATCTATTTAAAATTCGCTTTGTGTCTGTCTGATTATTGATTCAGCCCCACTATCAGTACACATAACTCCAGAACGAGTCCAGGTAGAGACCGGTCGAACTGCTACGCTAACGTGTAACGTTTCTGGGTGGCCAGTGGATTCGATCACGTGGTTGAGGGATCAGCGGCCCCTGCATCCGCTCCAGGGACTGGAGACCTCAAGTTCGTCCTCTAAGTATCAGCTGATCTCACCGCACGTACTACATATTCCATCGCTGACTCGAAATGAACGTGGCGTTTACCAGTGCTACGCTAGAAACCAGCAGGACTCAGCGCAGGCCACTAGCGAAATTGTCCTAGGAGGTACGCGTTGTTGATATTGTTAACGTGGTGTGAGAAAGTTACGAGACTGCACTTCATTAGAAAAATAGATATTTTGTTTGGAAATAAGACGAGCAAATATCACAGAGTGGCCTGAATGTTGCTTGATCGCCTGGCGCACTCTGCTACTACGGTGCCGCAGCTACATCATTTTAATTTGATAAAGTTATGAGGTAATCAAAATTAACAAATATATACACACTCTTTTACGCGTTCTATTCTCTGACACCACGCTCGACTCTACTTAAAACTCTCAGAAATTCCACCAATGATTACCGACGCGTTCAAGGAGCGTACAATCGAGCCTGGCTCGGGTAGCTTGAGTCTGCACTGTATCGCTTTGGGAACGCCTCTGCCCCAGGTTACCTGGACCCTCGACGGTCTACCCGTACAGGATAATGAGCGCGTTCGCGCAGGGGATTACGTTCGAAGAGGAGGTGACGTTGTGTCGCATGTTAATATTTCCGACATACGCGTATCAGACGGCGGCTTCTATGCGTGCATTGCGCGAAGTGACGTCGGCGAGAAGGTGCACGAAGCTCGGATCAATATTCGTGGCCCTCCAACCGTACGTCGTATGGAAGATCGCTACATAGTCGCCGGAGAGACTGTCCGAATACAATGTCCGTATTCAGGCCATCCGATCTCGGAGATCTTCTGGGAGAAAGGTTAGTCAGCCAAAAGCCTTTAGCATGCTTGCCCGGCTTATGCTTATTTTAATAATGGTACAAAGACAAAACATTCAATCTAATTTTACAAACTGCAGAAAGATTGCGAAGCATGTTGCAAACAGTGTTGGAAAGTTGTAATTATCTGTACACAATTTGGTCATCTTTTTGACAACATTAGATGGTCGACGACTCCCAACAAATCGGCGCCAACAAGTTTTTGCTAACGGGACCCTGGTACTTGCTACGGCGGTGAAGAACGGCGATGAAGGATTATATCGCTGCACAGCAAGAAATAAGGATGGAACCGCCGATTCCGGCACATTGCGAGTCAAAGTTCAGGGTAGGTCTAAGCAGATAAAGTCGATTCTACGATCACAAAGGATAAAAAAAAATTGCAGAAAATAGCCCTACTTCAGCGGTAATCCCTAACGCTATTACATGACTAATATCACATGATAAATCTGCGATTCATTTTCCATTTGTCGGCGGATACCCACTACGCTCTGATTAGGGAGAATCCCCTTAGCAGATGTTCCTCACACAGCTAAACCATGAAATAACACAGGATTCCCAGTTTAATGTCTGTTGTTCGGTTTGCACTTCGACTAATTCAAAACTGTTGTCACATTCTAGACTTCAACTAATGTTAAAGATATCTAAGGTTTCGAGCCCCGCTATCGAGAATAATAAAGCAAGTAATGATAAAGTTGAACATGTTTATTTACAACTATTGGATTCGTCTGCCTTCAATACGAACGGAAACGTTACATTGCAGCGGTTTTACCTGCTTCACCAACAACATTGGTGGCCTCAGGCGGTGTGTAACGAGCTGGCTGTTGCATCCGTCGAACTGTGCCGCCCAGGGCCACCGTACAGACAACACAGCGGGGCAATAAAGGGAGCGGGTTGGGAGAGTCGCTACTCTGAAATCAAGCTTTCCGATCAGTAGTTCTAAGAAACGCGCGCGGATGATTCCTCCGTGGACGTTTTGCCACGCAGAACACGGCGCTGGATATCAAGGGCTCCTTTGTTCGAGCGCGTCTCCAGGCCAGCAAAACAGGTCAGCTCTGACCGTGTGTCACCCTGTGCTGTATGCCACAATGAAAAAGCTGTTCTTCTAGTCCGACAGAAAATTGCTACCCACCTTTATACTCTTCCTGCTTCAATGAACTTCAATTCGTGTGTGAAATGTTTAGCCAACACTAGCATAGAAACGTGATGGCCGGCCCTTTGTTTTTTTTTTTTTGTTTATAACACATACTACACTACATACAACGACTAGTATCGGCTAATCGCGCAAAGGGCCCGGGGGGGGGGGCGGGATGACTACAAGGAAATGCTTGGCTCAATCGATATCTTAAATAAATGCTTTTTGAGTTTAATAAAAGTTCCTTTAAATCAACTATATTTGACAGTGAATATTAACTGTTACCGACGGCCTCAAATGGAAGCTACAGCCGCTTCACTTTCGTCAGAGAGCGACGTCGAAGGTGATACTCCCTTTTGGCCTAGGTCAAATTTCGAACGGGTTGCCTAAAATGTGAAAATTCCTATTCAGAACCTCAGCCTACCTTACTGTAAGCTGATTGTATGGCGATGTTCATGGAATTGGAAAGCGTGTCTGATGCCGGCAAAGAGAGACCGCTTAAGATGATTGCTAAAGCCCTTGCTTAAATTAGTACGATAACTAAAAAGTCAAATTGGTATTGGAAAGTTAAGCTTTAGTAACTAGGAATGCAGAGCAGACATTAATAACCGGGAAAATCAAAGAACTACGAAAAAGAAGACATTATCATTATATTATAGTTGCCATGCCATTTTATAATTCTGCTAGAGAAATTCCAGATAAGTACAGCACGATCTATTTCGGTTGTACTACAAATGGAAACAAGTTTTTGATGCTATACCCAAAAAGGGCCTAATTCCAAGGACTTATTGACAATGAAATTCTAAAAATTGTAAAAAAAAAAAAACAATGCATAGTTAGTATGGGTTAGACCAAAGAATTTGCATGTTTGTTACAACTAATATAATGCCATATATATATATATTCAGCTTTACAGCGACTTATGATGCAGGAATGATAACTTAAACTGAAAAAAGATAGTATCTGTGTGGCAACCGTGACTTGATAATGGAAGTTGCTACATCTGGCTTAGGCTTATTGATTTTGAAATAATTAGATTTCGTGACAAAATCGACTGTGATTAAACCTTAGGAATTGCTTTTCATATTAATCATAAAGGGCCCCTGCTTAAATGGCTCTTAGCTATATTCATATTTAAAATGTCTGGTAGAATGTTTTTGCGTTTTTTTGTTAATACCGTTGTTTTCACAGGTTTAGACTAGGTTTCGACCAAAGTTGTTAAGGGTCACGTTTGTCTGTGTTTGTTGAAACAGTGAAACCCGTTCTTCAGCCCTTCGCCTTCCCGCGAGTAATTCAGGAAGGGATGAAGGTTGTCGTAACTTGCTCAGTGGCCGATGGCGATGCGCCTTTTGAAGTAACATGGCTGCGTAATGGAAGTCCTCTGCCCGAGGACTCGGTGCGGGTCCAAAAGTACTCAGATGATTTTGCCACCCTTACAATCGAGAAGGCTCAGCCCAGGCACAATGGAGACTATACTTGTATTGCTAGAAACGCTTTTGCGCAGGTTAATTACACGTCGACGTTAACAGTTCATGGTGAGCGGTACACTCTACACTAATACGCACGCTTTGAAGGCGAGGTATACTGCAGTATATCTTCCAACATCACGCACGCACATCTGTTTTTGAAATATGGCCATTTTTGGACGCGAAGCCTTATATTGTGGTGACTAGGTTTAATAAATAACTCAAAACACGTTTAGCCCGTGAAAGAACACTTCAAGACTTAATTCTGTGACCTACGTTTTTTTTTTTTGGGAAAAGCGAACTATCCCGCTAGTAAGTGTTTCTAGTGCCATATAGAACATGCTTGACAACATCTAGATGCACAGTCAGTGTGTTATTTTTCCGTGTTTCTTCCATACTTTAGACACGACGTGTTCAAGCAGAACAAAATCAAAAATTTACCTTTTACTTGAAGCTATTTTTGTTTCAGCGCAAAAAAACATGCCACTGTAATTGCATTTGTAGCTTTTTTTTTGTTATCGAGAGGCCATGTAATTGTTCCATCACTACTTGATTCGAAAAGCGTCCTGTGAAGAACCCAATCAAACAGCCGATCTTACTGTTGTTCTTGAAGACTATAGCATAAGCGTTTAAAATGATTTTACTCAGTGAGCTAGCTCTGGACGATATTTATTCCATCACCATTTTCATAGCCATATGTATGAAAATCATCGAACCTGAAGCATGCCTTGAATGCCTAGAGGTGTTTCACGTGACCCTGCCATACGCCAATACAGTAAAAAACCTAAAGCTGTATAAACAACTCCCGTAAATTCACGAATAACTAAATGCCAATATCATTATAGCTCATACATAAAATCTATGATATTTCAGTGCCTCCTCGATGGTCAATTGAGCCTAAGGACACAGACGTTGTTGTGAGTCGGTCAGCGACTCTCGACTGCCAGGCTGAAGGCTACCCACATCCGCAGCTGCGTTGGGAGAAAGGAACGGGTAAAACTCACCGTCAAGAGTACTGACATTTTATTACTTCGCTGTTTCTTCTTTCGTCTTAATAAGTACTGCTTAGCATAGTTGGAGGCTATACATATAAAGTAATTGTGATGACCAATACCGGCGTGAGTTGGGGTCCGGAGAATAAAATAAAAGAGGCGCATTACCTAAATCCGACCTAAAGCCGAACGAGGTCTATTTGGCCAAATGGACTTGTCCAGTTGTCACGGTTCGCTCGGCGTACCTCCTTTTCCCGGCGGCAGCATTCGGATGGTTTCCTATAAAGCAACAATAGTCAATCCCGTAACACAATTGATTTCAGGGGCTCCTTTGTGCGGCGCTCAGTTCACTTTTGGCCGGCTCCGTAGTAGACTGACAGCAGAGCAGAGGACAAGGATTTGAGAAATAGATAGAGAATCCTTATTACCAAAATTATGCATGGATGAAGCGCTTTTTTGGATAGGGAAATAGTATAATAGCCGGTAAGCTGCGTAGTTGATATTCGTACATATTAAGCATCGCATCGATAGAGACTCTTATCGTTACTATTATTACTATTACCGCAGATCCATCATCACAAACTATGTATCATTGGCTGCACGAGCAATGCACGCATCTGTAACTGAAACCGAAGTGTAAATCCAGCACGAGATTGACGCCACCCTTGACGAGGTCGTGTAACAATAACAGTATCTGTAGACTAAATTTCGACTGAGCCCAAAAGAAGTCATACAGGGCTTCCATTGTAATGGCGGCCGAGCAAATAGGAACTACTATATAGACTAGCTTATGAAATGATTAGATAACTAATAGAACTGACCACTTACCACGCGACCAAATGTATCTTTTGAATAGTCCGCATTTGCTCAGCTAGGACGGAAGTAAGTAGTTTTCCATTTTACTCAATACTTCCAGTTCATACTGAATGCAAGTTCTATTATATAGAAAGCGAATTGTCCACCCCCGCCTGTCTATAATTCACTACTGTCACTTTCACAATAACAACCTAGTCAACATGCTTCCAATGTCGCTATGACCGGCCACAAGAATTGACACTCTTATACGAGTCGAGTATTAGATTTAATGCCGATGTCGTGTACTAGCTTATTACGGCCAGTAACATAGTACGTGAGGCGTTACACTGTTTTCCTCCGTCTTTGCGACTATTGCTTCTAGATTGAGCGGTTTGAAGCGCGGCCCGCAGCTCACGGAGCGTACAACCGCCGTCTGCTGCGCTTTTCCAACGCAGCGTCTCCCGACGGAGAAGGAGAGCCAGTCCTCGATGTAGTCGGATTGGGGTCCCTTCAGGAATCTGCGGTGTCAGCTTTTACGCTCCGACGCGCTCGCGAGCACCTAAAGGCGCTTTCTAGCGGCAGCAGCGCCCTAGGCACTACTAGCTAGATTTGGCATCGCCGGTAGTCGGCGTCGCCAGCTCCTCAATTGCGCTGCCTGCGGAATCCTACAGGAACCTTGCAAGAGAAGAGATTCAACCTCTTTTGGCTCAGCATGTAAGCTGTGCCCGCGCCTTTCTTTTTCCATCAAGCAAGCAGCGAACTACTGCTGTCTATGCCAGCAGCCACGGATCCGGCATCGCATCCAGCTGGCTTTCCTACACAAAACTTAGCAAAGCCAGCGGGGAAGGTAACCAACCCATCATTCTTAAAAGCATGAAAAGTAGAAGTGGTTCGATCGCACTTCACCTTACATTTATACGTGCGATTTGAGTGAATACCCATGCCTACATTTAGCAGCAGCCTACGGTGTACAGCCTGCTCCAGCATGGACTTCACCACAAGGCCTTTAGATCGCTGAAGCTGTCGGCTTTCCCCTATTAAAACGGACCTCTCGTATTGATATTGAAAATGCGGGTTTCTCCGAGGGCCATCCGCACCCACAGGCCTCTTCTTCGTATTTCGTGCCAAGCACATTATGCTTATCGAGCTGACCCTATTCTACCCGGGTCTATACGATGCGTAAATTTAATGCTCACTGCCGTGATCCCTTTTGGACAGTGACGGTTCGCCCTATTTTAGTCCAATTTTCTTCAATTTTGTCCACTTTTTCCTCATCCCCTCGGTTAGCACAATGCGAAAATGCTAACATCAGTGAACGTCGAAGCCTTTGCCGGAACAGCTTTCAACTCCTGGTCACCTACAACGGCGGTATGCTAACAGACCAACTAGGCTGTGTGTGGGTCAAGCAAAGTCTAGGCGAAAGGATAGTTTATAGCAGTCGGACAACAATCAGCTTACGTGCAGTCTTCTGACATCTGGATTCAGGCCACTGTATACGAACAGAGGTTTCCGTTTGAAAGGATCCAGCAAAATAAGGCTTGCCGATATGGGCGTGCTTGATTTAACCGCAGACTAATATCATTCCCTTTTGATTATTGCCCTTATACAAATGACAGTCTAATTCAGCTGTAGACGTTAGTCGAGCAGCGTTACATACAGGGCGTAACTATGAAGGGCTAAATGTGCCTACAGTGACAGGATATGACTTTCAAGGGGTAGAACTTATTGCATAGTAATGGTCATGGAACAAGTTTATAAAGCCAGTGCGTGTGACGCGCGGCTATCTACTACAAATGCTAATGTCAACGACAACAACATTGTACAAAATAGTCATGTACTATTAGAAATCGATAGGAATAGCACTATGTAACTTATGATGAGTCGCTCATGCGTAATACGTGTCTCGATCATATGTGTGTTCGTCGCATACATGCGCCTATGGAAAATTACAGGGCAAGGTAATTATGAGCCCGTTACAACAAGTTACCATTATCAAATCTATGAGAATGGATCGTTGACGATACAGGATGTAACGAAGAACGACGCAGGGTTTTATCTTTGCCAGGCGACTAACGATGTCGGTCCAGGGCTTAGCTCTGTGATCTCGCTTAACGTTCACAGTAAGTTCAATTTACTTTGTTTTAAAGATGTAGAGAATAGCGATCACACAGAGCCGACTGCTAGATAGAAGTTTTTCGTTTAAGTTTTGCTGGTCAGCACTGACGACCTATGCTAACCGTTCGATCGGTCAGTGAGTAACTTTGGTAACTTTTTAGATGTGATAACATGAAATAGTACATTACGTAAAACAATCGAGGCATAAATAATAATAATAATTATAATTATAATTGATTCGTTATTACATCGACGTTGTCCGTTTCTCAACAGTTGCACCGGAATTCAAAACCAAATTCCATACAAAAATGGTCCGTAAAGATGAAGACGTGAAACTAACCTGCGAAGTAAAGGGCGACCAGCCGATTCAAATCCAATGGCATAAAGACAAGCTACCCCTGTTAGGTCTTGCCTCTACTGAAAATGCAGGTCTGGCAGTGGCCAAAGTCCGGGATGTGCCTATCACCGATGGAACAAAGTCTGAGCTGACGTTAAGCCGTGTCGGACGCAAAGATTCAGCACTGTATTCCTGTGTAGCTACTAATAAATATGGCACAGACGATACGAACATTCAGCTCGTTGTGCAGGGTAAGCAACGCCTAACGACGCTCGTTTGGTTCCACTCTAGACAAAGGCCAAGTAAACTATAACGGGAGGATTTTTCTAGCGCCTCTTTCTGTTAATAGTTATGGGGACAAATGAGACTGGTCTGTAGCCCAGCTGCCACAGTTTCTGGGGGACTACCGTTTGCATCAAATGTAGTAGTTCTATTCTACAGTGTAGCAACATTTGTTGCTTGTACTGATTTTTTTTTCTATAGGTTTAGCTGGTTCTAAGTTTGGTCAATGTACAAATCAAGAGATGAGCACGTAAAAGCGAATTCTTCAATAAGACTACAATATTTTGGATTCTTAAACGAACCGCTTTGTTAGGCGCCATTCGAACGTTGAACAGTACATCCACATATCAATATATCAGCCTGTTAAAATTAGGCGTTGTGGAGAAACTTTTTTTTTTTCTAAATGTTTATATTCCTCTAACACTTTTGCAGAACCGCCTGACCCTCCGCGTAGCGTGCGGATTATTGAGTCTAGCTCAAGACGCGCTCGAGTTCAGTGGGACCCGCCTTTCAGTGGAAACAGCCTCATCAATCAGTACCGCATTCAAATAATGGAGACGACACGTGGGTATATTATTACCTGTTGTTATCGATTTCGGTGCGTGTTATGAGCATGGGATTTTATCACGCGATTCAAGATAAACGTCGTGACCTGATTGTACTCGTCAGACAGTTAACTCGTATGAAATATTCTCTGTTAGAACAGACACGAGGGCCGTTTTCAGTTTTCTAACAGCAATCTTTGTTTCTATATCTTACTATGAGGGTTGCTATTCACGACGACGTTTTTATTTCTCAAACTAATTTAGGATCATCTGGTGTGCATTTAACGTCGCCTCATAACATGACCGTTACATCAACTGAGACTCAATCTCCTATCAAGAACTTGCGCCCGTCGTCATCGTACGAATTGGTCATAATTGCTGAAAATGGTGTTGGGGAATCACTGCCTAGCGTCAAGGTGCCCTTTCAAACCGAGGGCGAAGGTGGGTTTCCAGATCGTTACACAACCTTTAAAGTATATAATACGCGCTTTGAGCCATTGACCTCACCCGATAAACCTAACGTGATCACACAATGCACCACCAGAACTCAGGTATCTCTTACTTTTATATAGAGCAATATGTCTTCTTATCAATTGCAAATTTGCCTTTTCGCGTATAGTGAAAGAAAACGAGGGGGACGAAGAGCACGTTCGGCTTCATAAAGGTGGAACCAAAAGTGCTATGAACGCAACGTATACACTGCCAACGATGCAGACGACACCGCTATCCTGAAACCGATGTAAATAACCCGCTTTTAGTAGAATGTCATTTGCAGATGGCAGCAACAGTAGTGCAATGATACCTGTCATAACTAAACCTTGCGCCGGCAACAACTTCCGTTTTGTAGTGACGGAACAACTAAACGCAGCAGGAACGGACGGCAAGCACGGTAGTGTATCATTTTTCGAGTGAAGCTTTGTTCTTCACTTAAGCTCCATGTCCGACGAGGCTATGCTAACAGACGCGGCATTTTGTGATTTCCTGTGCCCTCAGGATAAATGTGGTTACAAGTTTTACCGACAGGGCCAAGAAGCTAAGCATTCAGCGGCCAACAGCATTTGGATCCAAATCCAATTTCAATTCCCGTCTTGAACAGCAACAGGCGCCGTCTACGAGCTGGAGCGCGTGTGGGTCCACGATGGCAATAGAATTCGGTGGCAGGACCTTGTTTGATATTTTGTTTCATCGGGAAACCTAAAGGCCAGAACCGGAACCTCGATTTGCGCAGATGGTGGCCGAAGTCGAGGAAATTTGCTGCTTTCTGCACTCTCTCTGTCCCGGCTGGCAGCATCGTTCCACGAGAATATGAACCCACCTCTCTAGCTCCCATTATCATTTTTTAATCGATGTCGTTCGTACTGGTACAGATTCAATGATTTCGACCAGGTTCAAGGAAATGGAAAGAAGAAGAAGAGGGCGGAAAAGCTCGCGGCAAGGAAGCGTGCCTGGGTGTAAGCGAGACCCTGCGACTAAGGGCTCGAAATCGTCATCTGTCCTCAGCCATTTGTTATCGAGCTGAAGTTATTCTAGAGAACACGAGCTTCTTACTTATAGGAGCGAAATAAAGGATCAACGGATTGATGCTGGATGATGGCGAGACGACGAAGGCTTCATGCTACAGGGATGATTGTGTGCTTCGAGCACCCAGTTGCAGTGAGTGGTTGGGTACCGGGTGCTGGCGTAATGCAGGCGCAATATGTAAATTTTACGACACTTAGTAAGACCTGACTCATCTGGCCCCCACACCAAGTCAGCGAGTCAATGAGCGGATGCCGGTTCAGAGGCAACGTAAAATACGTTAGCCTAATTCAAGATAGTGGTTGGGTACGCGATATTCAACATAATGCTAATATCCAATAGACAAATACCTAGAAATCCTTTTTGGCTGGTTTAGAATTTACAAAATTCCTTTATATTACCCAGAATCAGCATTGGCTAAGCTGCCATTCATGCGACATTATAAACTACCCTCGTAGAGCATTACACAGGGTCCGTAGTCAGTAGGCAGAGTGAGGCGTTTAAAGCGGATCTACTTTTTTCAAACGCACTGGTATTTCCTTATGCACGCATCGTCGCGTGTGACAAATTCTGAGCTCTATATATTGCGCCGATTATCAGTTTCGATTTGCAGGCGAACGTTTTGTTTGATCTGTATTCAGTCACAATTCATGTAGGGTTTGATGACGTTTGATTATCGTTCGTCCCTACTAGGCTAGATAAAGGGTAATCAAAATCTACTTACGATAAAATGTACTCAACGTGTTTCCTGTGTGTTGTGAGGTAAACGTTAAAGAGAAATAGCAGTGACCGAACGCCGAACGATAAGCCGTAATAATTTTTGTTAAAGATTTATGCAATCAAATAGGTCCAATGGACCAAGTTAGCAGTATACACAGGTCGTCACATACTAGAATAAATAAACGAAGTCCTAAAACACACGGCCTAAAACAGTAGCGACATTATCAAATACTCGATACAGTCTCAGGGAAACAGCTTAAGCCTCATATCGGTGTTCGAAAGTATTTGGGGCAAATACTTCGTATTTTCAATTAGGATAGGACAAACAGAGCCAGTGTTAAGTATTTAATATTTCTTGTTTTTTCCGTTGTGTCCTATAGTTCCCGAGGGTCCCCCGGAACAAATTAGCGTTGAGCCAACATCTTCGACTTCGTTACGAGTCTCATGGATGGTAAGTAGGCTGATCCCCCTGAGGACATGAAATCCGATTTCGCCACTGGACAAACGACGGATCTAATTTGAATTTACGTCAAAATAAATTAAATGAAGCTAGGTGAGACGATAGAGCAATACGAGAGCATGAATAAGCTTCGGAGGAGAAAATATGTATAGTTTTTTTTTAAACAAGCATGGTTGGAGGTACTTCACGACGATTGAAAAAATAGAAGAAAATTTGTACACAGGTTGAACATAGCCACAAATTGTGTTTTTGGGATGTTATTGAATGCTGCTTATTCTCTCATCTGATAGCGGCTTATTTTTTTCTTTAGTTAAGATTCGTACGCGCCAGTACCAGAGTCCAAAATTTAGCAATAATGGTAATGATTCATTATGTTTTTATCTCAATCGTAAATTTTCTTCGAGATTACGTTCAGTGGTCTCACGAGTAAATGTCATCATCATTGAATTAACATTTATCGTAAATCGCATGAATCTCATAACGTTTCTCCATTTGTTAGCCGACCGTCATCTTCTGTCCTCAGTGCAACGGATGACAATGTGAGAATTATCGATCAATAGATCACTCGTTGAAGGCGGCACTATATAGGACATAGATGAGATTCGCAATAAGCGGCGGCCCACGGTCCCCGACCCCACTGCCAACTAGGTTGACATGCACGTTCGAAAAGGCGATATGAGGCCGCAGTGACGCCACATAGCCAGGCCGTTGTCAGCCAGATCAGTTTGGCTTAGCTGGAGTAAAGTAGCACAGCTTAGGACATAAAACATGAGTGAATTATGTCGTGTACAGCCAAACCCGTCGTTATTCCCACATGGAGTGTGCCATCCCTCGAGAAAGCAAAAATAACTTATTATTGTAATACTCATAATAGTAACAGTAATAGTGGTCCTGACTGCGCTGGTCGTGGTTTAGCTGAACTCTGTGCAGTTGTCCTTACGATAACACAGGCTAGACGAAATTGGTCACACTGTGTCGTCTGTCAGAGCGCCCTTTCTCTGCTTGTTTTTGCTCGATTCGGAGATGAGGGAGGCAAGCCTAAAAAGAGCTGAGTTGCTCTAAGAAGGCTGTCCTTTAGGTGAGTTATTTCGTACGCTATACGCTTATGATATATCGACTGTAGGTCGAAAGGACGGTTGGGCTAGGGGCAAACTGTGAAATTCAGCCAACTTTGACTTGTTGAAACGACGATGAGAAAGGCATATCGTGACGGCAAATAAAGGTATATTAAGGAACTTTTGAGTCGATCACAAAGAGCAAGCTGGTGAAGATGACGCAAAGAAGAGAACTTGAATAAATCCAGGTAGAAATTGAAAATGTATGTTTTATGCTTATAAAGTTGAGCGCAAAATAACTGATGAATTATCTAGAAGAACTCGTTCAGTAATAGTTATATATGGCACAGCAAGCTTATAATAGACGTATATACATATAGGGTGGGGCTAATGTGTTTGAATACTCTTTATAATCACATCTGCTTAATTAGCAAAAGAACGTGAAATAAGTAGCGAATTTAACTAATGAACACTCCTTAACTATTAAATTAATTTTTTCACTCTCAATAAAGTTTTGTGTCACTTTGTGTATGCAAAACCATTCCTCTATACACTTATACATCTATGATATAACAAGATATTTTGGATTTCGTATTCGATTTTCCAGCCTCCCCCGGTGCATATGCACAATGGCGATATCCTTGGTTATTATGTTGGTTACAACTCATCCGGTGAGAAAATTCAATACAAAACGGTTGACGTTAAGTCTTCCAGTCAACCGCGTACCGAAACTGAGCTTAAAGGACTTCATAAGTGGACAAGATATTCAGTTAGCATACAGGCCTACAATAAGAAAGGCGCCGGCCCACGCTCAGACCCTATTGTCAAGCTAACAATGGAGGATGGTCAGTTGCTAGATTTAGGATTGCTATAAGTAACAATTATAGTGAAGTACAGTAAGTAGTAGGTATTTAAGTTGGTATATACAAAGTTATAACAATATAAATGTTATTGGCAGGGCTATGAATGATCTTTCGAGAGTTTGAAATGTGCAAAAAACCTATTTCGACCTAATCAAAACACACGCTTTGACAGATTACGGCTTAAAATAGCGCGTTGGTGTTTCAACTTAAACAGAAATCTATAGTTATTTAGGTTATGGCGTAACCAGACATCTTTAGAAAATTAAAAATTCGTCTGACCTGTTCGGGAAACCGAACGGGCTTTTGGCTTTGAAAACGGGCGCTCCATTTTGGCACCCAGGAGTCAGTTCGGTTAACATGAAAAGCCACATTTATTGGCGGTGAGATTCATTAGCAGGTTTTGTAAACCGTTTGTTTGCATACTTAGTCTAGAAGGATTTAGAATCGGTTTGTAACTTGAATAAAAATGTATTTGTACTTTTTTCAAGCGTCTAAATATATGGTTATGTCTTGCAGTACCAAGCCGACCTCCTCGAAAGGTCGCTTGTGAGGCTAAATCGTCTAGTAAAGTCAGAGTGACTTGGAGTCCTCCGCCACATAATGCATTGCATGGCCATCTCGAAGGGTTCAAGATTCGGTATCGAAAGACTGAATCCCATGAAGACGGTGAGGTTTCCAATCACCTATATGTTGACTCGTAAGGTCCATTTGATACGCTCATTTTATTAAGCATTCCGTTCCTTTACTGATGTATTTGTTTATTTAATCACACCTGTCGGGTCACATATACCATTGGCGGGGCTTGTGCCAGTCTCCTCGGTTTCTTAGCTATAGGTTCAGCTGCTAAACCATTGCGCCGTTGGTTTATTAAACTTTTTCAAATGTTCCGATCTATGCAAACGATCTAATGTATGAATATTGCAGAGGACGACGAGCCTATTCTCGAGATAGTGATCAAATCTGGCGAACAACAAGACTACAACCTTGACAGCTTGGCCAAATTTGCCAACTACTCCATCCAGTTATTGGCTCGAACGCGAAAGGGTGATGGAATTGAAAGTGACCCTGTCTATTGTAAAACATTAGAGGATGGTACGTTTTTTTTCCGATATTTATACCAGCGTTTTCAGTTTCACTAGAATCGTGCAAAGATCGTAGAAGGACTTACTAATCTTGGGCTGTTATTAAACTCTACTAGTTTACTTCGTTACTTTAAACTATCTTATTTATGCTGTACTGGTCGTAAACCTCAGGCAAGACTACTTGTTGCAAGTGTGGGCGGATTCGTTTTCGAAATCTGTTTATGTGTGTTTATATGTGCCTACGAGTGAGCCAGCTCCGAGATGATCATTGCTAGTAGTTTGCAGTGTTCCAGCCAACCAGTAGAATCATACTATGGTTGCCATACCTAAAGCAATCTGAATAAATATTTCGAGGAGTTGTACGCTTGAAATTGCGCCAGCGTGGCAAAGGACGGTCTTACGCAAGTTTTATGTCCCTTCTTATCTACGGCGATGCTGTCTGTCGTCATGTGGTATAGAGGTGTAATTTGTGCTATTTGTCGTGTGTAGCAGCATGTCTGTGGCTACCTCTCGAGAGCATTGGGAAGGCATTTCCCCGCCGCCTAGGTTGACATAGCACAGACATGGGAGGCTCGTAGCTACTCAGACCACATCGTCACCGCTGGTCTGTGCCTACACCCGATGCTCAGGGCATGCATGAGAAACTCAGGAGCGTATTTTACATTAGCTGGCTCTCAAACCCTCTTCCTTATATATCGTCGTTTCCCGGTGCTTGCTCGCAGTTCCCGGACCGCCTGGAGACATCAAGGCGCTTCCGTATCGTAAGCAGGCCATCCTCGTCAGCTGGAAGCTCCCCGAGGAGTGTAACGGAGTCATCACCACGTATACGCTCTACCAGCGAAGCGTAGGCAGCACCGACAAGCCGAACGGAAGCCATGTAAGCCATTTACTAGAGCTTCTTTCAGAACACTGCTACACTACACGCCCTCAGTACAGTGCACAGCAAGCCACGAACTATCGTCCAGCACCGTTATTACGCTGAACCGGATGATGGGGCCAAACCGAAAAAAAAAACCAACAAGCATACAAACTCACACACAAAAAAGCTAGTTCAGGTATACGCACTCACAGATTTACCAGCGCATCCACTGCCTTCTCCTGCCTCCGAGTGTGCCGCTAACATGGTCAGCGTACGGCACGTTGAAACACGCATTCCCCCTGAACGCATGCTATTAGCCCACTTCTCAAAATCGTTTGCTACCGAAGTCATTCCACGTTTTTACCTTAGTTCCTTCCTCTACCCCCTCATCTCGCAGGTCGCCGTCCGACTGTCCCACCTAACTACAGAGAAAAGATCTACAACATTACGCTATAAGAGTGGACGTTACTGCTGCTGCCGGACCATAACAATTTCTTATATCAGCGGCAGTAGCAGCACATCGTCCTTCTGCTTCGAAGGGATTTCACACCCCTGGTTGACGGGCAGACGGACACGGGGTGCAGCCGACGATCCCGAAACGATTGAGAAATGTTTTGGCAATTCCTAACATGTACAAGAAGGGGGGTATACGAAACACGAAGATGACGGCGAAATGAATGAGTTGACGTTAGAACCTTTGTTGGTTGAGTAAGCTGGAGAACCGCTTGGCTGATTGTAACGTTTAAAGACGCCGTATTAGAAAAATTTTTGCGTCTATTCTTGGATAGAAAAGCTCTGATTTTTTTTTTTAATATACTTTTTTCTTTTGATATTGTAACTAAATACGTTCTTGGGCACTACCAATTGGTTTGCCTTATCAGAGAAAAATAAGCTGACTTGAAGGCCGGCCTCAACAAAAATTCTTAGCTTCAATTCCATCTTGCCTTTGCCTATTGATAATTTAAGCGTTTTATGCCAAGTTATAGAATAAACTGGTCACCGTTTCTGGTAGATTGCTAAAAGAAACCATTGTTTCGCTTACCTACCATAACTATTATTTGAAATTATTCAGTTTAACCTTATATATATTTCTGCGTATCGGATATAATTGCAGAGATTACTCTTCCGACCAAAACTCGAAAAAAAAAAAGCAGTATGAAAACGCGAACTTCTATGAAACGTACTTTAATTACGGCTTTTTAAATTTCAGAATATGAGCAAACATCAGGTCGCTGCTTCCCAACGATACTTTGAGGCCACTGGCCTTGAGCTTAACCGTCGTTACGAGTTTTGGGTGAGCGCTTCGACACAGATAGGTGAAGGCGAATCCACCCGAGTGATGTCTCAGTCAACAAGCGACACTAGTGAGTTACTTTTGAGCCTTGAGAGATAATTATTGCCAGCTTTTTTTAACTGAACGTAAAACGTTTTTCCGTTGAAAACGTGTGTTTAGGTTGTTTGATTCAGTGCTTACAACACTGATATTACTGGCAAAAGATCTATTGCCTAAGCCAACTGCTATTTGAAGCTACGTATGTATATGAACGCTACATTCACAACATCGGCAAAAAAAATGATGGGCATTATAGAATGTCGTATTGATAATATTTTTTGTCTATTTTATTTGCTAGTTCCCGCCCGAATAGCGTCTTTCTCGGAGCGGGTCTTCCTAGCCAAAGGTTCTTCGATGACACTTAACTGCCTCAGCGTCGGTGTTCCACCGGGCTCGAATGTCTGGAATTTTCGCGGGGAAAAACTTGACAAAAACAAGAATCGATTCCAGCTTCTCAGCAATGGCTCGGTACTGCTTAGCGAGATCAGCGATGAGCATACCGGAAATTACACTTGCCGAGTGGAAAATCGACATGGCTCGGATGAGATTAACTATCAAGTTCAAATTAAAGGTAAAAGAGTAGTTAACTTAAAGTTGAGTACCTATGCTAAAACTCATATATTTTAGATCAAACATTGAAACGGTCAAAAATCGCTTTACAGACAAAGTCGTCATGTAGGTTATAGCTCTCATCTATTGTTTGTATTCATAGAATTTTAACATAACACTGATGGAAACAGGTTTCGCAATATCTGTCTATTACCAATGTACATTGCACCTATGCCCTCCAGACAAATCTACTCCGATCTTAATTTAGCACTCGCCTGGCCCAAAATTCCACTTAGGTCGTTTTTACTGTTCGTACCTTTTTTCGAATTACTGCCATGACCATTTGCACTTTACTATTTCTCTTTGTCATCACGGTTCCTAATATATAGTAACATGAAGAAACCACACGGAAGCGGCCTGTGGTCCATTCATCTGGTTCGTTCAGAAGCTCGTTTTGGCGTTGACGCCCTCCTTTAGCAGAACGCGCGGGGTCCTCTAGCCTCTCTAGCTATTGCGCTCGTCCAATCAGAAGCGGGCTCTTCCCAACCGATGTGGCTCCCCCGCAGAGCTAGCCGTAAGATTTATAAGTGCACAAACTCATAAAATTTGTATACGAGAGCCGGGTCTCTGCGTCCTGGATCTGTTCAGCCATATACAGTGGAGGATAGTTCGCGAGCCTCTTCAGGACGGCTGCTACCCTATGCACGTGCCAGCCTGATACTTGCCGCCAGCTTAGTTAATGTTGTTTATCACGAAACGGAAAAAAGAGCATGGACGTGAGCCAAGTATACAAATACACAGGTTGCGGCAGCAGGGATTCGGGGCTGGAAGGCGAATGCTGAGAAAAGAGAACCTAAATAACCTACGGCTATTCTTGTAAACAGTGGCTGTTTAGCGATGCTTTTCGTTGCGGCGGTTTGCGCCGTAATCATAATAAATTGTAATTAAATTGAAAAATTAATTCATCAATATCTATTTAGTTTTTGGCAATCCAGTTGGTCCGCAATTTACGTAGACGAGAGTAACCGCAATATTGTATTGGTGTTTTTAGTAGCAAATGATGAATTTGATCTCGCAACTCCATTATAGAAAAAATAATGTCAATTTTTTCACATTTACAAACATCTTTCTATTTTGCTAATTGAACTAACTTCACAATGAAAGAAAAGGAAAGAAATGAAAGAGACTTTGCAGACTTCATAATCGTAGACTTGTATATAAATATCTGAACGAGCAGGTCAACGTTTGGAGGTCGATAAAAAAAAAAGCCACTCGGCAAAAAAACTTAAATCTTTCACTTCTCTACGACATTGAGTTTCTTATGCTAACACCCAGGCTCGTTATTATACTTCGAACTATACTATCGATCGAAAATGCTTAATAACGACTTATTTAAGAGACGATCAATTCAAGCCATTTTTTATCTTTTCGGTAATCTCATCATCGTGAACACCCTCCTCCGTTTATTCTGTGGGTCGATACCCGATCCTGACGTTACCTAAGCGGAAATCGAGCAGCTCATACGTATCCGGGCGTAGCACACTCTAAGTGATTCCCTTGGCGAGATTACACTAAACAAAAGCTGCACAGGATGGCCGTTCAGCCTGCTCTCAGTTTCTTTCATTTCCTATCGCTTTAAAGCCAAATCTTTAAAAAGGAATGACGCACTTAGCGTCTTATGCACGACGTCTAATGCGCGCGCGGATTAGCTGTTGACTGCACGTTTTATGATATACGAGCGACAGCTCTTCTGTCGACAAGACGCGCTGATAAGCTCTTCCTCCCCGGAGCTAGTCGATCGTCTAAAAGTTATCGCTTCCTACTTTACTATGTTCTGCCACTAACGGTAGATGCTACACCTGCAATGGGTCCCGGCTGGACGACTTTTCCCAGAGAACCTTCGTTTAGCCTATTGTGTCTATCCTGTTATTTTCTTCTCAATTGGCCGCTTTCGCAAGCGAGACTTAGCTTTGTCTCCCGTTGGGTCACTTGGAAAGAGTGATTTAGAAAATCGGCGTGAAAGAGGGTAGGTGGAGATGCAGGGCATGCCAAGCCAAGCTCAGACATTGCAGCCAGATCCGCGCAAACATATACGCTTCACGTACAAACGGTTCCATGGTAGCGCCGTATTCCTTCGCATGGCACAGCATCCGGAACCTGTCCGAACCCTCCTTCCGCGATGGGTTGAGGCACTTAGCTCACTGACGAAGTGCTCCCTACAGAAGTGAGGCAAGCTGCGACTAAACTTGCCTGACTTTTTTTTATCCATCATCCTCAGCTGGAGAGCTTAAAGGCAGCTTCTACGTATCACAGCCTCTCTTAGGAGATAGTCACTTTCTCGTAGATGGCTTGATATTGATGGCAGCTTAGAAACAGTGGTCGAGTTCTAGCAGTGCCAGAAGTAACTCATACGTCGGTAACTGCCACAAGCGACTTGTGCATGGGCGTCTAGTGTCGACTCGCACTGATCGTTTCTTTACCTTCTTCGCTTTTCTTTTCAGGCTTACTTCCAGCACCGTCCGCCGTTTCTGTAGTGTCAGCGTCCACCTCTGAGCTCCGGATTAGATGGGATCTACCCCGAAAGTATATGAACGCCATGTTTAGTGAGTATTTCTACCGGCTGGCTGTCGAGCTCCTGCGGTCCGGCGGAACAGAAACCAGTTAGGTGTAAGCGAGTGAGAAACTAAACTTGTATTGTACGTGTGTACGGATATATGCATGTACAAATACAGGATTTTTCATGCACAATAGTACTGAAACTTCGTGCGGCGTTAACTTCGTCTATCGTTCCTGCCGCCCCTAATCCTAGCAGCAAAATTCAACCATATAGCAACGTCACTACGCTTGTTCCAGGATGAACCATTTTTCTGCGTTGTCGAATCGTAGTCGAAAAGATCGGTAACGGACACGTGCGCAGGTGTTCGCTGCCGCATCGGTTCAATATTACCAGTATATTTATTCTACAGTGAGTAGTCATGACCATTAACTACCTCACGGCGAGTAACACAGATCGCTGTTGAAGAGTGAAACATATCTTTCCTATAAGGTCGTGGAGGGGACCGAGACAAGCATTCGCTGCACATAAGGCTAACCTCTGACTATATTCACTGTAAAGAAATGGACGGATTACTATATTGACGTTAGCCTAAACCGGTGACCTATTTACATGCCTAGTTTTGCTCATGGCTAAGCCAAGGTGCCACTGCTATTTTACTTTGCGTTCCGAATCTACAAATGCTTCATTAGGTCCCTTTTAATATTAGTGCCAGTAGCGCTCTTTTTACTGGTCGTTCTTCGTGATGCACGAAGCTCATCGTCCATGGCTTCTCATCTCGCACAATATCTCGTTTTCTCTGCCTACTTATAGCTTCAGCGCTGATCAGACGAACTAGAAACGAGCATGTCCGATTCTCATACAACGCGATACATATAGCAATGTTTCGTCTTTGCCGACAGCAGCAGAAGTATCGGCCATCTGAATGGCTCGATCCTTGGCTCGTCTTCCACGCTTCGGCAGCCCCCTCCCCCGTTGGTTCGTTTGTCCGTTCATCTCGTATCCATAGTCGCCCCATTACCATGTACCCAGGTCATGTTCAGTATTTCTCCCATGGGAAAGGCTTGGCGCTCGTGGGCAACCTGCTCGTCTTTCAGGCTTGTTTGCTATTAACGATCTCAAGCGACTACTACTGGTATGACTACTAGTGCAGAATACGAAGATAGTTGCTGGTAGCGGCCGTCGATGAGGAACCTGATCCTGCATTATTCTACTTCGCTAACCAAGCCTCGACTCATCAGTCCAGGGCTCTCATCAAGCCTCTTTCTATCGCTGGACCTCTGTAGGCGTGGTCGAATGCCGGGCACCAGCAACGGAGGGAGGAACTCGCACAGATACTCGAGAACACTAAGCAGTGTTCTCGGATGGTTCCAGTCACTAGGGCTAAGCCGGTGATAAGACAGAAGGCCATCGGTTCCACGAGTCTACTAGGACCCGTCATAGCGAGGGGTCAGATAGAGCATGCACCCGCGACCTGTCTTCCTCAGCTTGTCGACACATCTAGACGTAACGTGCACATAAGGACGCTGAGAAGTCCGAGGTCTGAGAAGGTTTCGAGCAACACGTGCTTACGACAGCGAGGTGAAGAGGGTGGCTCGACTGTAGTTTCAAGGTTCCTCCTCGAAGTCGAGGCTAGCAGACTATTTAGGAGTTTCAACACTCTCACTGCCCTACTAATGTAGCGGCCAAGTAATCGTTGTGCCCACAATAGTTACACTGGTTACATTGGATTACATCCGTTATATTACCTGTGTACTATCTATCAATTAGATGCTTACGGTATTCCGAGGCCATCTAAGGGTAAGGACCTCCTGACGGTCCTTTGTTCTATCTCGGACGAAGTGTTTATTTTGTACCGTCTTATTCTTAAGCTGTAGGTTGTATAGCTCGGTTGAGGTCTTTGAGTATCAGGTAGAAATGCGCTTTTTGAGCGGTCCTATATAGTCGATCTTATTTGTCGCATTAAATCGCGGAGTCAAGGACAACGATGTCCGCCACAGATTGTAAGCAGACGTTTCCATGAATAATAAAAATAAGACTTGTCGCAGAGCATCGTTTACCGTTTTGGTCAATAAACCGTACGTGTATATAATAGGAAAGGCGTAGAAAAGTGCTCAATGTCAATTTATTATTTTATAACTTTGCAGAACTAATACTTCACTACCGAAGAAAGTTTGGCGGTCAGTGGGAAGAAGTAGAAGTTTCATCCAAGCAGGACTGGTACCTTCTCGAGGGCCTCCAGTGCGGCACTAAATACCAGGTGTACCTGGTCGGTACGAGACGGTCGGGAGCCGTTGGAGAGGCCAGCGATATCATCACTGGCCAGACAGAAGGTGTATAACAAAACTCTATTGTCTTCTTAATTTAAGTACTAGAACAACACAACTAAAAGTTTTTAACGTAATTTAGCAGGAGACGTTGAGGAAGGGGGTTAGGTTAGGGGGCTGATTTGCGTGCATTCTATATTCTTAAGTTAAAAAACACCTAGGAGGCGGCTCTTACATGGATTCTTAATACGATACGTGAATGCATTGACAGGTGGAGTACCAGCTGCACCGCTTCAGGACGACTTTGCAACGCCCAGCAACAGCTCAATAACACTCGATCTCGGTACCTGGAGCGATGGTGGATGTCCGATGCGCGCTTATGTTATCAACTATCGAAAGCAGCAAGCGTCCAATGAACGCGGAGAATGGATTCAAGTGCAGTACAACCAGGCTCAAGACCGCGTTGTGGTACGTTTGAGAGTAGCATTTCTAGTAATTTCGTCAATCTTTAATAGGCTAAAGCGTTAGATCGTCTTTTCAAGCTCTCTGATGCAAATGGTCGTATGCCTTTACAGCTACGATTGATTTTTCTATATTGGATTGCATTATATAGTCAGAGCATGTGTAGCCCGGTGAGTCTGGACTTCATGGTGCTTCGTAAGATGCGCTCCGCTGCGGTGATATAGATCGCACAGTTCAAACGTCTAGCTTAATCGAACCTGCAACCAGTCAGAAGAACCCGCAGTAATATAATAATAAAGCAAGCAAATGAAATGGCAAATTTCGACTCGTATCAAGAGCTACTTCGTTCGTCGACGTACTCTCGAAGTAGTAGTAATATAAAGGAAAGTGAGCTTATGTGGGCCACTCCATGCCATTTTAGCAAAAGGACGTTAACTTAAAACCTTGGTGCTATCAAACTCTTACAACTTTGCTGTACTGGATGTTTTTTCTTTGATCAACTTTCAAAAGCTAGGTATAATTTTTCGCACCTCGTTTAACTTTTGTTGAATAATTTAGAAGTAAAAGCGCTAGTTGGTTTTTCTACTACAGTTCCGCCTGTCTCAGCGTTACTTTTCGAAAAGTAAACTGCAGGCAAGTTACGTTTTATAAAAGCTATTGCATTGGATAATATTGCAAGACTGCCTAGGAGGCACCCTAACGTGGGGTTATATAGGTCATTGCAGTTTGGGACGATTGTGTTTATGTGAAGCGAAATTCAGTCACTTCGCTTTCTAACAAAAAAAAAAAAAGAAACATTTTTCCGTTAGCTGCCAAGCTGCTCCGCATGAATTATTAATGAGTTTTCAGGCAGTACGGGAGGCACACCTGCATCATGAAAGACCCTCGACGAATATGCTATTTTTCTGTCTCGCGTGCTGTCAATCGTCATCGACAACGGCGCTAAGCGAATGTTAGCCCGTACAGTACCACCCTTTGAATAAATATTATCATCAAGTGAATTGTTTTTCGTTGCCTATAGTCTAATTGAAACAATGTGCTGCTATCTTTTCCCACAGATAACCGGCCTCAGTCCAGCGACATGGTACGAGATAAAGGTGGCCGCATCAAATGACGCCGGAAGCCAGGTACACATCTACGCTGTGGCTACCCGCACTATCGCAGGTGGAACTATCGCGCCGGCGTTAGCCAACAGTTTCGATGACGGATACGCGACGAACTCAATTCTCGAAGAGGTGCAAATCGTCGTGCCCGTCATTGTGGCAGTGTTTGCGCTCACCGTCATTTTGACGATCAGCGGCTACGTTTACGTTCGACGTCGACAGTTAATGTTTCTCCAGGACAGCCAACAGAGTCCGCTGGGTAATGGCAGCGGCCTCTATGAACGGACGCGAGCGCCGTCTACCGGCGACACGCAGAAAAAGTTTATTGAGTCATGCGATACACTGTTTAGTGGAGGCAGCCCCCGACATATTAACAATTTTTCATCAACGTATCAGGTCCCTGCGAAGCTTGCTACGCCTGTATCGATGCAGTCGCAGCATTGTACGCTGGTCCGTAATCCGGATGCACGATTACAATGTAAGTAATACTTGTAGATAGCTATTTGTAGGCAATCACGTTTACATGCGTTTTTGTTTACTTTCTACAAAAAAAAAAAAAAAAACACTGTACGAAGCTAAAATGTACCATGCATAATGTATTTAACAATCAAATATGAATAGCTAGCTTGCTCCTTAAATTAGTTTTGGCTTTGCCTAAATGATTAGATTTCACTTCTGTTTTGTTGCGTTCATGTAACCATTAATCTTTGTCGTCAGCAAATAACGCATACCGTTGCGGTCCGCTACTTCTTGCAGATTATGAGGATGACATTGTCACGCCGTACGCGACGTTCCGAGTCGCCGGGAGTCAGGACTCAGACGTGTGCGCACGACGCGAGAGCGCCATCGCAGGCACGCTCGGCCATAGCGGTCAGGGTGCCCATCAGACGCTCCAGATGCACGCCATGCATCCCGGAGCCGTTCATAATCACCACACACTAGGCCACCCAGGGCATAGAGGCGGCGGTAGTGGTAGCGGTCCAGGCGGCAACCCGGGCGGTGGGCCTCAGGGCCAGGTCAACGGCACAGGACCGAACGGAGTGGGACCCCCAGGGACCGAGCGGGAGCGACTCGACTCTGCGCAGTACGAGCTCCTCGTAACTCACGTAATTAGACATAATTATTGCAATAGCATTGCATCGTTACGTTCCCCTTTCTCTCTCTCTCTCTCTCTCTCTCACTTTCTCGTCGTTTCTATTTCCACGAGCGCTGGGTACCTCGCTTTTCCTCATATTAGTATTTGCCTTGACCTTTCTGTTATACTGTAGCATTGAATTCATCGCCTGGCCATTGGAGATTAGTTGGCCTTCATTGTTAGCCACCTTTAAAGTCTTACGAGAACCCAACGGATTGAGCAGAGACGGAAGTCAATAAAGAAAACAAAATTGACTGTTTTAATGAATGTTTTATTTTCCTCTGTCGAGCTTTTCCGACGAGATAGTTTATGGTGGGGCACGATAAAGGTTATATTGAACTACTACAATATTACACATCTAGGCTTTCAAGCTACCAATATCGTTTCTGGCAACTTTTTATCAACCTTACTGTGAATTGATGTACTACTTCAAACTGTTTGCTAAAAATGACCTTTTAACAGCCTAGGAATTGTAAAATAGTTTTATATCACCGGAACCTTCGTATACTAGAGAGAGAGAGAGATAGACAATGTCTTACTTGGAAAATTACACTACGTAGAATAGTTCTATACCTTCATAAATTTATTGCAGATTATTGATGCTTTATCACTGAACAGACATGTGTCGTAGAATTCGTAGTACTTGCCTTAATAACTATGATCTTCTAATAACGTTAGATAATAAGTAAACGTTTCACAAGACCCTAGGGATACAAAGGGGCACATCCACAGCGTAGCAACTTAAACTTACCTTGATTTTTTTTGCTTTTCAAGTAATCGCGAACCATTCATATCTAGTAAGTAAATTCAGTGTGCTACTATTGTCAAATACTCAGTCTTAACGTTAGGTTCACGACCTCTTGCAGACTATTCGACGAACTCCAAAATCCATACCAAGAACTCTGTCCACGAAACAAGAGTGAGTGCCGAGCATATGTATATATACTATAGCTTACTGAAAAAGTACTGACCGAACCAAAATTGAAGTCAATTTTTTTACATCTCAAAATAAGTTTATTAAACTAAATATGCCCTATTTTTATCAATGATTATTTGCTATCCTCCCTTATATATAATCGCTTCTTTAAAGCTTCTATGGTTTCCGAGCGAAAAATTGTGATAGGTAACTTTCGTGCCGCTCTATTAAAACTAAATACTACTAAGAAAGTTTTGCACAGACCAAAACAGATAATAATCTGTTGGTACTAGATCTGGACTATGAAAATCTCCCATCTGGCTTTTCTGTAGCTAATGATGTTTGTTGTCTGGCGTTATTATGGCATTCATGACAAATAACACTTTTCCTGCTTACCAGTTTGAGTTGATTTTTTTTTTTTCCATTAACTTGTAGTAATCTTGTTAGTTGTTAATAGTAGGGTCCGGCTAGATCATCCAGCCAAACAACCAACTTACTTATAATGCACACTTCTTGTCCAGCCCCGCCAAACACGTAGCGTCAACTTCTTTAGCGTCAGCCTGAGCTCATTGTAAAACATACTTAGTTTATTCTTATTTCCTCTTTCCTTTTGTATATTGATTAAATGTTTATTATCCGTGGCCAACCGTTTCTAAATAGCTCAGTTTCGTTGCGTGCCCGTAGAGTCGGCTAAATAGGAATAGGAATCGCGCAAATTGTTTTCGTGCCTGAGTTCGTGCCACATCCAAACATCGAGTTTGTTTTTGTGTCTACCCTTCCTTGAGTGGTTCAAAACTGTTTACTGATGGATGTTTAGTTCTTTAACGCCATTTTGGCTATGCACGAGCCAGACTTCATCACCGTTCGCAGCGATTCCATCAACTTTTTTTTGCAATTAATTTTTTCCACAACAAAACCGCGAGTACCATTATTGGGCAATCTCTTCTAATAATGCATCGGTCGTATGTAGCTCAATTTTATTTATGTGCCTAGAGAGAAGTTGTGCCCTTATCTTAATAAAGTTACAAAATCGAGCAGGTGGTGTGTCGTAAATCTGAGCGCAGTATCTATTCTATTCTAACAATTTAACCATATGAACCACTGCCAACATCTAGCCTTAATGTGGCACCGACGCCGATCTGATTGATAGTACCTGATGTATAAATTTCAAGCTGTCTAATTAGAGAAACGGTCAGTAGTTTTTCGATAACCAATTATATCTATATCAACCCAAGTAGAGGTCGTCTCACTTTACTTACTTTACCTTAAGTAAGCGGCACTCTAGCGTACCTTGGTGCAGTCACAGGAAGGATAAACAGAACCGAAGTCAAACATGTATTCTTGAGCAACTTTTTTTTCTATGTTCAGTTTTAGTATGTCAAACTTATGACGGAGCGAATTGGATGAACTCGACCCCCTTCCGGATCCAACGGGCACCGAATCTACAGAGTTCTGAGGCGAGTGAAGATTCATCTAGTGAATGGTCGTCTTCCATAGCTAGCTCGTATCGTCAAGGGTGCTCGAACGGAGTCTCATCGCTCGAGCGACGCAAGAACAGCGCAAGCTTGACGCGAGATCTCATGCCGATGTCTGCGGCGAGTGCTTACGCGACCGTAGCCAGACGCAAAGGATCGACACCCGGCCGTTGTAATCATATTAGGTTTGTACAACAATAAACGAACGCTTCGGCATTTACTTCCATCAGCTTTCACCATGCGCGCAACGGCTATACGTTTTTGGTAACCGGCACACCATAGCCATAAATGCTTATACGACAAGGGACGAAAAACTATTATGTGTGCCAGGATAGTCAAAAACGAGCGAGACCCAAACTGCAGCTGTGTGGGTGCCAAAATCCCACCTGTCCCCCATATTCTAGACAAAACGTAGTTTGTATGCAAACGTACCTGTCATTTGTCAATCTTTTCAAAATATACGAAATAAAAAAATGATACGTTCATTGATTATTAATAGTGTGTACACTGCAGTCACTTGCTGAAAGTATTTGCACTCCGAACCAGGGACCTGTTTCCTCTGTGTACACTAGCCTTTAAATCAGACACATTAGGTCGTTATTTCAATGCAAATGTAGAAAACGGCTTGACGCCAGTATGTATAGACGTGTATATATTACAGAAGGGCTGGTGGCGTGCGCTTTATTGCTAGTTCGTATAAGCAAACGTCATCATGTGGTCGGAAACATACTTCATTTGGAAACCCAAAAACGCTTCAACCCACCACGACGGCCAGAATCGTATATACGAAAATGGGCCGCGTAACAGCGCTAAGTGACTGCCTCACAGTCACGCCACCTTGCCAAAGAATATGTAGCACTACCAAACTTGGTTTAAGTGTTTTTACTAACTTAGATTTATATATAATTATTTATATATATATATTATAAATAAAATTTCGCCTAGAGGAAATATCAGATACGCGTCAATTTGCTATGCTTTAAAAAAGGTTTATTTGTCACTAGTGATCCCTCCCACAGCTTTTAACAGTGTAAACAGAACATAATTGAACGGACGAATACTAATAGGTTACTGTTATTAATTAGCTCGGGTTTCTGCTTCGAACCTATTTGCTTAACTAAAATGTCTAAATAAGCTTGTCGACTAGACCTTAATGATTGCCATCTCTACCTATATATATCCGTAGTCATACCATAGATCTATTTATAAACGCAGTTAGCCCCTTGAGCGACGTGTATTCTGAGTAAGGAGACATCAGGCAAGGCCCCAGAATTCCCTATAAGACTACATGGATGTTTTAGTTTTTTGTGACGGTCAACTAATGAAGAGAGCCCAGGAAAGATTTAAATTATTCTGATTAACAGTTGAGTTAACGAGATATGCTGTATAAAGTAAACAGTTTCGCTTCAATAAACCTCATCCTCGATTTTTTATTTACAGATGTGCAGGTGACGAGTGTTTTGGAGGAGGCGGTACAACCGTCACTGAACGATTGCCATCAAAAGCCAGCGTCTGTTTTCCGTTATCGCCTCAAGAGGAACTGACCGTTATGCTCAACCAGAATACTCTAACAGGCAGCGCCTTCAAGACGCCTCAGCCCACGGCGCGGACCAGCAAACACCTCAATGGCATGGGCAACAACGGCGGCAGCTAAAACAAACTTCAATATTAAATTGATCAAATAGACAAAACGGAAAAAAAAAATAAACGATTCCTTTTGTGAAGTGCGCTGTAAGTGTGGCCTTTCGATCAAATAGGCCCGTCCGCTGATGCCGGAGGTCTTTTGCTACTTTTATTATTACTAACTGTAGCACAACAATGGCGAGGAAGGGGGCGTGACTCATCGATGTCGATTAGTTTGCAGATTTAATCATGTACGCGTTATTATTATTATACCGGCTAAGTATATGTATCATCGGAACAGGTGTCTAAGCTCGAATACGGAATCGCTGATTAGCAACACCGCCGAATTAGACTGTGGATTGGGCCGCTGCACACATTTGTATATATCGATAACATATACATGAAAAGTGTTGTTTAGAAAAGAAGAGACGTAAGAAAGGTACAGGAAATTACAATGGTGGCCGTGATTAGCCTAACAATGATTCGTGCGTATGATCCGCCTCGAATATTTGTGAGATAGTGAATGCTCGTATATGACTCCGCCGGACGTTGCACGTCGAGGAGAGTGAAGATTTGGATAAAACCGAGCCTAACTGAAACACAGCACGATAAACTTCATGTCTCGCGTCGTGCAACGTCCATCGTGTATATGTAGCTTAGGTTATTGAATGCATAAAGCAAACAGCGTAGGCAGCGGTTGCCATAGGCCAATTTAATGGTGTGACTAACTTTCAAATTTGCGCGCCACTGCAATACGGATGTATGATACTAGCTAAAGATGTGAACCTCGTTACAGGGGCTCGAATGACATAGAACGAAAGCAGATGTCTTCGTCCTGGGTGAATACGCTGTTTGTCGGACTTGGATAAGGTAACAATAGTACTAAAATTCGTCAATCTGAACATACATATACAATGTTTTTTTTTTTTACTTTTATTGCCTTTCGTTAACTAGAAGATAAAAGCAACGAGACAGACGAGCTACGCCCAGACCCTAATGATACAGTTAAAAATAGGATATTATAATAAAAAACATATAAACGTACAGACATCCGTGTAAATAGGAACCCCAATTTCCTGATGTTATACGATGCGGGGATTGTTAAAGAAATGTTCGTGTGGAGATAACGCGCGGACTTGTAATTAAGTCAAGATTGTGTTAAGATAGCTGGCTAAATGTACGGAAGAGAAAGGGCCCTCAGCTGTGCAATAACAAAATATGAGGTGATGCGCGGTGTTAAACACATCTAGTGCGAGTGTATTAACGAGATAAATTCATTACCAAACACCTCAGTAAGCTACGAGCTGGTGGACGAAAAGCAATAGTAGGCAAAATAGCAAGGTCGGCGGAGATGGCCTCACGAATAGACTTAGCGATCGACTACCATACCACATCTATCTAATTAAGAGGTATTGTAAGCCACAGATATTTCTGTCTTTCAATACTGGCCCCTTCTTAACATCGATGATCACATACAGTCAGCCGATAGTGACAGGAGTCGATTTAGATATGACTAACGCGTTATCAGGATCTAGATGTACACGAATGTCGTATCAGGAAATTTCACGCTACAAAAATCGTTCAAGAACACATGGAATGGAAACATAACAAAATTAATCCTCTGAAAAATATGTTATACATTCAGAACTTGCCGACTCGTTTAGACGGCGAAGGGTGGTACGAATTAAACGTTGGTTTCCTTTCGTTGATTTGAGTATCGCTGCACTGCATATGGTCTTTCTAAGGCTACATGGGTTAATGGCGTCATTAGGTAGGTAGGTTTTAGCCGATCAAGTTCGCAGGTCCGCACAGTGGGAGTGTAGAGACAGGTGAAAACGTGCAATTTAAACAGACCGAGTGAACAGCTGTCACTCCCTAAATCTGCTATCGATATACTTGTAAGCGGTGTAGCGGGTTAATTGTAGTGTGGATTAGCCCATATTAGATGACGTGGCCTTGTCGCTGCCCTGAAGTTGGTCGTCTAAAATTCTTTACCCCGTTCATTGTTAGGTTGTTGCAGACAAACACGGCGGACTTTAAAATTGACTGACTTTTGAACTACGTGCTGTCAGCAAACGAAATATAGATTGTAAATGCTCCATCCTTCTAGAAAATTGTGAGTTCACTTCGGCAGAAATTTACTCAGAAGAGAAAACGTTTTTCATTTCCGAAAATCAACGTTCACTAGTCAAAAGTGCATTGCCGTAATGGAGAAGGCTCTTCACGAAAGCAGAGCTTGGAAGCTGAAGACCCTATCGACCAGAACTGCGGCTTCACGTAGGCGTAACGTGGCGCAGAACTTTAACTCAAATACTGAAAATGCAGAAACTGAGCAACCAATGAATTCCCGTGAATTGATTCCAGGTAAGTAGAAAATAGTTTATTCCACGTGCAATTTGCAGTACCAACAAAAATCCCGCTTGGAGTACGCGGTGGCCACAGACGAGGCGTACTTCGAGCTCTATCAACAACCGGAGAGGCACCGGGCGAAAGAATGGCGTCACCCCGGAAAGAAATTGAATTCGGTAGCAGTGTTGAGCGGGTTTGGACATAAGGTGGCGGCAGTATGTGCCATGGACATCAGAGGCATCGGTTTCTTTAATGAGTCTCATGGACCGTTGGCACAGCAATCGAAAGCACCCAGTCTGATTACTTAATGACAACGCCAGACCTAATTGCCATGCCTCAATGATTTCCTGGATTGAGCGAAGAAATATCCAACGTGGACTTCAACTCGCTTACTTCCCGGATTTAGTCTGTATAATTACAGGGGGCTTTCCATATCCTAAAAAGGACAACTAATGGACAAGCATACCCCAGTATCGATTTACTTCCAAAAGTCCTAGATGGAGAAATTACATCTAGGGATGCGAATGGTAAATATATGGCTATTCAGAAGCTGTGAAACAACTGAAGGACAGTACCTCTGTTGCAAATTCAGAAACTATCATTCCAACTTAGCTAGTCCAAAAGTTGTTCAGTTTCAAAGTCCGTCAAACTCGTCTGCCTGATACAATGCTGAGACTATCCATGAACCATTCTTCGTTCCTTTTGAGACAATTAGTGACAGTAAATATAAATAATAATTGTAATAATGTTACTGTTAGCAATAATAATGAAATTATTATATCTATCATCATTTTTATGCCGTCTCCGTCGATCAACCCAGAAAAATTCGCGCGCAACCGCTACGACAACAGACAGCAAAGCGGGAGGGACCATTGAGTTCTTATGATAATTTTCCGTTAAAATGAAGTTCGTTCGTAGCTTAGCAAGCAAACCGAATAGATAAAAATAGTAGCGGCAGTGACTATAATGGTGATAGTAATAAGTTAATTTCGATTACATCAAGTCGAAAGGGTAAAACAAATAGGGGATGAGTAAGATTATTTTAAGCTGAGCGTCCTCCGATCGCTAGTAATTCAGGCGTCATGTAAATATCGAAGACAAAAATCAGCGAAAGCAGCTACAAGGACAGTTATGGCTGCAGCCTTATGAGGGAGCGGCTGGCGCGTACCGTCTTAATAACGGAATGGCACGTCACTAGTATCTGAAAAAGCTGGCAGATATGGCGGAGATGTTAGCCGATTGTTCGTTTAACTGAGGTACAGATTGTATAGGTTGGACGAAGACAAAATTTTGTCAAATTAGGTGGGTAGTGAGGCACAATTATGATGTGGTTCAATAATAACGACGAGCTTCGACTGCCACCATTGTTGGTTGACTCAACAACTAGGACTGGCCTTACTAAATTTTGGAGCGCTTCTGCTTGGCCGGATCTCGTATGTATAAACGATTGTTCGAGAAGTAAACAACCTAATGAATCACTATTTCTGCATAAAATAAATTTGAAAGAAATACTGTTGTCTTATACGATGATAATAATAATAATAATAATAACAATAAGTAGGGAAAAATTAATCAAATAAGAGCGCACGAGCAGGAACATTTACTGTAGATGTAAATAAACAGCCTGTTCGTTCGATAAAGACGCGAAGTATGTCGTTCAAAAGAAAAATCAGCGCAAAAAAACGCGAAAAACAAAGCTTTAGGTGAACGTAACGAACCTCGTCGAGATCTCTATTGTACGCATATCTGTGTACATTAACACAGAACTCGCGCCAAAAACCACATAACTAGTTTATCTTGGGCTGCGGAAGTGGGCAAATTGGGCCGAAAAAACGGGAGGGTGACCTACGGAATTCTTTGTGTCTAACTAACTGAATTCAGAAAGCAAACTATGAAATAAAATCAAAAAAAGCGCATTATACGTAGCTACTGTCAGAAAGGTGTCTAATAATAATGAAGTGTTGTTAAACACAATGACTCAAGCAAAACATAACGACCGGGATTTTGAATGGTTGATCGGGACACCGTCGCAGAGGCGCTGTCGGGGGTTTGTGTTAAAATAATTAGTCTGTGTTGATTAGGCGTTGGGGCAGGCGTCACCCGATGCCTTAGTCATAACAACAACAACGTGTATAGATAAGATTGTGCTACTAATTAGATATAATGACCTTTAACAGTAGATGAATGGGTGATAGTTCCGACGAAGCTGATTATATGTAAGAGAGAATATACAATTCTGATGGGCCATTGCATAGTGATGAGGTATCACCCCGATGATGAATGACATGTTGAAGATTAAATAGACGAGAATGAGAATCGAAGAAGAAATAAAGTTTAATATTTTTACCGTCAAATAAATTGTTTTCAGTTATTGTTATGTGGAAGATCATGTATGGACAATTACAAAGACAACGATCCTAGCTAGCTATCAAGTTCAAATCTGCTGCTTACCACCAGGACTTCGATATTAGTTTCTGCGATAATGCAGCGGTAAGATGTTTGTCTACCAAAATGAGAGATACGAAGGTAGGTCTAGTTTCGAAACTTGACCTGGTACACCTTGTTTTGCGCCGATGACCAGCCCTTCAAAGCAATACCCCACGGCAGCACCGGGGACAAAACTTGAAACATTTATTTTAAGTTTTCCATACATGGCTGATATGTATCAATTATACGATTTATACATACGAACAGTCTGAAACTGCAATAAGTTATCTACTCACCAAACGTGTTTCAAGCTTCGACTGACATCGCAGTTTAAAAGGAAGGCCCTAAAAAGTATTAATAAATTCGCTTAAATGTTTTCTTATTGAACACTGCTATTATGGTATGGCTTAGTGAGAACTTAAAGATAAAGCTCATGATTTTCACCATGATAATGAGAATATTTCTATCTGTAGCGTAGTGGAGGCGTCATAGAAAAAACTACCCCAAGCATTGTAAATCGACACACATCCTTCCGCATCCCCTGGGGCCATCGTTTTTCAACCTTCAAGGCATCTAGTAAATTTTGGAGTTTATGGGGATGAATAGAGACTTCAGAGTATCTACTCCGGTTATCCAAGACTATAGCTATTGAATAAGATAACGCTTGAACGTAGCGGGGTTCGAGGAGGCCAGACGAGGTTTCGCAAGAAATGAGATCTATATTTGCCTCTGACGTAGCAAAAACAGCCACCGTATGCGATATATGGCTGGGCACATCAGATAAAAGGTAAGATATTGGAACTAAGTTGTCTTAACTTGTTCATAATGTTTTCTAGCGATCTCATTGCGCTTGATCCATAGCAATGACAGTACTATATGTAGATTAACTTCACTTTTTGACTCCCATTCTTCACCTATTGACTCCTGCAGCAATGATCTATTTCATGAATGGTAGAAATAATGCACAAATGGTACAGCTTACGAATTAGCGCAAACGTTTCGAACTTAGCCTGTTACATTCTAATCAGTTAATAACACGCTGAAAATCAAGTATACCCATAGACTTTCCCAAATCGGCATTACCCTCGAAGGCTGTTTCCGAACAGAAAAAAGAAGCACCGCAAATTGAGCCTAACCTACGACCACTCGATCAAAACATTAGCCTTTTATCGTTTATGAATTTTGTTCCCTTATTGGTATTTCATGGCAACGTCGCTCGAAATTTACGTTGTCATTTATAATAGTTTCAGGTTTTAAATCCCGTCCACTTCTTAGGAACTTTCACGTAAACATGAATTCGGAACGTCGAGAGATGGTAACAATGGAGCTGAGTACCGAAAGACCCATCCAGCTAGACAGTGTCGTTTACATGGCGCGTCGACCTGCGCTCTAGCAACAAAGAAACAAACGAAAATGTATAATATATGAGCTCATTCAGTTCTCGTTTTTTTGGCATGGCCTGGCAAAAGCGTGTAACGTCTGCTGCACTCCGCAGCTGACGTCACAGCCAGACTGGAGTATGATAACTCGTTCATGTTCATCACTGTTTACGTTATTGATTTAGTGTGTGGCTATATATATTACATATCGCTTGAAGCAACGAATAGTGGGAAGAGGCGAGAAATCATGCAAATTCGTGCGCGTTTTTGGTCATATATACTCGAAGTCTAAGATGTATAAGGCGAACCGGGTCACGGATCAGGGAACCCAGGTTAAGTCAACCACGGCTTTTGCAAAAGGCGCCAAATACAATGCGTGCGCGCCTATGAACTGTAGTTATATATGGGAAATTTTTATTTACATGCGTCTTCTACTGTGTCCACAGGGTTTGCCCGTTAAAGCTTTGAAGCTCTGAACATTTACTACAGTGATGATGCATTATCCCATCGTGACGAAACCGAATCGAAAAGATGCAAATCATCGTATTTTTTTGTTTTTACAACGTTTGCAAAATGTGTTTTATCGTAATATATATATATATATATATATATATATATATATATATATATATATATATAATATATATATATGGATGCACACAGACACATATATATATATATATATATGTGTGTGTGCATCTACATATATATGCAAGCAAATTAATGTGCACAAGCGTATATAGAGTAATTTTGCTTAATACAGCACTCAATATCCTGACCAACCTAATTTTTCCAATTTAACCAATTATTCAATTTTGTTTAAAAAAATACAATATAATGAGCGTTTAAGCGAAACAATTAAATGTAATATATCTACGATTTTTGAGGGCTAATTAAACGTTGTTACGAAACGTATTAGATAAATGAGTTAAGCTTCGTTGATTTTCGTAGAAAATATGCAAATAGGCTAAAATATAAGCTTAACTACTGCAGAAAATTGAATTTGCCGCGCGAACTGCTAAGCAGGTTTTGTAACGGCATATTAATGAAATTGGCAAAAATCACCTAGACGGAAATACAGTCGACACGGAGCTTCGTGAGACAACCTATATGCAATCGGCAAGCCAAGCCATAGGAAGGCTAAATGTTTCAGCAGCTGTGAATCTATTGTCAAAACTTTATCCCTCCGATCTCTTTCCTGAACTTCTAGGTGTTAATTTTGCCAACACGAAAACATTGGTTTCAAAGACGCAAGCGATCAACAACCCCACGAAGCCTTGCAAACCTCCTGGAAAGCCTACCAAGCTCCGCTTGGTGACAGACGTAAGAAACCAAGAAGCGTCGTTCCTTTAGTTTACATTACGTGACCTCTCGTAAGTGTAAATGGATAGATGGGTATGGTAGACAAACGACCAAAAGAGCAGAAGTGTAATTAGCGCGGGAACCGATGCCCTAGTGAACGGCTACGACACGAGAAGACGGACAGAGCATAATTAAAGTAATTAGAGCGCAAAAAGAAGGAGAATGTGAAGGGGCAAGAGAAAAAAACAAGAGGAAGCGCACATAGAAAAACATCAGGGTAACGTCAACCCGCAAATGCAAGCCCTTCGTCGTCTCCCTCCCTTCCGTGTTCAAAAACCTTGCATTTCTATCCTACTAAATTGGACATAATGTACGTTTCTTTCGGGGCCCTCAGCTGGCTGTTTTTGCTGGCGTGTGTGATAATCATCGTCATAAGGCTTAGCTTGGTTTATCCTTTGTGTTTAACTACTCTTTTGTAAAAGCCGCCGGTTGAGGCCGTTTGAATCATCTGCCCTAACACCTGCTTCTACTCACTGCAGGTCCGCGGGACAAAACGACAAGTAAGCAACTCTGTGAGAATTAGAGGTGCGAGGCGGCAGTGTCATACCTTTCTACCACAGCATCTTCCTATGGCAGGTAGAAATAACAGGGCTCAGAACAAACTCAACCAAGCAAACAGCTAGGTTAACGTTAGGTCGAGGAGTTTCGTATAATGAGCTCGCGTAACTAACGCGAAATGAAAAATAAGAGGTAAATGTACGTCTGAAAAGGCTCTTTTTACGATCTGAGTTAATAAATAGATAGAATGAGTAAAAAAAGTCACACCTAGTCACTGGAAATAATAAGGTAGGGTATAATAGGTCAGTTTGGAATTATAATACGCAATCTAGTTAGATTATGCGAAATTTATTTCGTCTGTGCTGTAATTTTCTTCTCTCATAAAGCGCCATTATATGTTGTATTCTAAACAGATTCTCTTTAGAACTGTGGACGGCTGAACTCACCATTTAGGCTGCATTAAAATTAATGATTTAAACCGATTATTCTAGATCACTGTCTGGCAGCAGTACCCGAAAAATCGCATCTGATAAAGGAATGCTATACCATGAATAGACCTTAACAACTGAGGTTTGTCTACGAAAAGTTAGTTATTCAGTGAAAAGTATTCTATGGCGCATCTGCAAAGCTAAAAGTACAAAACAAATAGAGTCAGAGTTGTTCGGCTTGATAAGCCGACATTACTTTTCCTGGCTTCCAAGGCAAGCCTCAAGATAACGGAGGGCCGCGTTGTTCAGAGTTCACTGCGTCCTTATTAAAAGTTATTTTATTAGAAAGCAAGGGAAACTCGGTAGAAAAGCAAGCTCAACCCAATGGGGCAAGCGAAAACTGCGGAACTGGCTATCTGGGATTATTGGGGCGTGCTGCGTCGTTCATGTGGCCGTGGAGAGCGATCACCCAAAGTGACGCGTTCGGGCAGGAGAACTAGACAGTATCCCTATAGTGTTCACGGGATCCTAATGCTTATTTACACGTATACGCTTTCACCTTAGACAAGCTCTACGTTGCATACCTGTATAAAAGAGACAGCAGTGTATCCTAAAATCTTTAAGGCTCGCTAAGTAACAGAACGCTAGAAACATTCTACGACAATGGCACTTTTGGAATTCAAACAGATCCCACTTACGTCAATTCGACATAGTATTAACATAACTGACCATTTGATATTTTTTGATTAGACGTAAGATATTTTTATTTGAGTTCCTGGAAACGCGCTTTTCCATGCAATCCAACAAAGGAATGCTTTAGAGCCAAAAGCAATCTTTGCTTTACTTCGCTTGCCAGTTGCACTGTCGTACCATCCGGTCGCTTCAATTCAATCGCCGTCCTTTAGTCGTTTTGACTGGCCACCGCCCCATGAACCCCATAACATGGCTGTTCCACAAGGCGGATATCTGCTGACGTGTTCAAAACCGTTCGTTTCTCTTTTTCGGACCGCTACTGCAATGCATACTGCGATGGCGAAGAACTGCGCATCCTTCAAAAACAGACCCCACATTGTCAGGCTACATCAACGAGGCAACAAGATTCTTTGAAAGAAAAGAAAGGGTCTTTTTGTTCCAAGAGGCTTCCAGCCGACATTGCTGTACATGGCATACCACCTTCATTGCCTTTTTCATACATTGCATAAGCGAGGAAGAGCATGGAGTGGCACGTCATGCACAGGAAATACGAAAAGCGCCAACTTACGTTGAACCTCGTCCGTAAAACGAGTGTAGCGGTCACTTGTTTATCCATGACAAACTACAAGCTCGGATTTTCCACTACTATTTTACCAGTTCTTTTCCCTTCAGTCAAGAAGCTTTCCCTGAAGAAAGAAGGCCGCCCTGAGATATGTAGCAACTCTAATTACCACAATATCCGATAACTTTATAATATATTCGTTTTTATGAAGGTTATTATATATTCTGCCTGCGTTTTTTGGAAACTGATCTACTATGAAGTGGACATGCGTTAAAGCACTTTGCAGAAATGAGGACCGGGTCTGATACTACTCATAATAATGCTTCTAAAATAGATCTTTTTGAGAGACTTGGAAGGCATTGTACTTGCTTTGAATGCAATCCGTTCTACAACGACCGACGCTTCATTCGAGGTTCGAGTCATCTACGCGAGCGTTGGAGGCGATCGAAGTGCTTGGAAGCAACTGACAACTCACCGCGCTAACCTCCGTTGCGTCATGTTCAGCCCGTTTGAGTTCTTTTTTTTTTTTATTAGTGGCAAGATCTAATACTTTGCTAGAATTAACATTGAAACTACTTAGAAGATTGCAGCGTGTAGTCAGTTCTTCAACTGTTTCTCTTTAGTGGTCGCATATTCGTTGCCTCTTGCGTTCACGTTGATCATTAAATTCATTTCCGTTTGACGTTCCTATCCTGCAATTAGCGTACGTGTCTCATTCGGCCAAATTAACATATAGCAAATGATAAAAATCAAGCGTTCTTAGAACCATTGTCTATATGTTAGGTAAAATTTCTCATTTTCGGCTCTTTCCATCCGTTTTCTTCGTTTACTTTTCGTATGAATCTTTTAGCGTGCTATTTTTGCTTGAGTGACTAGAACAGCAGCGTAAGATGTAAAACGATTTGTGTTTTACTGTCCGACAGATTAACATATCGCTTTGATTTTTGTTTATCCTAAGCGATACCGTTTGACGCCGTTTGTTGTCCGTTAATTTGAAGTGTGTCCTCTAGGCATCGCCTTAACGACTTGTGAGGATCGCTCACTGCAGAACTCTCCTTCACACGGAGATCTTATGCTACGAACTATGGATAAGCATTTTCGAAATCTACACAATCGAATGGCTAACGATTGCAGTGGTTACATTATGACGCGTTTCTACTTCAGTAGCTTTCAATCTCTAATTGGGCGAAACGGACTGTTCTATTGAGTCGGTTCTCTATCGTTTACGAAAATGAGAATAGGCATACGTCGCTCATACGATCGTCTTATAGACAAGAATCTTAGTTATGCGATTTGTTTATTTAATGGCCTATCGCGGGCAGCAGGCTCATTTGACCGTGTAGCATAAACGCTGTTTTAGTCTTATTTCTCGGCTGGCTTATCATTTCTACCGTTCCCTTTACCTTTGCGCCTTTACGAATGTGTTTATTTTATAAATTCGTTTCTTAGTATAATGTTTCTCGAGTGACGAGTATTAGCGAAAGTAAAAGCACGAGCAGATTATATATATGTATATGTATATATATATATATATATAGCAACAAATACAAGTGCTTGATAACCGGGCCAGACGATCTTACGTTAGCGTATACTGCTGCGCAGTACACCAACTCGGACAAACCATTTATGTACTAAAGTTCAGCCAAAGCAGAGCTTTTTGGGCGGCAGGCAACTTAGCGATGAAGTTGATTTCGTAATGGATTTTTTGAAGGACACAAGCTACTGGAAATCCTGACAACATATTCAAGACGCGTGTCAGCAACCGCTTGCGACGCGAGAGGACGTCGGGAGAGAGAATATGGAATCAAAGCAGCACTTTATGTTAAAACCATCATAAATTAGGCCAGTATGCTTCAACAGGAAATGATAGACATATACAGGAGGATGACGAAGGAAAATTTTAGCGGGCTGTTTGTCGCAACAAACATGCGTTCATTCGCTACTTCTGCTACTAAATGAAGGCTAGTCCCTTCTTGGACAGAACAACAAACTCATTATGGTGAACAGCAGTGCTCCATTTGCGGAGTTTGAACAAGAATCCACTACTGTTTAGTCTTTCCATCAAAAATAAAAACTTTTTTTTTTTTTTTTTCCCGATAACGACTTTATTGCTAGCTTTTATGCCAGTTTTGGGTAATTCTGGGATAACGTTTAGGGTGGCGATTTTCAGTATGATTCAGATTTGAAGAACTTGAGAATTCATCAAAATAGTCCAGAGAGCTGTGTTTAGTACACCTTTTTACTTCATTTTTATAGGGAAATCAATGTGCGTTTTGGACAGGAAAGTATCAACTACCAAATGACTCGTCAAAATGAGCTCCAACCGTTAGCCCTTTTGAATTCGTTTATGCCTTTAAAGTTGTTTGACCATCTTGAACCTCTGCGTTTTTGGAACTTTGGCCTGCTATGAGCCCAAAACGTAATTTCGTTGGAATTTTTCGCATGTAACGTATTTGGACGACACATTAACGAGTTTGCACCAACTCACATATTAAACAAACATGATTGTCAGGAACGATACTTCTAATAAATACAAAAAGAATAATTAAAATATTTATTTTTGGTTAGAAAGATAGCATAAGAGAAATTTTCTGTTCAGGCACGTTACCCTGTATATTGGCAGTAGGTAATTCGAGCCTGCCTCTTCCATTGGCGGATCCTAGCTTGGTGGAGACCCTGACGAAATTGTTGATTAAGAGAAGACTGGAGAAACACTTGCACGCTACGAAATTTGAGTGGCTTACTGATAAACCAAGTTCTCATTGTACTATTATTATGATCCTTTGAAAATTTCCTTTTTATTAGATTTTTAGAAGATGTCATAGCTAACAAGCAAACCATTCTATCAAAAATAGTGAACAAAAAAAGTAATAAACAACACAGATTGATATTTCAGCGTGAAAACGGCGTTTTCTATATTTATTTCTTTCAACGGCCTCAGTTACTCATAATGTTAAAAAATCTAATCGTTTACTTTATGTTCCGTTATTTTCGACCCTAATACAACCCAATTATTTTTTCATCTACATAAAACGGTAGCCATTCTAACCATAATAGCGAATGCTGTACTTAGTTAGAATTTCCAAATATAACAACTACGATTTGATTAGATGCAATGCCATTTGCTGACCACGAAAAAATTGCACTCAGAAATACATCATTCCTCCTTAAGCAGACGACAAGCTCCTAAAAACTGAAAGATGAAGATAGCTTTGTCAGACATCAGCTTCGAACTCATAGACTGCTTGGAGTGTAACGCGTCCAACTTCCGCTGTGTCCCTCTGAGGTTAATGTTCGACGCAAAATCGAAGAGATCCCCGAGAACGACCTAAGTCCTTGATCGTGATGTGAAGATAGCCCCTGCTGTCGTCTTACGAAGCCTAAGAAGCACAGGGAAAGAATACTAATTCATCGTCTCTTACTGCCCGCCTGTTCGTCTTCCGAGACATCCATCTCTGAGCAGATCATCTCTCCGCCAGTGAGGCGTTGATATATCCACCTCCCGACTGCTTCTCCAATTTCGGTTAGAAGCCCGTTGCCGTCGCCTCTCCGCTCTTTCTTTTAGCCCAATAGAACAACTCATTTCCCATCCCATTCGGGATTCTGCTGGGAACATCAACGCCTGTTTCAGATTCAGCTCTTTTTTACGCTCTATAAGCTTGTGTGTATCGTGATGTTCAACATATATTACAGTGTGTCTGCACAAAGCCGTAAGAAGAGAACTCCAACTGTAAAAGGAACGTAAGTCTGAATTGGGGCCCACATCTAAGCTCGGTCTCATCGTTTATGCCTTATGTTCTCACGCGTCCTCGGTCCTACAGAGTGCCTTGGGTCGGATTAGGGGGGGACAGTTTTCAGTCGAAAACAAAGATTAAGCTTCTTGAGATGGGCCTGCATCTATTCATATATAAGGGGAGGATAAATATGATCAGACACAATGACATAGATGTGGGCGTGTGTTAACCATTGTGGAATACTTTTCTTTGTAATCTATCATTTTAGATGTTTTTTTTTCTTTTTAGATGTAGAATGGCCAAAATTTGATATGAATGTAGTATGTACGTAATAAATGTGATATGACGAGGAAAAAATGCCATTGTAATACAAGTAAATATGTATTGTTTGTTATAAACATCGATATCATAAACCTTATTTCATGGTTTTCCGTAGAAACTGGCAGATTGTGCATGCATTTCTTACGAAATCTTCAGTGGATTAATGTTGCAGATCTTTGTTGTTTTTTCGTTTCGTTTTCGATACTCACCATCTAACTATATAATCGTAGTTATTTTTAATTGTTCAACAAAAAAATGTATAGGAACAGAATGCTTCTTTGACAGATATCTATACAGCATGGGTGGCAAAGGATGAAACTTTAAATAGTACTAAATTTATACCAGCACCCGATTACGATCTCGTTTAATCCATACGTTCTGTGGATTTACAGCTTCAAAGAAACATTTTAGTAACCAGTAGCACTGGCCTTTCATGAAAACAAACGCGCAGTAACCTGACCGATTTCTGACGCACTTCATTCAAAGTCATCAGCTAACGCCGTACGTTCCCTGGCAAAATTTTTACGATCAAAATAGGTTCGTTTCATCATGGTGAATATTTCAGCATTTATTATATGGCTATCCTAGTTAACGCCGAGCGTTTCTCCGTCAATAGTTACCCAAAAACTTGAGTTACCCCCATGGTATATATATCGTACCAGTTATACTGAATTTTTATTATTTTTTTCGCGTGAACATCGAAGACACAAACCGTCGCACTCTGCCTATGAACATTTCGCCTGCTGATCCATAAGTACAGAAGATCGTTGATCGTTTGTGGTCTTGCGTGCTGCAAGCCTTCTGCGAGCCACGCAGTCAGTTATGATGTTTCAAATTCGTAGGAAGTATTCTAGTGTTTTTTTTTTTTTCTTTTCATGCTACAGGTGCGTTTTCATTAGTGCTGATAAGAACAGCATTTATTCAGAAAGCGACGAAGAATTGCTAAGTACGGCAAATAGTCAACTTGCGTGGAAACCTCTAACGAATTAACCCGCTTTCGGGTGGATGTTGGTGATACATAGTCATTCAGGGCAATCCCTTTTTTTAAGGCACAAACGAATGTGCCCAATGAACTGAACGGCATCTGAAAAGCTGCAAAGGACTGATTCGTTGGGATATCATTCCGTGCGAGAAATATCTCCCTAGAGACGTGTACTCGTTAGCAACGGGAGCGTAAACGAAGATAGAAGCAAACGAGAGGAATCAACGAGTGGCTCTTGCGTGTCCTGGATCGCATAGCGTAGGACACAGTGGACAACTGTAATAGTCCGTCCAGCTTGAGTTGTGTCTACAGAACGAAGTGTTACCAGAATGAATGTATTATGGAGCTTGTTGATTGGTGATTATTGAGAATGAACGTACAGATGTATCATCGACAAACGCAACAAGAATCACAGTACAGCTTTCTACGTGGCCTATAAATAGCTATAGGCCCCACTTATGAAAATTTGATAGTTTTTCATTTTATGAAATCGAGATTATACGTCAAAAAGCAGCATATTATTACTAGCTTCTTTCCAGCCTGAATAGATACGATAAGACAAAATGTAAAATAAAACTCATTGAAAGCCGTAAATGTGTATAAAAAAACGACACGTTTTTTTTGCCTTTGCGTTTCCTCTAGTCTAAAACGCTTACCGGTCCCCCTGTACAACAAAATCACTAAACTTGCATGTTTCCTTTCACACGTTATACACAGATCACTACCAGGTCGGTCCAAATACGTCCCAATAAGCGAAACGTTCCGTCGTGTAGTCAGGGTTGACTACCGCAAGAGAAGCTTCAGGCTCTTCGCGGCAACTACCGCAGACATCTGGCCCGTCGCGTAAGTCATCTGTTCACCTTCCTCGTAGCTACCACTGGTCTCTGCAAGAATTCAATGCACTTCTATCGTATGCTAAAAAGGGTTCAGTTAGCTTACTAGATTCCTGTCTCTTCCGTCGTCTTTGCTACTTTTTGGCAGCGATGAGAATAGTGCTGGGGCAGGAGCTGGGCTGCCTCGTTCATGTTCGTGCAGTCGAACAGAATCTTACGACGGTACGCTCATCAGCGCCAAACGGCCAGACTCCTATAGGCAGTTCTTTTTCTCCGGCCGGCCATGGTAACGATGGACGATAGCAGGACGATGGACGATCCCCTTATCAAGGGTATCCGGTGATGCCAAAAGGCTTTGCCGGCGAACGTTTGGTCAAACAGTGCTTCTTTTAGGGCGTTCGAAGGATGGAATAAAGTGGTACTAATGTGCTCATGGGAATACAGGGGCTTGGCAGGACGCACGAACAGCTGGGAGGGGCGGGGCGAAAATGGATAAATAAGGTTCCTAGGCTTTCGTGAATGAATGTAGAGTGAGAAGCAGTGAACAACGTCCAGAACAAACTAACATTTGCTAGGATCATCTAGACCACGAGATGTTCATTCTTTCATCTACCGACACATACACGAGCAATGACGATGACGAAGACAAGCAGGCAAAGAAAAAGCGTCAACGAGAGATACGGCACGATTAATAACGGGATTCGCCAAAAGGACCATTAACGGACACAAAATAGAGTCATTGAAAGCTGGAGCGAGAATCTCCGGGTCTCAGATGTTGGGACCAAACAAGCCATTGAGAATCCTTGGGGTAGCCGGAGTAACGGGCTAAGAAGCTCGTTGTTTGTGAGAACAAGCGCGTATGCAGCGATTTCGAGCAGTATGAATAGCCGAACGATAGCTAGGAACGTCATCAGAGATTCTCTTAGCCATCGGACGACTCCCAAAGTGAGCGATGAACACCCACTGACCACCGCAACTCTCACTGCGACAACCGCTACCAATGCTAACACAAGTTGCGGTGCCAGTCAACCAAATACGTCTGCTGTCGAGCAGTGAATTGGGTGCTGGGCAGTGCTGGCGCTATGTTTTTTTGTAACTGATAGTTGCAGCTGTTCATTTGCTTCCCCACAGAAGCCTCTTGCGGCAGACCACGACTCCAAGTGAGTCTTTCACAGTCTTCCGGCAATTCCCGTGCGTCCCCAGAGTTCGACCACCATTCCTATCCGTTCGATAGTCGCTTCCGCGCGATTACCACCAACTTCAACGGCGGTAAAAGCACAGAGTGCAAAAAGCAGGCGGTTTAGCCCTCCCGGGGTAAACTGGGGCAATGAGAACCTAGTACAGTCGCACTGCCAAATACTTTAAGACAGAGATGGAATAGAGATATGGGAAGCTAGGTTTACTAAGCTCTCCAATGTCCCAACTCAATCGTTTGGCTGCTGAAGCAGTTGAAACCAAACTTGGACCTGCGGTGCTACGAAGAATCTCGTTTAAAGTCCCGTGTCCTTTTCTCCCATGACCTCGGGAAAAAGCTAGTGCTGCGCAGGCAATGCAGTGCTATGTAAGGCAGTAAGCGCAGCAATGGGCATAGCGATATCGTTTCTTTTTCGCTTATGTTCCACCATTCAGTACCGCTTACTATTAGTTCCAATCGGTATTCACGTTGGTCGTTGCGGTAACCTCGTTGTACGCTAAAACTTCTCTACTACCATCGTGATGATTCGCAATGCTGAAGGTCGGCTACCTTTTGCTTTAAAGAGTCATTAAGCACAGTGACTAGAAGTGAGCCTTTTCGTCATAGAGGAAAGCGAGATAAGAAGGAAATCTAGTAAAGTGGCAGTCGACGAGAACCCTGCCACTGAGAATAAAATAATGTAAGGCTCAACTGAGCTAGATTTTCACTCAAAGGATTACTTCGTTGCTGGAGAGCGCAAGATGGTTTGGTGGTTGGTAAGTACCGCAGAGAGGAATAAAATAGTATAACGTTATCATATTATTGTTTATCCAATGTCTCTTATTAATAAACATATCTTAAGTCGTTATTTGAACATCATAAGACATAAAAGTATATAATACATTGTTATGATTCCTCAACTAGGTCAAAGTCTATTATGCTATTAAGAGACTAGAAATTTCCTAAGAAATCAGCATTTATCTATTTCCACTGACAACAAATAATTGCGTCTTTATTTTAATATTTCATCATATAAAAGTACATATCATACTTTTCAGGATTGTTAAAGAACGTTAGGATCCGCCCTGATCTTTTTTGTTTAATAGATTCTGATTAACAATTGAAGACCATAAGAACAACAACAACAACACGAGCGACTTCGAGACTGAAAGCTCGGCCGGCTGATAGTACATTAATTCAGCACATTATCAGGCGAATTCGCTTTGGCATCGATTTAGGCCAAATCGCAGGCCACTCTTATGTGGCTTCCTCTCCGTATCCTGTATATTCCTGCCTTAGATTTCCGCCTGTTCCAGACAGCAACTAAGATAAGTACCGATGAAATCTAGCATTTAAATTGTAAACATTGCCCTACAGTCGCATAAACGCAAACAACTAGAGGTAAGGAACGGTTAGTTTTCTATTCAAATAGTGACGACCCAAGTATCAGAAGAAAAGACTATTATATTTGAAATTTTAAGTTCACTTTGACAAACATATGATAGCCCGGGCAGTCTTGTTCGGTCAGTGCTGATCATTGCTGTCGCTCGTAGTCTTCTGAAGAAGCGGACCTGTTGAAGGAATCCCGCTAGGTACTCATTATTGGACTGTTTTCACAGGACGTGCGATCGGACGCGAATACGGTTCCTTGATTGTGTACTTGTACCGTCGTTACATAATGATACTGTCTGGCTTTACAGTTTCCCTCAACTCGTAATAATGCAAATGTGCTCGACTGGCCTCAGTAAACCTAATAAATTATTGATAGGCTGACTGTTTAATCAAGACTTTCTTTGAAATTGAAACTCTGCTTGTAGCTCACCGAGCACAGAATCAGCATTGCTACCTGGAGCTTTTGTGACTTCGTTCTTTGTAAATGTACTTGTATACATCGTATAGCTGAACAAATGAAGAAAGTGATTGACAGGGGACTTCAAATGCGACAATGGCTATATAAAAATTATCCACATGCGAAACCGATCTCCTTTCATTGCAGAAATATATTCTAGGCTAGTCTCTCTCTAAATAGAAATCTTTAATATGGAAAAATCCAACGGAACAGGCCTCATGAGCCAATATAGAGGTGGTACTTACCATTAATCGCAAGGTCGAGGTCTTCAGACCCTCTCTTCGAGTTTAACATTACCTAGTGTGAGTTTGCTATTGTCCCTATTCTCCTTTTTTTTGTCAGGTTTCAGGCTATCCTTGGAAACATACGAACTTCCGTACCTGCTGCCACTTTTCAAGTAAGAAAGATGGTGCAATTTGTGCTCTAAGGAACTAAGTGTATGTAGAGAGCGTTGCTTCCCTGCAGACATGACATCAATCTGATCTCCGTGCAGTACATTGTAGGACAGCCCTTTAGGCGAACATCAACAAATCCCACTAGTCCTGCACACGTTTTCCTCTATACGTCGCAAAGGAAGGGACGATTTCTTGCTGTAATCAACATTTGTTCCTTGAACTTGTAAATCTACTATACAGCCTCATATAAAACGCACGCGCAACTGATTCCACTAGCGACATCAGAGCCTACAAGTTCCTGTGTGCCAAAAAATAGAAAATGTATACCAGAATTGTACCAGAGAAAGAAAACGTATAAACAATATTGCTGGAATGGATTCCGTTCAAAAGAATGATCCCCTCTAAAGTAGGTATCGAGTTCGGCCACGAAAAAAGCGCAGGACGGTACGACGAACGTATAGGCAAACAACGGCAAAGAAACATACAACTAGGTATGCGTATATATTAAAGGTAATTGAAAAAAAAAGACTAAACAAAAACGAAGGCCGCCTAAGGTGAGGGTCATAATGAAACATTTTTTATACGACAATAATAATATATAGGTATTGAGTAACCCAGTTGCACAATAGGTATCGTAAATTAATGGCATGGTACTTTATGGCAAGGTAGCTGAGATAGTGGACGTCTATGATCTGTTAGGAACAGAATTCGGAAAAAGCGATGTGACTTTGAGTTTGAATTAAGCTGGTTTATTAATAGTGTACAAGAAATTACAGAAATCCTCAGCAGTGTAACTGGAAGCGAAAGATGTTTTCAACTTACTAGCCGTAAAACACAGAGCTCAGTTTTAATAAAATGAACTCCATTAGTAAAGCTAACGCTAAATAGACACCATATTCTGCAAGTAAAAAATAATTATACCTTGTGAATATTGTTATTATTGCACTAATCTCAATCGATTTCAATTAAAATTCTAAACTCAAATGAAACTTCAAGCATACATGGAGTGTGCCCATGTTTCATAAAGCTCAATGAACGCCTACTTTACATGGTAATCCTTCTTGGTTATTGTTTTGTAGTTTTCTTAGTCTTAATTCGATCAACTTTCTTACTTCTTGAGCCTTGTATCTATATCAATTGAAACCAACATTTTCGTCAAGCTAGCGCTCCTCATCGTTACAAATAGCAACGATCATTGGGTATTAGGTTAGAAAGAATCCTTGCCGTACGATAAGGGGCGTCTGAGCGGGCGTATGTGTATGTGCGATCCTATTACTCGTCGCTTCGATTAAGCTAGTACCACTACGAATTCGTCGTTATCGGCTGACCGCAGGTTTTTCGGACATCCGCTCCACTGGTAGAGGAACAGGACGTGAGTGCTACTTTTGCTCTTATCCGTCACTCACATACACCTACGCAGTTCACGTTCGGCTATCTCAAGTCAGGCCCCATTGAGGCTTGTGCTTACGAGAGGTCGCCGGTGCAGATCAGTGCAGGATGGTTAAATGGTAGCAAGTTTTTCTGAACCTGAAGGCCATAAGAGACAGAAAGAATTGACATATAACTCCGTACATGACTGGTATTTGCTTTAGGGGTGGCCGACGGACGCCGATGAGAGCCAGGTCGGCTCGAAGCTTCAAACAAGTAAGCCTAAAGCAGAGACAAGCAAGAATAACAACAACAGGTAAGATGACACAGGCACTCTATCATGTACACGTTATAAAGCATATCATCGCTTACTGGTCAAGACTTTTGGGTGCAGTATCAATGGTGGCAAGAAGGCAACGATCATTCGACAGAATCGGTCCTTAAGAAGCGCGCAGGACAGAATGAAGGGAGCGTAGTGTGGGTAACACTGAACGAAAAAGCGAACTTGAGAGTGTGACAAAAAAGGTAAGAAAGACTGTTGACTACTTCGTAGTTCATGGTCAAAAGGATACCGCACCAGTTGATAATACGAAGGGTGATGAAATAACCTGTGCCTGGACGAAGTGCCATCATCGAGTATAAGGTAGAGGTGAAGCTGATGTGATGCAATGAAAGGGATGGAAAACAACACCCATTCTATTATACAGTGGCTGAATATTTTAGGAAAGACCTACTATAATAGCTACAGGAGAAGTTTACTAAGAACACACAAACTGTTTTTTGAATTGTGTATGTTAATTTCACTATACGTGTAATAATGAGCACAGGCTTATTGCTATACTCAGCATAATAATTTCGACAGGCGGATTCTACGTTCATATCTAGATCCATTACTTCAAAAAATAAGCCGTGCTGGGCTTTGCAAATACGAAACAACTTAGTTAGCTCGTTATGATTCTTAGTACAGACAGTTCCGCAACCCCGTAACATATCATATAACCTTAGTAATTCTTATACAGCCGATACTCACAGCGGTACTGCGGCCAACTTAGGCGAGACTAGTATTGCTTACACCTGCGGTTAACTTGGTCTAAATGGACCATCTCCCCCTACAACAATTGACCGTATGTAAATAAACAGAAGGTGTTCAAAAGGGCATTTCTTTCCCTCAGCAGCTCCGTTCGTCCCGTCGTTCTGTTCGTTACGCATGCATAGCCATTTCTGGCTCTATGATCAACATCATCATTATCATTAGCTTAACGGAGGCAAGGTCATCGCCAGCGAGCAGCTTCGAATCACCCCTTATACCACATGTCTGTCATCACGGCTGGCTAGTCAAACCAAAGTCAATTTCTTCTTGGAGAAAACAACAAGTCTAGCAGCGCGGACGAGTCTAGCCTAACTTGCACAGCCTTGACATAAAATAAGAGGAACGTTTTTCCATTGAGCTTCCATGTGTTCCTAGACCTTATGACGATAACACCCTACGGTCTCTACAGGACTTTGCCGCTTAGGGCGGAGTACCATGGTTCAGGCAAGTGGGGAGTTCCTGGTAGCAGCAATGGCGAATCTAGTGATGTGCCAGCAGGGCGTCCTGTAGTGGGACACCATAATATGAGCGCAAGCGAAACGGTCGGCTCGTTTGCACCAGGATGGCAAGACAGACGGGCTGCGTTTCTCTTTTCTCGCTCTAGTATGCAGCCGCAACTTAGATAGAGGCAGGGACTTGCCTGCCAGCTAGCCGACCAGGCAGCCCGCCATAACCATAACTTCATAAAGGAGATAAAGACGTAACAGGTCGAGTTAATCTTCATAAACGCTTATATTAGCCGGCGAGCCCTTTGGTTCATGGCAAGACCTATGGACGCAAAGAGCTACTACCATACGTGCCAGCATATGGGAAAAGTCTATTGCGTTGAGCGCTGTGTCCACTGAACGGACAGCTCGTCCAGCAAAGCAGGGAAGTTCGCCAAAAGTTGGCAAAGCACGCGCTGCGGGGTGCCACAAGGAGTCCACGGAGAAGCGGCAAAGTCAGCTGCCCTGACCTTTGGCTCCCACTGACTTCCTACCAATTCTTATCGTGCAAAAGAGCTAGAACACGAACAACATATGTATGAATCTAATAAGAATAACTATTATGCTCGGGGAGCTGAACGTTCAGGGATTGTAGGATATCTGAAAACTCAATACTTATGCATTTTACAGACAGGAGGTGTAAAGCCGTTTAATAAACAAACTTCACTTTGAAAGCGTCGAAGTTCATATACTAACAGGTGTGCTGATATTTAAGTACAAAGACATTGCAAAATCGTGCAGCAGAAGTACACAAAGTAACTCTAGAGGTGCTTCAGTTTATACGAAGCTTCCGGTGAATTCAAAGTTTATCAAGGACAGCATAATTTTTAATAACCGGCTTCTGATTGTGTTTTCTGCTCTATGGTTCCTTTCTATTAACAAGTGTTGCGGCTCGTAATTACGTCCGTGGTGAACGTGGTAGACCGCCACAAACTCTCTTGTTTAGTACGAAACAGACCATATCTTTAAAAGAATATCACGGTTAAGTCACCTAAGTGCCCAAACATTATGGTTGTATGATAGGTTGATAAAACAACGATTTTATATGACTCTAAAGGTTGCCAAACAAAACAAAAATTCTATTTTTAGTTTCTGTTCTGAGGTTGCTCGAAATTATGGTGCCAATAGGCCGTACATCCCGCCTAGCTAACAACGATTTAATTCTAAAACATGCGTTCTTTCAGATAGGTACAACCGTTTCCTGGTTGTCCCGTAGTTCCACTGATTTACTGCTAGCAATTTTTGTTTCAGTCTTAAGGAAAGTTTGCTGTCCATTGGCTGTTATACAAAGGTGAACAGGCCTCCACAGGTCAAAAAATCGTAGGGTAAATTGTAAATAGGCTATTTATAGACTCATGATAGTCAGGTCGTATCTCGTTTCTAACCCCAGAAATTTATCTGAGCTAAGATTGCTATTGTTTTCAGTTAATAATAATAAAAATAAAGCTGTTGGTTTGAGAACTTCGTAAGGTAATAACGGCACAAAGTGCGTAGTAGATGTAGATATCAACTGGAGTTCACAAAAATAGCTTTATGATGTGTTTATTTTCAAAAAAAGTCCCACCTTCTGGTTGCTTGACCTGATTTTCATCACAGTTTGACTAATCGTTGCGTCACTTTGCCATTCAGTGTCATCCTACTCATTAGCAGTGAAGTTTAACGCAGCTTACACATCTCTTCCTAATGTTAGGGTTCTTCAGAGAGGCACGCTGTCAAAATAAGCGAAACGAACTCATGATGATGAAGTCGAAGGAATCCAGCACCCGATCATCTCTGAATCTGTGTCTATAAAGATTCGATCTGGTCGTAATCTTGCCAGTGTTCCATGTCTCCGAAGCACCTCGCGACTTCTTATTCCCCCAGATCAGTGTTTGCTATTCTATAGGACTGAAGAAGAGACAGGGACTTCTATCCAAGTTTCTGAGCGTCCCTGTACTAAAAGTAGGAGTAAAACGTGATGAATGTACCGGCTGGCCGGGGGCTCGCTTAATGAACTGTTTCGGGTTCACTAGTAGCAGACGCGACCTCGGCAGTGTCGCGCTGGTCAAAGACAATAAGAGCTATCAGGATGAGGTAGTTCCTCATTCATCTTTGTCTTACATGCGCCTCACCTCTATCACAGAATAGTAAGACTGCAGTTTCAGCCGGCTCTATCAGATTGATCAGTGCCGGTCGAGTAATGCTTGCCAGATTATAACCGGACGTCAGTAAGCTAGTTTTGCCCAAAGCGGCTCGGCGCATTCGCTGAACGACGAGCGAGGGCATATGCACAATGGCCGTCTCGAATCATGTCCATTCTGTGCCAGTTACCCTCTCGCGACCGTCTGTGTATGTACGTTTGTGTTGATTTGTTAAATAACCTTTATAGCATAATCTGCATTGTGCTGAGATGAAAAGAATGCGAGAAGGTTGCTAGATATAAAAAACGATTATGAACTCTGCTGTATTTCTGGCTGCAAACATCGTATGACCGATATCCTAGCTAAAAAACACTGAATATTTTCCTTTACATCATAATATGTAAGTAATATGCATAGAATAAATATGTACTTACCGGCTTAAGGAGCCGGCAGAAGCTCAGAAGTAAGAAAATAAGAATTTAAAAGACAGTCATATGACTGCCTTATAAATCACTCAGACTTAATTCGGCTGCTTGCAGATATAAATTTATCTGAGAAACGTTCTAGCATAAGTTTTAACGAAGGCGCAGATCTTCCTAATTAGATGCATGCCACCTATAGAAGCAACAACCGTAGCGATTTTCCATTCAAGATGGAGTCTACCCTGAGTTAACTGAAAACGCAGTAATTCCTTTGAGACTTATCTATTCCAGTCAATGGCATGCATCTGCTATTTTGACTAAGCACCAACTACGGGTCCCATTATGATTCTACATGTTGGTGCGCTAGGGCACAATAGCTGAGTTGCGACTGGCTCCACATCAACGTTTGGCGTATGAACTACCACTGTCTTTTTTAACTCGGATCATTCTTCTAGTCGACGGTGAACACCCGCTGAAGGAGCTCAGAAGTGAGAAGAAGCTTTGGGGAACCTAGCTGCGTGTGTAAGTTGTCTCACTTGTATAGACGTATAAGGCAACTGATACTTATCGTTCTGCGGTTAGTCAATGGCCGATCGGCGAGGATCGTCATGTAGTGAAGCATCTTCGAGTCGCGACCAGTACTTTGTCGTCAACGCCATTGAACTATGTGGCATCGAAGGAAATCCTCGCAGCTGTTGCGGGTCCATCTAGCAGCCAGCAATTCTCTTCTATCATCAAAAACGATTCAATGGCCTGGCGATTGTTGAACCGGCCGAATAGGCTCGTTTTGCTTACTCGGGCTCCTAAGGCGGCGGTCTACGAACTACTTCCGAGGACAGCGATCGGGAGCATTGCACCAGCGTTCGTGATTAGTCCGTCTTCGCGTGGGGTCTTCAGCGTCGGTACCGTCATTCTCATGGGACAGTCTAGTTCATCATTGCTTATTGGAGACGCTAAGCGATAGTAGCCAGTGAAGGATTAAAGCTGCTATACATCTCTGCGTATACTGGACGTTGTCACTGTCGTGTCGCCTTTGCTGAGTTGGCAGAATCTGTTATTTCGGGGTAACCAATCAACGAAGGGGATCGATGTAAGCGTTTTACTCCGAACCGGTAGTGTGCTATTCTTTTCTGGAATACTATTGCATATTGAAAGACTGTGATGATTTCCAACTAACCCTTTCTACTTTTTGATGTGAAAACATAGAATTAAAATATTGGTCTACGATAAATTTTCTCAATACGCTGTTGTTCATAACTGTGATTAATTAACTGCTGAGTTTGCGACAGCGAAATTTTTACTTACCTTACGAAAGAGAAGCAAAGTGCCTGCAGTTTAATAAAGACCAATATTTTCGTCGTAAATGCTTTGAGGTGTTTGGTACCTCACGGTAAGACCGAAAAAATACACATTCTTAAAATATAGAGATGGTCGAAAGTTTATCTTCTTTTTGTGTACATTGACGATTGGCAGATTCATCAGTTTAAGTAATATTCAGTCAATTTTTTCAGTGTATTCAACAATAGACCAAATACAGTTGGTAAAATGACAAGGACTTTAACCTTCGAGGCAGTACTAAAGCAAAGTACTTATAGATGTTTTGTTTTTCGTTGGCACATGTCGATAAAGGCATTGGTGAACTGGTAGGACTGATCTACCGCAGTCCAGCAATCGCAGTTGTGATATCCTGTTATAATCGGCGTCTTCTATCCCATCATATAACATAACTGTTACCGGCGCTAAGCAGTTAATGGGAAATTTCCTCGTGATTTCACGCATTTCCGCACGTCGAGCGTTCAGTGAGAAGAGAAGCAGATGGCGCCACTGACGAGAAGAAAACGCTGATTAACAGACTGCATCGTCAGTACGGATGTATACAACGCAGAAAATGCGAAATGTTTCATGTTTCTCAGCATACAGTTGCTAGCGTTGCTGTGAAGCTGAGGGAAGACTTTTCGCTGGTGTCGCGCAAAATCGCTAGCCAGAATCGAAAAGGTTTATTATGAAAAAAAAAGGACCGTGTAGTTACTTTGAAAGTCCAAAAGAATAAGTTCGTCTCGTATAACGTTCTTCAGAACAGATTAAAAAAACCGAAGATTGGATGTGTCAGTCGCTGCCAAGTCTAAGAAGCTGGATTCAAGGGCAGTAGATCTATTACGAAACCTCGTCTGTATGGTCAAACGAAACACGCTAGTTTTACTGATCAAAGCAAATAAAGATTTGGACTATTTACAAAACAAAAAAAAAGAAGTCTATTTTTCTCATTTCGAAATTTTTAGCAAAAATCCCGATATGTTTTTAAAACGTTGTTCCAAAAACTGGGTCACACTAAAAATCAGACATCCGTTTTGATGCGAAGGTTTTGATGCGCTCTAATTTCTGACAAAGGCACCAGTATTGATATATAATTCGCAGAGGGAATACTAGCAGCAGGAGCAATATTTTGAGGTTATCTAGAGCAACAGAAACGATTCTCTTCATGCATGATGGACGCCTTGTTACAGAGCTAGGAGCATCTTCAGGCTGCTTAATGTTAGAACGTTCCGCTGTTGCCGTCACCCGCTAATTCGGCAGGTGTCAGTTACATAGAGAGCTCAAAAATTATATGATTGTTGCTTTGGAAGGAACAGGAAATAACAAATGGTCCCGATCTCCGTAAAAAGATCACTAATGTATGGCAACAAGATCCACATATAGCTTTAATAGCAATGAGCCATCAGAAGCCACAGAACACCGACGATCGCAACTATCGTTTGACAACAGTTTGAAAATATTTGCCGGTATCTCTATCAACATGTCCGCTTTCACAGATCAAAATCTCTTAAAAATATCGTTTAATGCTACGCAATTGGCCTCGGAAATAGAAGCTATCTAGGTTGAATCTATTATTTAGCACGGACTATATATACAAATACGATTTTGACACTTCATATCTATTTCGGAACTGAAAATTCAACATCTGAATCTTTTTCGTTTTCAGTAGGAATCCGTCTAAGATCTGTCCACATCGGCGTTGTGGTTCCGCTAGTTTTTCACTCTACCATTACAGAGTAGCGGTAGAACGCTGGAACGTACCTAGAATTACTGTCGAAACACAACAGACGGCGCTTCGCCTTCGAAATAACCCTTGACGAAAAATATTATACCTCATGGATGCTTCTAGTGTATTCTGAAGGCCCATAGACCCGTCGAAGCATTGAACGAAGGCGCGTTCCAAGTCTACGCACGTCGTTTATGGTTACCGTCACGGATGACTCGGACATCTCGATCGATTGTGCCGGTCAACTTAAAAATCAGATTTCTATTATTATTATAATGATGAAAGAGTAGCGCCACCTTTACGTGAGGTCGGAACACTGTTAGAGGCCTAGCATCCTTAACGGTGAGGGTTCGCGCTACCAAGCGAACGACCGACAAGACTGCAGGTGTTCTTTCGAAATAACTTGAGCTGTAACCTATTCACCGTCGTTAGACAAAATGTTTGAGTACGAAGAAGTAAATATAAAAAACAAGTAATTAAAGCAAAGAGCTCGATCGAAAATCATCTTTAAGCAATGGTTTTGTGGTGTTCTGATATAACGAAAATGTACGTTTTTTTATAATAAACATTGCAGGAAAGGCAATACTTTCAGAAGAAAAGAGCCCAATTTTGGATGTCACTGACGCTTATAGTAACGTATAGACAAAACTAAGTGTTTATTATAACATAGTAAGTAACACGTACAGGGCGGTTTCTAAAACACTACATTTAATTGATTTTGCAGAGACGGCAAATAATGCAATGAATGTAATTTACCACATAAGTGTATGTGACCAAGACAAGCCTTGCGTGATGACGCTTCAATAACTTTCAATATAAAGATATATAGATCTATGACAGAATGCTTGAAAAAGCGACTTGATGTGAAAATAGTATAGATTTCTATATGTATTCCTCGTAGGTTTTTTTTTCAGTTATCGCAGAAAATAATTCGTACCTTTCCTACAGTAATTGTTTAACGATTTTAACGTTTTCATCTTGACTCCATAGCGAGCTGATTTGGGCAGAGTTGTCAGAATACCTTCGAACATCGCGTTTTGCATAGTCGTTTGTGTTGTGACTGTATACGAGAGCTACCTGTGTGACTCTATGTGTGACAACAGGGAGATTGAGGTCAATTCCCTCATCACCGGCTATATTGGTGTCCACCACATGCGGGAACGCATATATATGTATCTCATGGGATGCCTCATGGGATAACGGTGCTACGTAAAACTTATATTTCCAAACATGTAATGTTTTGTGACCACTTGCGTTACCTCGCGCATTGTCATTTTTGGCAGGGCGTGACCACGGCCTGCCATGATGTCAAAACCGCGGTATTTTACCTCAACCATAACTTTGCACTATCTCTAACCACTGGGTTCGCCCCGGTTGGTCTGACGTTTAGTCTCTTCTTCTTTTCCCCTTGTTGTCTCCTGTCACAGCATATTACCACGAAGGGTCCGTCGAGTGTAGTGTTCATGTAGGGTCCTGTAGGCAAACGGTGGCCTCTTCCTACAACTCGCTACGCTCTGTTGGCACGCAGAGCACAATCTCCGACCTGTAAGAACGCTGCCTAACTCCCGACAACGATTCATCGGCCAAGCACTGACCCTTGGGGCTGATGACGCCCTTCTCTCGAACATGATTCGGAATATGCATATTCCTGTCAGCGTCGCTTGACCATTTGGACCTGCCCGCCAAGCCATTGTTAACCTGTTTAGGCCAGTTCGGCCTGCTCCACCGAGCAATCGGTACGAGGTCTTAGTTTTCGGCACCATCGAAGTTTTACCTACTACAGCAACACAGGGTTCTGGCCTGTTATTCATCGTTGATGGCCTTTACTCACGTCGGAATGAGGTTGCGTTATGACCTCATTGACATACTCACTGAGGTTCTGCCGTAGTTTTGAAAGTGAGAAGGCATTATAGGGCGGATGCTAAAAAGTCAGTTTTTTTACCCATGACATTTTCGAATGGTCACATTAGAAGCATAAGGAATACCAAAAGGAATAATGCCTGCTAGAAGCTGTAGAGGATAACTAAATGTTCATGCCCACGAAATGCAGAGACATACGCTGAACATTTTATAGTTCAAAAGTAATGAATGCGGGTATACTACATCTTGTGTATTATCATACTATGGTTGTTGGACTCAAAAAATCGTTGCGGGAAAGCATTTGTTTGCAAAGGAAGGCGTTTAATTGCAACTGTACCTGGGTCGATTGAAAGCGAAAGCGGTGATTTGGACGAGACGTTTCTAAACACCTGTTCAAAGATATATCTCGATGTATGAGTAATCCTAATTTTAAGTCAAGAAAATTCACAGCATCAATGCCCTAATTATAAAGGCCAACAGATGGCTTCCTTAAGCCATCTGTTGGCATCTCTACACTACAGAACTATTAGATCTAGTAAATTCGGGATGCACAGTCATATATTTGCCTCTGATCCAGTCGTCAATATTCCCCACCTGGCGATAGAACGACTAGGCCCGATGCCTTCGATTCCGTTTCAGTTGGAAGCCTTCTCTTTCACAGTCCTTTTTCGGTACCGCCTGCTCTGCTATTTTAATTCTTTTGCATTCCCTATCTTGAGACTTTGACGTTCGTTGTATAGACGCCAAAGGTTTATCGGATTTTCCTAGTTGATTTACGCAGTTCCTTGTCTAAAGTTGGGATTGGCATTGATTTTTTTCCGCCGCTCGAATATTTAAGAGCCCACATCGTGAGTCCTTTTTCTTTGATAAGTCGAGCGTTGTCACTTACCCATTCGGAAAGCGCTGCGCAGCATTTAAACCTTCTATGACACTTATTAGCCATGCCAGTAGCAGTTTTCGGTAAAAAATTAAAAAAAAAACTTATGTAGTGAAATGACACGTGGCAACGACAATGCATAAAAACTCATTTGTGTATTTTTTCTTCTCAAATGTTCTTTATGCTTCTCTTGTGACAGTATTTCAATGTGATTCGACTATTAATAAGCCTCCAAGACTGGCCGAAAATCGAAGTGGAAACGTCAAACGAACCCTGTTATTAGGGTAATTTTACTTTCCATTATCAATTTAGGCGAAATCTTCGCATAGGGTTAAGTCGACAAGTGAAAAGGACCGTTATATTTTGCGCGATACCTTTGCAACTACCTATTGTGGGTCATCGTCGGTCGTGACAGGAAGAAGGATGCACTGGTCTGAAGTTGGCATGTTTTCTAAACTGTCTGGAGTTAAGCACGCTTTTGTGCCTTGTCTAAACGCACAGATAATATTTGGTTTTCGAGCTTGTAGGGTATGCTATTGCACTCAAGCACAATTTTCATTTATTTTAACTCGTTAGATTTACTCTCTTTATTACATTTTTCGTCTGAGTAATTTAATTAGTTCAGTGTTAAATCCTTGTAATTCCACAAGGCTTAGATGATCTAGGTTAAGGAAAATAGTTACGCTAAGCTGAGAATGCAATTAGTCGTAGGTTAGGTTCATCCTAAGTTCGATTGTTCGGTCTATTAAGTAGTAAATCGTAGCTGTAGTAAATAGTAAAAAAAAAAAAAGTAGCTGATACTTAACGCTGGAGACAGCCTAACTGTAATATCGCGGCTTACGGGAGCCAGGTGGTGGCGCATTGCCAAACTGAAAAAACTTTTGCGGATGAGGGGCTTATACTCAGATAATTAAATGGTTTAAAATTAAGCTCCGCAGGTGATAAGCGATTTCCCGCTCATCTAGGTCACATCAAATGCGTTAGAAGAATTAAAAAAAAAATAATAATAAGGTAATATTTTGGTCTATGTAGAGTATCTAAAATATGTTGCAGGCCTACGGAACGATTACTTAGACAATTCCACTTTCTTTACGGATTTTGATAAGTGTATTAAAAAAATCTCCAACCCATCATCATTTACAACTTAATCGGATGCGTTTTGACACCCTTAGAGCTATGGTCTATGGATCGGGGCGAAATTGCATGATCTGTCAAATACCCGGTACATTAAGCAAATTGAAAGCCTACATGATTTTTCCGAAACCAACGGGAGAGATTAATAATTTTAGTAACTTAGTAGGACACTTTCAAATAGAAAAAGCTTTTAACTTACTTCTTAAATGACTACTAGACACAAGTCACTTTTAAAACGCTAGGTATATCATTCGTTTCACCCTCGCCATGTAAGCAGCCAGATTGCTAAAGTGATAACCATCGTAATTTCTTTCTTCGTAAAGTACGTTGGTCCTAGATGTTGGGCGTAAGTGAACTGATCATGAAAACGAGCGTTGCGCGATACTGAAGGCGACAGTCCCCGCCCCTTAAGCTAACAATGCAAGCAGGCTTCAAGGGAACACGCTAAACACACTGGCCGGCATACACTATTATACCTGCCTATACACACTAGCTACGAACCGCCCCTAAGGGGTGTCCGCGAACGGTTCCTCTATCATTAAGGGGTAATACATAGCTTTTTTTGGGAACAACTTTTGTTCTCTTCGTCTTCTTCATGTCCCACGCCTCTGTCGCCGTCACCGTAGTCACCGCAGTGCTGCAAGTAGCTTATATACTGGTCCCCAATATAGAGCGGGGTTGACGCGCGGGTTAATAGCTAGGGTAGTCAGGAAACCTCGACCCACGAAAAAGCAGCGTAGGTCGAGAAAGGGTTGACAAGATGCGCTCGAATAAAAAGAAATGACAAAGAACTAAGAAAGGGGTTGAACAGAAGGACATGGAGGCAAACAACGAGTTCAAGGGTATTTTCGAGTGTAGAGCTTAAGGCGAAGGTACTACGTCTCGATGGCGTGACCCAGGCGAATGTCAGTACACATTTCTGGTAAGGACGACAAAGAAAAAGAACGACGAAGAAGGGAAAAAACAGCGACGATGAGAACTTAGAAAGATAGCGAGAGAACGAGAGAAAAAACGCGTTACAAAGAAACGGTGTGAACGGCGTCGAAGGCTCATTGGTTGTGATAAGGCGATCTCCTTCAAAGTAAAGCAACTGAAGCTTCTTGTGTGCAAGATGAGTATTCGACGCTGTGTGCAATATCACCTCAGTGTGCGGTAGTAAAGCAGTTTAAAGAAAGATCGCGACAGTGCAAACGAGGTAAGCCGAAGTCAGGGATAGCACCTTAGGGGAAGTAGAAAAAAAAAAAAGAAAAAATAATGACTTAGTGCGCTTCTTGTCGCCCTAAAGATGGCTGTTGGCTTGACGCTTTACGTGAAGATTTTTGATTCTGATATGGTCACGTATGGCAACATATTATGACTGGTATATATAACTGCGCAATTGATTTACAGGTGTATATATCTATGCCATAAAAGCCGTTATCTATAGTAAATTATCCCACTTTTTTTTATCTGGGCCGGTTGGGAATGGGGAAAACGCTAGCAATACACATTAATAGACTGATAGCTTCGCTATGTTAACGTGTGTCGATTCTGGCGCCAAATTTCAGATATTCCCGTGTTTTTGAGATTATTAAAGGATAAATGAGGTTAACGTCCGTAGTACTGATATGTACTAACTGGGAATAATTAATATTTAGTAATCATAGAGGATATAACACCTACAACGTCTATATCGACCCCCGAATATATCGAATAATTTTTTTGTGCAGCTCAGTGAAACCTGACAAAACTTGCTATTCCGCTGATATGCATTTAACAAAGTACACAGTGTAAAAAAACGATGACACCCTATGAACCGTAGGTAGTAAGCTCTGCCATAGATGCTCGAGCAAATTTACGGATGTTTCGGTCAAAACTGTGTTGAAAAAAATCTCTTATTAATTCATCAGTTTTCGAGAACGTACTACTCAGAAACGCCGATCTCACTGAAAAATATTGTCCCACAAAATAAGACTAGATGAAGTAGAGGTGAGATTATATGAGCTATTAATGATTTTAATCGCAAGTCGTCTAGCATAGGTTCTTATGAAGACAGGTTTTGCTAAAATATTCAGTTGGTTTGAGAAGTGTGGGGAAATTCTAGCGATGTGCTCCAAAGCCACGTTGACCCTACTTAAGCCGATGCAACAAGCATAGCTACCGTAGTTCTGGCACAGTGAGCTATTTATATTTAATTATGATATATATTCAGAAGTATTTAGATGGCGATACAAATAGTGGCGATATTGCCTGATCTCAAGGACGAGCTATGCCAATAGGACCGTCAAATGTTAACTTCAGTGCATTAAGTTGTTAATGATAACAACATGTGGCACAACGAGCACGAAAAGACGATGTCGTGATTATTTACTATTTAGAGGATTTGAATTGCGCGCTCTAGCAGACGAATCTGGCCAAATAAGACGATGAAGAAAGAATGAGTCTTTTTATATTATATGCGCTTACAGACAAGCTTTGCACGTTGGACGCAGGAGTTCGATGTTAGGAGCCATAATGTTACTAAATTGTATCACTTGAAGTTACCATTTGAAATATGCAATGCCGCACTATAACAAATTAGAGCGATAAAACGTGTTATTCTGAATACCCGTGCTGTCCTCATGACAGTTCAGTGGTAGCGTGTCTACTTACCAAGTATAGGGACATGTTTAAAGCAGTAGTTGATGTCAGTATTTGCATGTCTCTTAAAAACTCTGAAAATATAATAGTATTCATGTTTAAAGTCGATGCTTCCCTGTCAGAAAATAACAGAGTAGCCCACATGGCCCCACGATCCCCTATGGGCCTCGTTTCTAATAAACGCAAATTCTCTGACCCTTGATTGAGCACTGTACTGTTCTACAGAACAAATCGTATCTATAGTTATTATTAGTATCTCTATTTATATTATTATCACTCTGCGAGACCTGCTGTTTTGGCCCATAGCGTTTCTAATAATAGTTAGTGCCTGCCGCTACCTCGTAGACGGAGTGGAGGCGACGAGCTTATAATGCGTAAGTAAGCCATTCAAGTTGTGTATGTGTTTCTATATGAATATAATTTTCTCTGTATCTGCGAGAGATCACACATTCGAATTCCGGCGTAGAATGTAGAATCACTTGACTCTCTTAATTAAGGAAAAGATACACTTATTTCGAAGTTCAAACCTAATAGCAGGCAGATGCAAATGTATTGTTATTATCTACAAGCACACGTTAGACACATAAAAAAATTCTTTAGCTCGTGTTTTAGATGCGATTTTTTTTTGAAGAGAGTCATTTCGTATGTCATCGAGCTACAATCAACAAGTTCTGAATGATACAAAAGTGTGAATAGGTGGTCACCTAGTTATAGTTCTATAGTTTGATCTATAGTTCCCTAGATCACCATAGTTTTGATCTGTCTCGCTTTATCTAAAAGCCATTGAGGGCTAACCCGATAAGTTCGTACTACTAAATACACAAACAAACCAATATTGTTAAGTATCTTAATGTGAACTTATATAGCTTGTAGCCACAAAATAAACGTTTACCATGTAACAGCTTTAACTGCAGTAAGGTAATCAGGGAACAGGGGACTGCGCTTTCGAGGCCCCTCGTTTAATGCGATAATCACAATATTATGAGCCAATATTGTTGCTTTATTCTTGATTGCTCTTCTTCACACGGACGAATTGACTTTATTCAAAGAAAATTGCATTCTAAATTTACATATTAAAAATAAGTTAAAGAAGAAATAATAGGATTAGTATTAAAACTGACAATGTATCCTAACGATAGTTAGAGGATCTTTCCTATACGTGAAACTACTAATACGCGACTATTGGAACAACATAGTAACCTCATGTATTTGGAAAAATCCATCTAAAGTATCTGTACACCTAAAATCTAGTTGTAAGAAAGTTATATTACGTCAATTTACGTTGCCTTTGTATTTTTTCGCAAGTTTATTTTCGCGAATTTCGACCTTAAGGGTAATAAAAAAGCACCGCAATCCAACATTCAGGAAGATCGCTTTTGCTTTTGTTTGAATAGATAAAATCTCGATACACATCGATGTACAGTGGATATATTCATGACAATGGATGGCAAGCAATGAGTTACGCATAGCTTTATATACCCCAATAATGGTGGATTATTTACCGTAGTATATATGTTATACAAAAACATATTCCTCTAACAATATGATAAGTGCACGTAACCACCCGGACCCACCGATCTTAAACCTTTCCGAACCTAAGTTTCTCATACTAATTTCTTGGTAGTCTACATAGGTTTTTCTTCGTCCTCTTCCCTCCTCATCAGGTTGGGTATAAATACCCCTTTAGAAAGGGAGACACGCATGTGCTTTTCTGTGCATACTAGTTCGAAACGCAAAAAATACAAAGAACATTTTGAGAAACGGGGAAAAAGCTTGGCGACAGTCTTTGCTCTATCCAGCGCTGCTGCACAGAAGATGAATGAAGTTTCTCAAGTCTCCTATTTTCAGCTGTTTCTTTTCGCTATTCCCTATACGATTAGATAACGTGCGTGAAAGAGAGAAAAATAACGACAAACCAACGTCGAGAATAAGTGACGTTCTAGCGGGACAACGCGGTGTAGTTATTTGGGGCTCACCATCAATGTTGAGACTGTTGGCACCTTCTTCGGTTGGAGGGCTTTCGACATTTGCAGTGAATAGCAAAAACTGCTCTTGGTTTTGAAGCATAGTCGTCACGTATGGAGCGGAAGTTATCTATGTCTACGAGTGACTATAGAAAACATTGTACCGGACGTCATGAAGCTAGAGCACATTTCTTATCTCTAAATAGTTGTTGTATGTCTTATTGGGGTTACTCAAGTCCTTTAAAGATTGTTATGCCCTTTCTGCCTCAAAAAAGTCTCGAACGTTGGATGCATATGAAATATATTTTATTCGCTACCTTCATGTACATACAAGATACGACTAAGAAATATTTATCGGAGTCAAAAGGCTCTATTTCTAGTAAAATGAAACGAACAAGTGTGGTTCGTATTTCCCTTACCACATTAGTCCCGGGTAGCCTCAAACTCAGCTCTGTTTAGCCAAAACTACAACTTGGACTGTCATAATCTCGAAATTATCACTAGATAATCATATAGATGACGCTGAATGGCTAGCAGAACTTCGAAAAATCGTTCGCGCGTTTGGGGTAGCTCTAATGAGTAGTAATTTATCAGACCCTTCTGCCACAAGTGTCTGTGTTACCCTGCAATTTTAGTAAGTGTGATTAAAAAAACGCTTGCCTATTGAATTCTAGTTAGTTCTAACAAATATTGAATACTAAATTCGTAACGCATGTACTGTTCGCAAGTGCTTTTTACGTCTCAGTCTTTCGCCGTTCCTGCTGTATCGAGAACGATCCTCGCTTCGAGCGAGTAACTTTTCATATTTCGTCACTCCCTTCGCCCGCACATTTTCCCTCCATAGAAAGAGCTGCTAAATTTCAATCAGTACGTGGGAAAACATGAAAGAGGATGCCGTGGAAAAAAGATGCCTCCAGAAATCAGCCTGCCAGCGTCCCGAAGACCAGTGGCAGCATATTGATGTACAGCGGTAAACGTCAATAGCCAGCGTTTAAAATTCACTCTGCTCATCCTGTAGTCCGAGGTAAAACCTATATACCAGGCAGTGGCTGAGGCATTGTTTTTACCGTATCGCCCTGGTTTCCTCCTTTCTTTTTACTTTAATCCCCTCTTTCCTAGACACATGCTCATCCTGGTCGGCGCGGAAGGTATCCATGAAAGCAGTCCTGATCCTAAGTATGGTGGAAACGATTCCACGTTCTCGTCTGTTCAGTCGCTAGACCAGCCTGTAGTCTCTCGTAGCCTCTACTAGTCTAGGTGCTCTTTCCGCGCCTGTTCGTTCCGGCCTGGTACGCCTTGCTTCTTTGGATGGCCTTTCTGGTACACAACGTACTCCACTTTTGCGAAAGTGCGACCTAAAGCAGCGTCTCGAACCACCGACTAGCCAGATTGCCTCTTGCGGCCTAGTAACGGCCTTGCCTGATACATTAAAGGAGCTAATGTATCGATGCGGGCGACTCCAAGTCAACGACTAAGTCCACTGGTGCGAGAGCAAAGCCTTGGTAAAGAAAGATTTTAGACTATTGCGACGACGAGACGAAAACAAGGAGTCGGTGTGGAGGAGTACGACGTTGAAAGCGTGGCCGACTGTCCCTACTCCGAAATAAAAGAAGCTGTGAACTATAGGGCCTGGGCGAGAAGATGATGGGACGTTGGCAGCTGGGGAAGCCGGGAATCGTATCGAATGTTCGCAGGAAACCCGAATTCTACCGGGCTATCGTGCGCTCTGACGTGTTCGCTGAAGAACGTGATGTGTCAATGGGTCGAGTAATGTTTGTGAGGTGAAAATGCCCCGAGTACATTATGTAACTGATGTAAGGATAATCCTTATAGAAAGCTGTGGTGTGTAAAAGAAAGGCTACTATTGCAAGGCTTATTCCAGCAAAATTTTGCTAACTGATTTGAAAATACATGCTTGAGCAGAATGGAGTTTCATCCTTGTTTTTTCGTCTTTATTAGGTCCTTATTCGTCCTTTCTGCACATCTTAAAATGCTCTCCCGAGAGCAATTTATTAGTTTTACTAGATTGTCATAGTTAGCGTATACATTTACACTTTCAACTGCCTAGTGGTAGTCCAAAAATTGTCCAAGTAGAAACATACAGTTTTCAATAGGAAGTTACTCCATTTACGTTTATTCTATATATAATGTTTAAACATCAGGCAAAAGCTATGTAGAAATCTACAATTAGTAACTGGAAGGGATACATCGTACACCTCCCAGTGCTACTTGAATCAATACTGTTCCATCGCAAATGGAAATACAAAGGTTCTGTACGCCTAGAGTACTGCAAAAAGGCTAAAAGCCTACAGACTGCCAGAAGACAATAGAGCAAGCGAGTGGGTCAGCTGTGTTGAAAAAAGCTCGGCACCCCTTCAAATTGGCCTTGATAAGCCTGTATCCCAATTTTCTCACACTTTTAACACCAGATTTGAAAAGTAAGCAGGAAATAAGAACGTTGAAAATTAATATTGAATGAACAGAATAGATGAGATTGGAGTAACTCAGGCAGAAAAAGCAGAGGGCCGACGCTCCGTCCCTCTACGACAGTGATTACGTTGTAGAGGATTGGGAACTGCACGAGAAGCCCGGATGGGGCTTTTTGGTCTTGCGCTATCGTACTAGGACAAAACGTAGGCGATAGTGGTGGGCGTAGGGCGAATGTCTTGTTGGAGTGAAACGTCCCCTTTGTGTCGTTTTTGTCATGAAAAGATCTGCGAAGGTAGCGAACGAGTTGGTGTGTGCCAGCTGATGATCTCTGTTGGTGAATGAGGTTATACTTTTGAGGGAGAACACGAATCATAAAACACAAGACGAGGGTTCCGCCATCTGGTCTAGCTTTCATCTTTTTATCCCATTCGCAGAGAAGAAAAGTCGTCTGCTAAACAGCTGGCAAATCAACCCGATAGTAAAACTACAAAAAATAACAGAATGGGCTTGAATTCAAACAATCTATTTATTTGATCAGAACGAGCCAAATCAAGTTATGGGGTGGAAATCCATTGTGCGTCACTTATCTTGCTGATCTTAAGGTTTTACTTAAGTGACAAAAGCATTAAGTATGAGTCACGCCGGAGGATGCGTTACACTAATATACCAAACCAAAATATAAAACGACAATATTGTAGAAATAGTCGAACGGCTCGCAAACAGCACAACAACACCCGATTAGGAAATGTTGGAATCGACTGAAATTGAATTAAGTTGGATTGATTTTCTTAGCGCTGGCTATGGTGCACGAACAAGCTTCAAGACATTATATATAGAGGCGAATATATAATGTAAGACCCATTTAATTAATCAACGTTAGTTGTTCAGTTTTTAATGAAGTATACTACATCAAAACTCTCGATAAAGCAAGAGGATAAAAGGACAAAAAAGACTTTGGGTTAGGCTGGCGACTGAAACAACGCAGCATAAAATGTCGTCCTAAGCAGACCGGCAGGCGAGTATTGATTGTATTTTTTCAAAGAACAGTTAAATGCAAACAGGCATATACTAGTGCAGGACAGAACGAAATAATAAAAACACAGTGATTCTGCATACATCTACAATATCTCAATGAGCTATCTCACTGTCGCTTGTAAATACGGCCACACCTGCAAAGTAGAGCTTTTTTTCATTTTGCTAATTATTTTACAACATTTGTGAATAAATTACGACGCTACTGCAATCTATTAGAAGGCTCATAGCGAAAAAATTCCTGCCCTAGCTCAGATAATTAGCATCTAAACCATATGTAACATTAATAACCCGTTAAACTAATGGGGGCCGTTATCTCAGGATCTCTTTAGGAGGAAAGCTCTCTACTTCGCTTCCTGTAGAAGAATTGAGATGTACAAATTTCGGACTCATCGGTTTAATAGACGTCAGACAAGGCCCATCATCAGTATAGGTTGATGGAGGGGTTCCGAGTCACTCAAGGAAATCCGAAGATTGCTTAGGCCCACTGACACGTCCACAGTGGTAAGAGGTAACTCTGTAAGAGCTCAGGGTGATACAAGATCAGTGTCAACTTTCCTTTTCACAGCGGTGCTTATAGATCAGTTCGAGAACGAGTTAGGGCGTCTAGCCCTACGATACAGTAAGAATAATTACGATATAATGCGAAACGTTCTGGTGACGCAGAACACCGAAACGGCACGTTGGTAGCCATCACGTTAAGATCGTTTAGCTATATCGATTATTCGCAGCCGCGCGAGATCGTCCGCGCGTTTACTTGCCGTCGATGCTTGCTGACAACGCAACGTCGAAAATGCTAATGAGACAACCGAATGCATCTTTACGTATAATCGGCGAAACAAGGTTCGTTTGCTTTCAAAGCATTGTAAATGTAGCTCAGTAAAGAACACACTGCAGAATAGGGCTTTGACTATGATGAGGGGCGATAAGAAAAAGCTTCCTATAGTTTTCAAGTTGTCAGGTACATTATACTATGAAACTTACATAAAATAACAATGCGACTATTTTCAGTATGTGATGAAAGGAGCCAGAACAGCTCAATGACGTACCGCCTGTGCACTTTTCTAGTAAATTGGCGTATGGTCAATGCGCTATGATTTGTTTGAGCATAAATATTATGGGTCTCGAAAGGGCTGGTCCTGAACAAAAGTCTTCGAAATATGTTCGCCAAATAGTTCAACATAGGTGCGTAATCAATATATCTGCATATAGAGCATTGCTAATTTGACCGTTTCAATCGATAAACATCGGCATTAGTCCTGTCTTGCATCTTCCCTCTCCCTAGAAAGCATAACTTTTACTGGGAAGGGGAAAAATCCAAGAATGTTTTCCTTCTAATTAGTTAACACTCGTTTTATGCTTATAGAGCAATGCTAGTTGTTATATCTGATTAAGGTTGTTTCTGAGTAACGTTGTTTTGGTTAAAATCATCTTTCCACTAACGTACATAATTTGCTATGAAAATTATTGAATGACCAGATAAACAGAGAAATACAGTATGGCCGCTTGTCGTGACCCATACACGCATATGAAACTTCTCAGAAAGGGAATTCACACGCTAGCGGTGTGTCACCGGAAACAGCAACGTTCATAATTAACCGAGCGCTGTTCCCTGTCAGCTCTAGTAAGTCCAAGTGCTCTTTATTCCTTTGAATCAACTGCAGGCATAGCAGCACTAGCAGCAGTTATACTGGTGCTAATAGTAAAACACGTTGGCCGATTGAAAAACTAGCTTCGTCTTGTCCCAACGACTAGAGTTCACTGGGAGACGGGCTCCAGAGTGGAAACAGATCGAGCATCTGGAAGATGCTTTTGTCGCTCATTCTTTCCTCTCAGTTTTTCTTCTTTGATTCTCTTGTCTTAGGCGGCTTGTTGTCCTAGTAGAAATCAACGCCATTATAGTGAATCAGAATCGACAGCGGTGATGCTGTATTCAGGACGCTGGAGCGGTTCGACACGGCTGCCGAGGAGATGAGCGCTAACTCCTGCTGCAATCGCGAGGGTCCGCCGGATAAAAGAATGAGTGTAAAAATTAAACGCGGCGCTAAAAATCACTTACTCATCAAAGGAACTTACGTAACTCCGTTCGTTCATGCAGCTGAGCGGCAGGAGTGTCTGTGAGTCCTGGTGCGGAGGACGAAGCTTGTCTTTGGTTCGATGGAGTAGCGCTTAAGTGGAGGGGCGCTAAAGTCGGTATTTGGAGGGTAAGGGAAACAACATACCGGATACATCTCGTTCTTTCTAGACTCGAAGCCTGACGTTGGTCCTCCTGTGTGCTGAGCAGTTTCCCGTACCTTGGGTACTCCCGTACTGCGATGAGACCAAGGATCTTCTCTTCTTACTTTTCGCTTTTTTTCTGTCTTGTTCACTCTTCCTTTTTAGGCTGATTGCAGATCGATGAAACCCGTCTATCCTCTTGCGGCGCTTTAGTTCGGTTACTCGTTTACTGTCCGCTTTTGTTTTTCGTTTCGAATCCGAAGAACATGATCAGACTGAGCTTCATCTCTGCTTGACTCAACAGCCAGCTCTATTAGGTATCCCCAACGGACAGCAGAACAGTCGACAAATGATTACAGAGCTAGTGAACTACCTACGACATCTGACCGCTATCATCTCTGGATTATTCTTTCCAGAATTGAGAAATCGCGCCGACCCTGCTACAAAACATCGTATGTCTTGTTTCAGTGTGCAACGGACTTACGATGGGGTTATTATTAGCGTTTGCAAGAATAGGTTTGTGGATAGATTCGGTCCCACAGAGTAAACCCTTGTATCAAGTATATCCAAATAATCAAAGGTGTTCGTAAATTTTTGAAAATAAGATTTTTAAAAATAAAGAAATGCAACTATATAACGTACTGTACTGCAATATGCCTGGAAGATATGTAAAGAGGTCATTCTGTTCTAAAAAATAGGATTTTTTGATACGCCTTTTCGCTGTATTCGCTGCTTTTCCTTTTTCATCACAAAGTGTATCTTAGGACGAATTTACACAGTTGTCATCTATTTTATGATGTAATATCAATTGGATCGAATTGCTTCTCTTTTAAATATTTTTATTTTTTTTTTATGAGCTAATTTTCTCTTCAAGACTTCTTTAAATGTTCTCCTGGAGCGTCCTGTCGTTCTAAATAGAAAGCCTTGAGTCGGCCTCTTAGGTTGATAAAATTATTACATGCCTTTCATTTCAAATCCGCATGGCCATAAGCCCTTTGCTTGTAACATGCGGCTCAGTTGCCGCCGGTAACGTTTTTGACCACGTTTTAAGTTGCTTCATGAGAAAAGCCAGTGACTGCGGTCGGATAGCCATCCAATGCAAATGAGTCATTTTTAAATGATTTTTGAAAGAGACTTTTTATGTGGTTCGGCCGAGCACATCCATTGAATGGAACTTGCTTGTGATCTGGTACCCTTGTTCGGCCCTATTTACCCAGGAGCTTATGCCCCCCCCTCCCCGTACGAAGGAGTGAGATACACACCTCGATGTCGACAATGCACAAGTACACAGAGTACGAATTTCTTTAAGGCATTCAGTACTATGCGTTCCTTTAATTCAGCTTCGGTAGGGACGGACGGCCAGCTATATATTGTGAATTATATCGTGGTACCACAGAGTTTCTAGTTTGGCGGAATTGAACAACTTACTTATTCCGAATAAATAATATTAATTAATCTAATAGCTTCTGTTATAGTTACCATATTTCTCAGTGCAGTACGATATCGGACAGAAGGATGATCAGGGTCTGGTTGACTCAAATACCTGAAAATATCCATCCATTTAGTTACAAATGTTAATTATTTTCAAAGAACTTTTCATTACAATTTGACATACGTCCTCACTGAGTTTGCCTGTAATATGTCGAATCTTATTTTCGAAGTTGTTGACTTTTAATGATTTACTGATAATACTACACTTGTTGAAACGCCTTTAATAATCTTATTCATGACAGGCTTACATAGCAACGTCCACATGCTGAACTAATTTTAATAAACCAGACTAAGTGATCGAGCGGTAGATAAGGAGCTACCTATGACCTCACTATTGTGATCTCAATGCCCCGTCCATTTTGGCACTGCTGCAACCTAGACTAATTTTATTCAAACGTTCGTCATCAATCAAAGATGACAGTAAGCTTTGATTGTGGCGCTATTTCAGCTTATATATTTCCACTGGCTTTCGAAGTGGCGTTCTGAAATTCTGCTTGGGGTTTGGTTCGGTTAATATGGTATATTATTGTACTTATCACACGAATTGTCACACGCCTAACATTGAAAGCTGTAGCTAAATGCCACACCCACAGATCCCCATTGCACCGTTGCTATCACCAGCTAACTACCATTCAACATGTAAAGTTTTGGTGGCATGATAAGACGAAGTCGTATTGGAAGGTAGACCTGCTGTAGTGCGACCTGCTAGCTTGGGCTTGTCCATTTCTTTTACTATAGCTTGTACTTTTTTTTTTTTTTTTTTTTTTTTAATATAAATCGCGTCCTTATGTGTTAAGCACGATGACTTTTCAAGATGATTTAGTTAACCCTTTCCTAGGAATAAAAAGAATCCTTGTGTTGTGCTTCTGGTGGTCAAGTTGTTAGCCATCCCATATCCCACGAGCGAAGCGTGACTAGGTCTGGGTTCGGCCCTAAATCACTTCAATCCTAATTCATTACATGATTTTAACTCTAGAAACAAAGCACCTACCGCTGCGCGATCACGGAGGTGCGGGGAATATTTTAGCAACCAAACAAGTCAGAACCATTCACAAGAGAACATATTTATTTGAAGAGCCCGATACTGAAGAAAACAAGGTTTTACAAAGTAGAGAACAAGTATTCAATAACTACACCTATGTGTGTACTAATCTGTATAATACTTTGACTTCTTAATAATGAATATAATAATTCTTACAATATATGCGTAACGATCAAACATAGAAGTTAGTATTTGGTATGCGGGTAACTTGAGGCGGAGCATTTGTTTTGTGCCCACAAGTACTGCTTCAAACACGATTCTTATAGTTGTTAAACTTTCAATTCACTCCATGAACTATTGCTGTTTTCATTTGCTAAAGGTGAATTTTCTCATATGCAAGGCGTCGATTTCGTGAAATGTACGCGGAAAAGGAACGTAAGAACAAATAAAAAGGAAGGTTGTCTAATAATGGAAACAAATACACTTAAGCATATACTCGCTGTTGCATCAAAATAAACCTCGAACTTGACCTAAAAGTTGGGAGACGTATTTATAGGTTTAGATTTTCACCTTTATAAATAGGTCAAAAATGTTTGTTTTAATAGTAGTAGTACGCCTTTACTTCTACTGTTGGTGTGGTGTTGTTGTTCCGTAATTCGTTTCATAGGCGTGTCATCCTTCTCTTTTAGTTAATTCGAGCCGTAAATTTTTTTTTTGATGTCCAAGTCTATTTTCGGCCTATCCATCGTATGTTGCTTTATATAAGCTATTTTTCAAGCAACTGGCCGCGGGTTGACGCTGCGGTCAGCAGGTTACCACGCACCCTGTTTGGGTTCACTGCAGCTGGTTTTGGTCGATGGCTATAACCAACAGAGCACAGCTAATCATGCAAAAATCTTGGGGAGTCACCGTTGAAGTGACGACGACAAGAAAAGGCCACTTTGCCGACTAATTTCTTAGACGACTTTCGTGATGGTCAGGACTACCTTTTGCAATTAGCTGAACTGCCTCTCCGCGAGATGACTAATGAAAATTGCCTGCTTTCGCGGGCGGAGCTACAGCACCCCAGCCGATTGCGTATCCCAGATGATACGTTGTTATTTCTGATCCCTCCACATTTCTATAAGTGCCCCGTTGGATGAGAAAGACGTCGTCCCCTATTCGCCCCAAAGCAGAACTTCTATTCAGAATTCGTTGCTAACGTAGCGTAAGCAACGAGAAGTATAGTATACAGAGTCCTGTTGCTTCATTCGTAGGCAATTGAGCGATTTCACATGCTTTCATTGCGATGCCCACTTCCAATTGACTTCGCCTGATCTTCGTCTGCTTCAACGATGCAGATACTGAAGGCCACTGAACGACAAGTTATATCGTCAAACAGCTGTACATTCATTGGGAATTCTGTCAACATGTGACACAGATGGACCGCTTCAAAAGTTTGCTTTTTAGGCTTCCTTTACCGTTTCAAGGTGTAAGTTACATTCATATACAGGTGCAAATATAATAGGGATATATCAATGACAACGAACCGTATGTACGACGTTAAAAACTTTCGTTCATTCTATTCGTCTTCCTGAGGAGAATCATAGAAAATTCGCCTTATATGAACATTTCTGTTTTGTATTAGACGAAGCTGTTCTCGCAGACAAACCGGAAGACATCACGTTTTCAGTCACCACGCTTACTTAATACCACTAGGCTATATCAAGAAAATGCTACGCGTCATTTTTTTGTCCTATCGACAACAATGGGTCTCGTGCTGGAGCTCAGAATAATCGTCGCTTCTGGGGTCTTGTGACAGAATCTTAGCAAGTTACACGTAAGCTTTTTTTTTTTATTGTACAACGCCATAAAATTAACTTGTGGTACCTATCAACGGCGATTATGTGTATACCGAAACTATACGTTGGTCCTCGTTGCCAATCTTAGAGCTTCGTTAGAGGAAGGGCGCCTAGAAATTATCTTTCTTCTTTACGTATTTTAAACACAAGCTCAACCGCGGGGTAACTAGGACGGCTACTGCCATTAGGACTTATTGCTTTCTCGTTATAAGAAGGCGAGTATGAAGTTAGGGCATTTGAAGCCCTTTCTTCTTTTGCCGAACTCAAACAGTTTCTTTGTTTCTCACCGTCCTACAAAAAGACCGACTCTAAAAGGTAGAATACCTGATTGGTTGAGTCATGCATTACCAGCACCCTATCCTTCTTCAGAACTTCCCCCGCCCGAGGAATATTTCAGAGCACTCACAGAGCGATGAGTCGTCACCGACCGTGGCGCTGGTATCGGGAACGATAGAAATTTGATTCGCGCAGTGCTAAGTGCACTTGTGTTTTCTGGACCATTTCGAGCACCCCGACTTATAGTGATTGGGCATGAGCTCCTCTCAACTCAGGAAAAGACGATCTTCACCGCCCTTTACGCCGCAGCATCTCCACATCCCTCAAACCTGTTTCTCGTGGGCCGCACTAATTATGCATCAACCAAAGGCGCAATAGTGAACGCAAGATACTAACGTTCTTAGCAAAGTCCGATTACCCTGCGAAATAGCCAAGAAAGCAATGTCGCATCACCTAGTACAGCCTTAAAAAGGCTGGCAGCGGCTGCCTCAACGATTGGTAGACGATGTGTCATTATAATTATCAATGGCGTTTTAAATTACTTGAAAATTTCCAGAGAAACTGCTCATTTCTTTTTAAAGCACGATAAATATATTTAGACCTAAAATAGTATCTTGTGGTTTTTTGCAGGTAGATTTGAAGAGCAGGTGAATCGATTGGCCTTGCTATTGGCTTTGAGCCTAACGTACGTTCGATGATCAATAGTTCGAATCTAGATATCTGTGATAATTAAATTATCTAACATTACATAACGTTATTATATTAACAGGCTCAAAGAACGTACAACTGTTTGAGCGAATCTTAATAAGTACTTTTCAGATGCTGAATTGTCCAGAGCAAATATATCTAAATTCTTAGTTCGCCTTATTACTCCTGACTTGATTGAACACTATTTTAGCTTGAAAATGATATCAATCCAGCTTTGTTTGTTCGCGAAAGCATGTTTCCCATTTTACACACGGTACCCCTGTGTACGTCGCAAGTCAGTGCCGTGATATCGGTAAGCCTTGGCCTAGTTTGGCCTAAAAAGGGCTCACAGAAATCTAAGGCTAGAAACCATTTGTTTCTGCACCTAGATAATGAACTAAACTTGATTAATCTTGTCATCAGCTGATTTATACGATCTGCCTTTTGAATTTATATCGAGGCGTATTTTCGTGAATCTGATACGATAACACGTAAGAGATATGTGTATCCCAAGAACGTCGATTTCCGGATTGTGCCCGTGATGTGAAGGGAAGAACGTTATAAGTACGTTAAAAAAGATCAAAATCACGCGAGCTTTTGGCCGCGCCCTTTGCCTCTGCGGGTGTGGAGCTACCACCGGCCGATCGGTGCATTGCGTCCATTATCGAACACGACCGGCGTCGAAAAGGCATTGCCTTTGACAGTCTATAGCTGCTCGATGGCATTTGAGCAGTATGCTGAGTTCTTGGGGGAGTTCGAAACGAAAAAAGGCTTTGAAATACCGTCAAGGAAACCGGCCTAAAAGGGCAGGGCGTATAACTTGCAGGTTGCCTTCTGTTGGTGCTGTTAATGGCGGCAAGCTGCCGAAGGTTGAGCCAGACAATGGCTAAATTTGAACGGACCCTCCCAATTTAGTCTACGGGAGGGTCTGTTTTCTACATTGAGACCCTGCTAGCGTTGAAGAGAGGCACACTCAGCACATTGCAACAGCTACACTAAAATTTTCAAATGTAACGAAGCTTTGTAGGCAGGGATGTAGAAAGGGATTAATAATTTACTATATAGGCTTCTCTTAAAATATTTTACTATCACAAAGTATGAACAAAAGTCATTTCTTCCTTGACCACTGATCCTTTGTTTCTAGGATACTGATAGGCAGTTGATTTAATGAATTTTCCTTTGCGCATAAAAAAGGAACCAAAGAAAATGAACCTTCTCCTTTTAAAAACAGCGTTCTATTCAGCCTGATGTCCAGCTATAATTGTGGCCTTATTGAATAGCACTGAGAGTTATCATTTTGAATGGAAGGACCAATGTTCTATCTTGCCCATCTCGAATAATAACATTAGAGACCAGTATAAGGATATTGTACTGAGATAAGGAATAGAAAGGAAGATATAAAAGCTATAACATAAGGAAGTCATTATGGTTTGAGCATAAACGCTTTATCAAACAACCAGGGATAAGCTAAATTATAAATATATCCAGATACCACAAGCAAAAGGCAAAAATAGATATTATTGCAACGCAGGTGATTTCTGCAACAGTCTCCACACATCGATTACAGAAACCTACGGAGCAGCCTACACCTCAGCGATGGCAATATCAACATTAACGTACTTACTACCTTAACTCGATAAGGAACCCTACGAACTGAGAAACAGCTTCTATTGCCCGTTGAATTTGTCTAGAGGAACCAGCCCGGGGAACTTCCTTCTGAGGAAACAGCGTCTTCAAAGGTGACTGAAAATATAGAACCTATAATTAACCGACTATGATCAATAGTCAACAGGACTGGCGCACACAGGAAGTTCTGTTGCCGTTCAAGAAATCGGCGTTTGCTTGCCAAAGGGGTCATGAACAATAGCAAATCTGCATGTAAGAGACACACGTTACGAGATAAGGCCATTTTCCAAGGAACCTTATCGGCTTTCATGCAAAAGGCCAGTCGTTTTCACAGTCACGAACGACAAAATTTCGAACTAAAGCTACACCGGCTTTACTTTTCAGCTCCACAGACATTGTTCTGGTAGTCGCCCTACGACTCTCTCCCTTTGTTTCGAAGCTATTAAAGAAGTCCAAAGCGCCAGCAAACTGACTGATCCGTCTGATTATCCAATAAGACACCAGCTTAGCTGAAAATTCGTATCAGACAAACCAGCTTTCTTTTTACAGTTTTGAAGTAGCGTGAGCTTAGCCCCTTTAAAGGTCAAAATACGTCCCGCAGAGTTTTGGCCATCACATCGTCGCTAAAACTGCGATTACTTGCTTGACGGCGTATACTTTTAATTTACAACATACAACAACTGTATTCTTCACACATTAAATTACCGCGCAACAAACATTTGAATGAAACTCCTTCACCAGATATGTTGACTGAATTTTGTACACTTTTAGCTATGTCGAACAACAGAGAATACCTTGGTGACCCTAAAAAAATTGACAAACAATGGTAAGTGAAATAAATAGAGGGAGAAAAAACAAAAACACGCTGGGTCATATGCGTAATTAGTCGCTGGCTACCTCTAAGTATTCATCTCACCAGTACTACGACGACTGCAGACATGCTTCACTTATCAGGCTTGTAGGCTACTACAATGAATGATACGAAGGGTGTGATAAGGAGATGATTATCTCCATAACGATTATATTCAGATCGCCTTTGCTTTCGTGCTAGTTTTCTGTATGAGGGCATACCAATAGTCCGAAAGTAGCTTTTAGGCTCAAATTTGTATTTTAACTTGTCTATTGTTTGACACGGCATTGGTTAATCAATGGATTACATGATCGTAATATATAACAATGACTATTTTTGTCTTAGTAAAAAAACTAACGATCGTAATACTGTACAGCATCGTTTACCATCTTTATCAGCGAAATTAATAAAAACACTGCTTACGTAAGGGTTCTGTGGAAGTGTTGTTCGAGTAAAATCTCACTTCAATGGTAAAACCGTTCTTCTATTTTATCATCGTCTTATATATGCCGACTATAAAGGCTTGTAGAAGCCAGCTTTTGACCTTGAAGGTCGGCGTTTATGTGAGTTTGCGTGTATGCTTCCACCGGCACCCTCTGACATAATAGACCAACGTGGTAGCAAATCCTTGTCAAAGGGAAAAAAGGCAAGGAGTACAGACGATATATTAGATATGGCCTTTCTGGACCTCACTTGGGACATGCCAGAATAAAAGGCCCACTGGCAGTTTGTTGCTGTTTCTGCTAAACAAAACGGTCGAGGGGGCAGTATTCGCTGTAGAAGGGCAAGATTTGCAAACCGTTTCTGCGTCTATCCCTCGATATGCCACCCGGCCAGCTGTAGCAATGGTATTGCTGGAGGCATTAGACATTGGAGTCTCCTTGTTCCACTGACATCGACTCGGACTAAACTGAACCAGGCTAGCTGTCCTGCTCCATCTCGTCGGCACTCCACCCTTTTCATTTGGTTTTCTGTCTGCGCTCTTTTGACGACGACGATCCGCGAACCTCCTGGATTTTAGGAGATAGATCGTTCACTAGAGGAAGCAGTGGCTGGGGCTAGCCAGAGACGAATGGAGGAGTTTCGTTCAATAAACTTGGCTTGGTGAGACTACCTAGCCAATCTACTCGAAGAATTGCTCCCCTGAGTAATATTGAGTGTTCCCAGCGTTCCTCAAACATTGAGACAGGCTGACCGCTCGCCGTACGACTGATCTGGCACCAGAGGGTCAGCCAGTCGATTTTGGTAGTCTGTAGCGTACTCCAGTACACGTTGAAAAGCCGCTTGATATGGCTTTAGCATATCAGAAGTACTGCGTATACGGATGCGCTAGCGGCAACAATGAGAGCATTCGGTGTTTGAAACGGACTATATGACCTGTTGATGATCCCGCGCGCGGTATTGCGGGAACCGTAGTGATTCCTTTTTGAGATGTGCTACAGACCTGTTTTGCACATTAATAAAAAGGCTTATCAACAAAAATAATGTGTTGCAGTTGAAAGTCTATTCGGTGAATGGATTATTACCCCTAGACAATGTTACTACTAATCGCTGTTGTAAAATTGTCGCTTATCTGTGCACGGCTCAAGATGTTCCTCCTATCTTCCAACGCTCAGGCCATTCTTAGGTCTGGTCGTACCGGGCGAAGTTAGACCGGTGCTTTGTAGAAGACGTCGAACATTACGGGAAGAAGTCTGCTCTCAGATTGGCCTGACGTAGTTAACCCTCAAACAACATTTCCGAATGATGGAGCCGTTGGGAGAAGATAGAGCAGCGTATACCTTTTCTCAATATAAACCCTGGCGAAAGAGTTGGAATTTACAAAAATTAGGAGTACCCGACAAATTGCTCGACCTTACTGGACGCCTGCTCGCCTTTTAGCCGTTAAGCGTTTATTCGCTCTCTGTTTGCGTCGTGTTATTTGGCCAATGGCCAACCCGACCAAGTACGATACAACTCTACTCTGAATTGGAAAACTACAAGGTAATAAAGCAAAATATTCTGCTAAAAATACTTTCTGCTAAAAATTGTTACAGTCGTACGGTCCTATTCAATCGAGTAGAACTTTTGGTGACTTTGGTGATAGCAAGTGACGAGTACAAGATTGACTGGCGCCGAGCTCACGTTTGGTGCTTTAGTTGCATTTTAAGAACCTATTGTTTTCTTTTTTTTATTATATATTATATACATGTATATGTATATGTATATATTATTAAAAGTATATATATATATACTTTTAAAAGTATTTTGTTTTCTATATCTAATATATTTTTAATTAAAGTTTATAAACGCTTATCTTTAGTGTATTCAAATTTGGTTCTTACTGTAATTACACTGTTATTACAACATCATAATAAAATAAAGCATAATCTATGCGTAGAAATAGAAGTTTGCTTGCTCCGTATATTTTAATATAGCTCTCGAAGCGCAGGCTTCATGTCTGGGCATCGTACCGAAGTAGATGCACTATATGTTTCTTCTTATTCATTTTTATAACGATTGATCCTAAATTTGACCTTATCCTAGACTAAAAGCGTGATCCACTGTTCAATATTGATCGAACATTTGTGTGCTGCACATTTAGATACTAGGTTATACAATACTCGAGCCACCATTGCCTTTTGCAGGGTCCTAGAATCCGCCTTAAAAGCCGCCTAGGCTTATCAAACTGCCTGTGCTGACCAAAAATCTTGAAGTCGTTTCCGTTTTTTGGGTTTGCTCAAGTACGCTGAATCCGAATTGGAGTTGGTCACTTACTACGGTTTCTCAGTTTTGGTAGTGGGGCCAATCATCGACAACTTTGCTTGATACATTAACACGGCTAATGGATTGCTTCGAAACGGAGTAACGCCTGCCGATAGGAAAGGCTAACCTAGTGCGGATTTGGAAGCAAGAAGGGAGAGAAAGCTACGTTAGAAAGAGAGATTACGGAGAAGAGTACAGTGAAGCCTACGGCAACCTGATGCTTCAATCACGTTTCAAGCGATATATATATATATGTATATAAATCTTTGCCATGGAAAAACTGAGTTCAGGATTATGGCTAGATCAGCGATGCTCACTTAGTTCAGTGGAAGGTGTGTTGCAATTCAAACTATTGGAACTAGATTAAGGATTTAAATCTTCTCTTTCACCATTTGTGTACGGCTGTGTACGTATTAAAATTTCTCAGCATCTATACTGCTATTCAAACGTCAAACTTTTACGTTTTTTTCTATTTCAGATTTATTCAATATAATACACGATGTCACTGAGCTTTTTCAGGCTTAAGGCTTGCAGTGTTTACTACGTTTGAGAATTTCGAAATAGACATAATCGGTGAATGATAAATATCTAAGTACGTACCTAGCCCGAAATAGACTTAAGTTGTGCACCGTCGTGATAGTTGATCCAAATTTTACATACGGGATTATCGCTTTTTACATTAATCCGTGGCCCTGGTGCCTATCCTTTGCCTCTAATTTCATTGCGCAGCTTTTGAATGGCCCTAATGTTGTACTCGCCTCATATGAAAATATCTCGATGCAGTGATTAACATCGCCGGCTGAAAAAAGACACAGTCTATGGCCTTACGGTCTACTGTTTGGTCCTTTGATCCTAACTAAGCTTAGAGTTTGATCCCATAAAGTGGATCCTCTTGTGGTTTGACATTCTAAACGACATTGAAGCTATCGAGTGGTAACACATCTCGTAAAAGTGTCTACCCAGCTTCATCGGCACTCTTGCCGATTTCGATACAAAATAACATTAAATACTACGGTTTCTACTTGGATAAGATGTTAAATGATAACGTCACTGGCAAAATTAACAATGATCAATTCTAAATGTACTTTATAAATAGCTGTAACACATCGAGCGTACCCATAGTCACGTACCCAGCTTTGAATGAGAATGAATTTATTTGAGTTCGTGGTCGGTAAGTTGAGGTTGGATAGATTTACGGATAGTTGAGTTTGTAAACACCCAAGATCAGCATTATATATAAGCAAACTGACTTTTTAGTCTTCCAGTATTATACTTCAGTTTATACAAATGGCTGTAGTTTTATTTTTGGCTACAGGCGTATGGATTTACGATCAAAATCCTCAGGCTGCGCCCGTCGTTACGGAAAGCTTAGTCGTAGAATGCCAGTGGCTACACCACGGAACAGACCTCTTCCAGAAGCTGAGTGTCGAGGCCAGGGCTTACTGTGTGTAAATGTCATTACACTGGAACTTTGCTGGGGGAGACCCCGAGTTCAACCCAATCAATAGTAGATATTACGATGCCAATTGCTAGTAAAACGACTCCGTGTACTTACGTTAGACCAAAACAAGGAAAACGTGAGTGATGTGCCGTGCCCTCTCTATGTGCCTGCAGTAGGGACTATCACATCCTCCTCATTTAAACATAAGCGCTAGGTTGTCCGTTCCCCTAATGTGCAGAAGAAACAAACCCCAAAAAATTGGCATTGTGCCATTGCATAAAGACTCAATCGATTAACATCACTCTGTTCTAGTTGAGGTGGTTGTGGCGCTTGCGTCGACAGCGACTACGGTTCTGGCTCAGACACACTGTCCCAGCTACCTTCAGCCTTAGGCAGAGAGCAAAGATTAAGGTAGACTGTGTTTGCTCATCAGGTGCGAGTGGAAGATAGGTACCAGCAGAGCTAGCATCACCTGCTACACTAGACGCGAGAAACTAGCCACGAGTTGGTGCCGAGTCGAAGATCAGCGACATCACCCCCGGCTAGCGGCCCGCGGATGCGGAGAGAGAAAGAACACGTAAGGAAAAAGAATACGTACAGATGTGACAGTCTTGCCAATAGTTGCGCCAAGAGCGAGGGACCGATAAAAATTACTGCTTCATTGTGTCAGTAAGTATGACCAAATTTGCCCAATGCATATTCAACTGTCGATTAGATATCTCTTTAGACCTTGTTGCGTATGTCGCCTACCTCAGTTAACTGTACCTTGCTTTGTAGTTTAAAATGCTTTGTTAACAAACGGAAAAGCAGCAAAAATTTGTAGCGCTCTAACTACTTGAAAGTAAAAAATTACTTTTTTTTTTTTACAACAAATTATACGCTACCAACGTGTCCGGTAATGTTTGATGTCCGGACGTACAGACTGCTTTAAATTGTTGCTTGGCATGACAATTCAAATGTTCGTATGCAACGTCGTTTTATTTCAATGACTACTAGTTCGATCTTGTATTAGCAGAGACATACAGGAACTATATTGAATTCATAAATCAATTTTTGAGAGTATAGCGTGTCATTAAATTATTATTGATATCATGCCTAGCACAGCAAAATGAGATTGGTAAAACCGACGAAAGCTTCACTAATAAGAGCAGAAAGGGAACTTTATAAAAGTTCAGGCTTGGCTTGTTCGTGGCCTGGTAGGACAAGCTATATCTGGTCTAACCCGCCCACACTAAACCAATTCGCACGACAAGGCAATAGGCCTATGAACGATGCTCGTATACACCAGCCATTGTATATAGGAATTCAAGAGGAGCGAGCAATATCGACCCGTCAAACAGACATGTGTTCCATGCCTACCGCACGCTCGCTTGCTACTCCGCTACACATATCATCTACGTACACATACATCTACGTACGTGTTCGATTCTCGCTGGTTAATTAGTGAGAGTTAGCGTTTTGCGGATAGCGTCGCTGTCTGAACGCTTGATCAGATAGCATAAAAGCAGTTACAGCACGTGCATAACACGACGGACAAGAAAACGAGAAAACGTTTACTTATAGCTCGTATGTGGAGTAGAGCAGAAGTCTCTTGGAGAGTGTTTATTTTATATATAAATATATACGATAGATATACATCGAGTGACGTTTGTCAAACTCTAAAGAGAACTTTCTCATTCTGTACAAAAATGTATAGTCTGCACGATATAGGATTGCATTCTTAATGCTTGTATGGCTCAGTATGAAACGTATGTCCCATTGCTGCCTTTAAACTATTTTTTGTTTCTGGTATCCAGAATAGTCGAAATGTCCTTTGTTTGTTGACAATTTCAAACTTTCTATGATCACTAGCAACTCCAAATTCCAGCCAAAACTTGTACCTATGTATTTTATTTTGAAAGTTGGCACTTTTTTACTTGTTCGTTAATTCGGTTATTTTTATGTTATAAAGTCTTTTGCACTTGAATGCTTCCTAATAAAAACAAGAGTAGATTCAGGTTGGCTACGAGACGTTAGCTGGTTGTGAGGCGCTAACTGCTAGCGTGTTCAGGTTGAGGATGGTCAATTTCACAGACTGTGAAATTGTCAGGGTAGTAACTTCTTTATTGTCATGGCATGATCCGGTATCGCTTTCAAGTCATTAATAAACTTATGGATCCCGATTTAAAAAGGACCCATAATTTTAACTTGTTATAAAATATAGGCTCAGATTTGAATAGTTTAAATAATAATAATAATAAAGTTCGATATTTCAGAAAATGGCCTTTTAAATTAAAGTTTTACAATCTGGTATTGCTGTTAAACATTGCTGCAAACGACCTTTTGGTAGTATTTGGGTAACATAAGAGGAACACATCTGTGTGTATCAGAAACCTGTTGCACGTTTCCGTAAACCTACCAATTGCTAACGAGCAGAACAACAAAAACAGCACAAGGTTCATTTTTGCTTTGAAGGCTCTTCGCCAAAAGCTTGATTTTTCTATATTTCATGTTTTCTAGCCTTCTGCTGTTGAACGATACCTCAGATAATAAATTATACATATCCTGCAAAATATTAAAAATAAAAAAATAGGTCGCGGCATTATATTGCCAAGAGGTATTCAGTCTTGCAACCAACTAGGTTGCAGTAGCCACTTAGTTTGTCTAGTTCACAAAGCTACATCCTTTATTCCGGCATTTCGCCATCGTCCATGCAAGAAATACATTTTCTCTTGCGTAAAAGACCAATATTCATTAGTGGGAGAATCTGATTCTAAATGATATGAGAATGTTAACATTGAACCTTTAAAACCGACCCGGCACACTTCAGCTACCAGCCATCGTAGTTGCCATAAAAAAAAGTTCTCTTTCTTCAGTTCAGCCTTTCTTAATGAGCGTGCTGGTGACGCTGTGATAGCGCACGTTTAATTAGCTCATGGCTATACATGTGCTATATCGTTATCTTTAAATTTTCACGTAATAATTAAAAGAAATCGGAAAAAGCAATTTTCTTACAATTGTATTATTATATAACTCACTGCATGTTCTACCTTAATAGTATTATTATAGATAAAATAAATAGCAGTCTTATGCATAATACGAGGGCCAAAGCACACACGTAAGTAAACACGAGCAGACGGAAAGGCTATTATAGCCAAAGCAATGAATCAGCCAAGCTTTGAAAAACCAAAGATCGAAACATACATTTTTGGTGATTATCACCGAGTAAAGGCAAGCTAATGTAGAAATGTTTTATCTCACAGAAGAGGTGCGCTTTCAGTGTGGTAACGTTGTATCTCTCGTCGGCACTATCAGCTGTCCTAGCGCTGACCTTTCGCTTTTGTCCTTTAATTCAAGGTCATTCAATGAAGGGCAATTCCTTGGATCAGCAGCGAGGTAGGCTTGGATACGTTATCACCCCCAATGGGCGCTCAGAGTTGTGGAACTTGTAATGGCTTTGCACGAGTAGATTGACGCTTTGTACGGCTGCAGTTCATCAGAGCGTCAAGAAGTGGAGGAAATCTAGCCTATAAGGGGTCCCTACATTGATTCAAACGCTGCTGCTTATTACAGCAAACTGTTCGATCAATTGTACATATGCTGTATAATAGGGTTTTCCGTATTACGAAGCTGAGGAAACTGATTGATTTTTCATTTTACTACTGCATTCTATATGTCATAGCCATTGATGCAAGTGGACATCCCGCAAACGCTAGCCAATATGTCTTCAAAGACATTTTTATTTAACCGGATTTTCGTGTGGTCGTACTCCGTGTTGAAAGGCTAAGGAACTGCTCGCAAGAGATCAGATCTTTAAATATCCATAAGCTAAAATTGAAGAAAACAGAACAGCTAGGTGAAATTTCAATAAAATAAAAGCTAGCGGGAACTGCTTGCTCGACTTATATTTATCTAGACCTAGTTCTATTTATTAAAGACTTGTCGAGGCGCACAGCCATACATACTTCACTACGAAAATACAACTCTGAGCGCCCATTGGGGGTGATAACGTATCCAAGCCTACCTCGCTGCTGATATATATATATATATATATATATATATATATATATATATAATATTAAACAAACATTCCTACGTTTCATGCAACGTTTTGCAGTATACCTACAATCTGTAATAACTGCCAAATTCGTAGCAACTGTTGTTCACTTTGAGCCCTTTCCTGGTGGGGCCTTTCGGCCTCAAAATGAAACCCCTTTGAAGTCCGTTTGCACGTTTGTGTGGGTGTACATTGCGCCTTCTTTACGAATTGACTAACGTCTCCGGTCAGCTGGAACCGACTGCCTCGATAGACGTGAAGCTTGATCTATATGTCGTCTCTTTTCAGCCAGTAAAAGAGTGGAGGTAAAGAGGCACCAGAGGCCCATGAGTTGATGCTAAGGCTGGAATTTAAGGAGCGTCGAATTGCATATCTACATATGAATGCCAGGAGGTGAATGGCAGGTTGAACTGGAGGAACATAAAAGGCGGCGGACATATACGCACCAGCAGAAGGCATAAAAGGAAGCACCACGAGTACAAAACCTATACGAGAGAAACAGATAGAAGAAGAGCAAGAGTGTATGTATTATGAATGTCGGGAAGAGGGAGCCAGCACAACACCACTGTCGACTAATGAAAGGTTACCCATTTTTCGCAGTTCAGCATTGCAACTTCACGACTGACTCAGACGAGAGACGTTCCGTTAACAAAATATAGGTAAAACACCAAGAAATTAGAAAAGAAAAGTCTGGAACAAATGGAGGGGCGCGGGTAAGCGAAGCGTACCGTGTAAAATAGAAATTGAAAATAGAGTGGTGCTCTATTCAGACTTCAACAAATAACAGATTTATAAATGTAATGCTCGGTCCACCTTTCAGTGTAACATTCTTCGGTACTTTTGGTTTATACTATGACCACTACCATATTCTATTAGTTTATTCCTGTCACTTATAATAATTATGGTTGGACTCTATTTGCACCTTTCAATACACCACGTAACAGGCGCCGTACGATCAGTCAGATATATAACTATATGACTGCTAAAATTCGTTAGCTGCTACAACCTAGCATCTCTGCAAAGTATAATCTCAAATTTGTTCTAGCCAAAGATACATTTTCTAACTAATTGTCACTGGTCATGTTTTAAAGTCCAGACCTATTTCTGATTGCCTTTTGCCTGTGGCTAAACTAAGGTAAATCTGTTGCTTCTTCTCTCGTTGAATGTCCTTCTTTTGCCGAAGTGGCGGTATCAACAGCCAAAACAGGCGCCGTTCATGGCCAGTTTGAAGAGATACTCGTCTTCACGTGGCCTCGTCACGGTACGCCGCAGCACAACTTTAACAGGACACGCTGACAACCACGGCATTGCCGCCAAAATCATCATCATGATTATAATGATGCCGTCGGCGACTAGTACTGCGGTTACCGCAGTATGCTAGAGTTCAGTGGTCCTCAGATGATTTCGTAGCTTTGTCGTGCCAGCTTGGTCCTCACTAGGGTCCTAGCCTGCGTTAGGCGGCCCGGTTTGGCCTGGTAATTGATGAATCATAGACGTCGAGATAAGGAATTCTCGCGCACACAGAGGACCTCGCCGTCGCCGTCGCCGTCGTCGTCGTCTGCTCGGCGGTAGCCTGCGTAAGCAGGTCCGTCTTCACGTTGCGCAAGCCAGGGTTCGGTTCGAACGCTGCTTTTTCGTTCATACACGTGTCGTGGGTGGCAGCGGTATCATGAAGGTCGCACGTCCTTCGCGCCACGGCGCCCGTTGCTGATGTTAGCAGATGTTTGGCCGGTTCAACGACACAGACGCAGTATGTACAAGCGGCGATGATAAGCGGCGCCTCGTCGAGTCTCAGCTAAACACTATTCTTCTCGCTGAACTACTAGGGACATAGAATGGAGTAACAGGAGTGGGCAGAACTGTTACGGCAAGGGCAGCAAGTCTTGGCTATTTCGACGGGCTTTCGGAACAGCGCTAAGCAATAGACTCTACAGGCGATGGAGCCCTTTATGTGGACGGAGATGGTGGCGATCTAACGAGAACTGACCGTTGCGTAAAAGACAGGGTCCCATAGCCAAAAATGCAGCTAAGAGTGAAACGCTCGGGAGGAAATGAAGGAATCGATATAAAACGGTGATCACGCGTCCGATATCGTCTCAGCCCTAGAATTGTCCAGCTCACTCCTTATAGATAGCGGCATAACGCGTTGGACATTCTAAGCGTTCACGACATCGATGTTAAACAAGGTGGAAGGAATAATTACAAGTACTCGTCACATAGGCACTATGTCTTTTCCTTTACCACCCACCTCAACAGTCAGGAAGTTTCGCTAGAAGGCTAAACGTAAGATTTTCTTCCTAACCCGGTTTCTTCTATGGAAACCGCTACTGCGCTGGCTAACGGAGGTTAAAGATGGTTGAAATGCCTAGTTAGCTCACTTCATTATTATCATAAATAAGAGAAAATCATTAATTTTTTTACAAACTTTTCATTGATAGTTCTATGTCCAGCTATTTACGCCTACGTTTTTACGCTCATCGTTCGTTTTTCGTTGTTCAATATCAATTCAGAAAAAGATTTTTTCTACCTCGTCCCATTCGGCTTGCATCAAATGTAGTCGCTCCACGATAACGTTTAATGCATTGTAAGTCCGCTGTTCCTCGTTAGAGGATCGGTAAATTTATTATCGTTCTTGAGACAATAATGTCTTAGTTATGCCAAGATCACTGTCTCGCTTTGATTTCATCGAAATTTACTCCAGAACACCTTGTGATAGTACACTATCTAATAGAAGGTTGCAGAAGATAGCGCGCTGTCATACGCATTTTTCCTGCTACGTTTTTCATGGCAAGAACTTTCATATAGTCGAGAGTGTGTTAGTATAACATTAGCGACGCAGAAGTCCCCTTGCTTTCATTAGATGATGCCTTAGAATTGCGCCTCGATTTTATCTTAGTGATGCATTAAGGTTCTCTTGTTCCATTGTTCCAGCCGCTTCACTGCATTTAGTCGATCTCGAGAGTCTGAAAAATATCGCTGTTGTCCCTATATGAGCGTTTTTGCAACCCGATATAAGGATGGCACATGGCGATATCTAAATTGATTGTCTTTCTTTAGCTTCTCTTAAGCAGCTCTCGAAAGGCGCGTTCGTCTTCCGAGAGCTGCTTAAGGAAATCTTAGGAGATATGCTTGAGTTCAAAATACTTTACCAAAATGACCACATGCTCACTAACATAATGTTGGCTTATCATAACATCCGAGCCAGTATTTAGTAAGGACAACACCACTAGGAACTTAGGGAACACAACAATAATAATCCTTATAATTTCTTTTCCATTCTATTGTATCTGGTGTTGACGTTCAGCACGGGTATGGGATACTATGTCAGACTAGGTTTACAAAATCTACAGATCTTCTAGAAAATTAGAAACGTTTGCATACCTTAAAAAAAAACTATGCGTGCATAGCCTGCCGACTATTATGGATGACCATACTAATACGAGCACATAAAAGATGAGGGTATGAGCTGCAGTAATAATATACATGGCAATTTGAAGTGCAATAACGGAACAATGCAGGACTGCACCGCGACCACGTTATTCTTTTGTTTTAATTTGTCACTTAAATATAAATTACTATTAGGATCGTTTTAAAGGCTTGCTTAGAGAAGCGCCTCGACCAACTTGGGGTCTAAAATTTGAGAAGAGGCCGTCGAAACTTCTATTGTTCCGTGAACGTTCGTAACGAAGCAAAATCACTTCGACAAGAACCATACTAGGCAAAATGATATACTCTGAGATCAAGACTTCGACAGTCCTGCAACACGTACATTGTTGTTATACGGACAGGTTTGAAGTCTTAGCAGGTTATGCCTTAGTGCTTTTCCCCGTGTCTAGACACCTGAAATGTAAGCTTTATTAGGTCGTCCTTTCTGCCGCAGCGGTCGTTGTCACAAACGGCTTTTTTTTGTTTTCCCATATGGACGTTGTTCGGTTATCCCAAGTACTATATACTAGGGAAAAACCCCTTTTTAATTAATTATCGAGCAGTATTTGGTGTTTTCTGGTCAAGAATACAGCGGTAAACAAGTCAATTAGTATGGCCTAAACGTAGATAGGTGCAAAGCGGCGACGGGCTTTTGCCTAAGAAAAAAGCTAATTATTTTGTGCTGGATGAATTACAGATACGTCTAATAGTATATTTGTCTAATTACTTAGAGCTGTGCAAAATCTGTGACGTACCGTTAAGACACAACCTTCGCGTTGATGCGTACGAGCGCACGATAAATATGGAAGCCATATTTAAATTATATATTTTAATAACATATTCGTCATAATTAAATTAACCAAAACCGATCCATCATATACAAAAATGGTGACTGCGTTATCTAACAAAGTTGAAAGATTTCATCGGCCTTTCACAAACTGCGGAGACAAGTTTGAGGGATAAAGGTTACTCTAAATGATTGAATTGAACAATTTTGTTCAAGCAAGTAGTATATACATAATAATTATATCTTCTTTGTGCAAGGTCGTTTAACTTGTCGTCATTAAACTTTTATTTATCAGTTTCTGTGTATAACTTTAAAAGCTTACACATTTAGGTGTCCTACGTGCACTTCATATATGCATCGTTTTTTTTTTTATAGGTAATCGTTACGTTATGGCCATAGATTTGCCATTCCTTTTACTTCATTTTACCTAACTGCACACGTGCCACAGCTTAACTGCGGTGTCGTAACGACTCTCTCAGCTATACAACGAATTCTAGATCTGATGTCAGGCTTGCATCATCAAGTAGTGATTGAACGGTATGAAAGAATTATCCTGCGAGCTGACTGGATGTACTTATGTCGAAGGTAAGTAACACCCCTTCGAATCGTGCTAACGGTTTCAAATAAAATAACTCTACCCAGGCGTATAGACATATTTCGTATCCAATCAAACGCGTACCCGACCCATGGATCAACAAAACATTGCACAATTGGCAAAGACCCCTCTAGGAACTACTATGATCCCTACAAACTTTTTGTCTTCGGCATATGGTAAGTCGGTCGTTAAGGTCGACTGAACGAGCCCTAGCGTTCCAGGGTGACTAATATTCCACCGGTACAACCATAGTGAGATAGCAAAGCTGTTAGTTTTGCTGCGTGAAAAGCAAATGTATCAGGCATTTATACAAGGACAACAGCTAAAAATTCAAAAGGTGGTCTGCTGATTGATCTTTGACGCATCCAGTAATATTATCTTTCGATTTTTTTTTAAAACTCTGAGAGCTAGTGGAAAAAATGAACGGACATAATTTACGATGACCAACTCACCATTCAGATTTTTCCAAGTGTTACCAATTGCCTCAGAGATATTTTTGTAAAATCCATACCGTTGTATTTAAGGTGAAGTTTAAACGATCGACATGAGGTTTGATAACCGTGGCTGCGGTCAAAAGATCAGGGTTCATCGCCATCGACGTCTCTTCATTGATGAACAAACGAAACGACGAGTATAAAGCCATACGGAAACGGTCGAACAGAAACGTACTTCCTGCGTGTTTGCTAATCATCTGACAAAATCTCCACCATGATAGAATATTCATTCGGAACAGAATATTCATTTTGAACAGCCTTCTATTAAAATAAATTTAAGGAAGTAAATTGTTAGCCTATAGGACGTAACATAGACGAACAAATCTGCAGCAAAAAAAAAAAGAACACTCAAATAATTTCCGCGAAAATTGCATTCATTGGTGGCATATAAATAAAGTTCATGGAGCAATTTTACTTTACTTAGATAACTTCGTAAATAATGTAGGGTTTAATGGTATGTAGCATCGCATCTATTCATTTCGCAACGAGAAATCAACAAAAGGCCCATATCATTTTACCGAGTGATTTCAGCATCTATAATTCTATAAGAAAACTCAATCTCAGTTCGAGTTAGGCATTTTTGTGTCGCGGTGGCAACATAATTTTTGTGGTTTGAAAAAAAATCTAATTAATAACCTGCATAAAACTCGGACTGACTGACTGACTGACTGACTGTATTATTCATCAGTACTGTCACAGCTTACAAAAGGCTTAAAGCTGTGCAGTAGCAAAGCTTTCGTTCTCAACAGTTTCAAATCTTGTTAAGCTTCTCGTCACATGCTAAACGTATTGCGATGCATTGGCACTTTTCCATCTAGGAAAATACGCTAGCGAGCTATAGATTCCCTATATAGCATTGCTTATCGATTAGCTTCTTCTTCTTCGACTTCTTGGGCTGTTTGTTCCAGGTGGTAGTCCGTACGAGGGCTAGACGTTTCTGTTTGCTAAGGCCTTGTCCCGCCATGTTCTGATGCTTCTTTCGACGATATTTGCCTCTACAGAGCACAAATTCCCTCGTTCATCATGGCTGCTTCGGCTCGAGCTGACTCGACCTTTCTCACTGAAAATCGAATTGTCCTCTTCTGTAGTAATAGTGACATTGAGTGGGCGGCGTCGCTAGAAGAAATGGAGAGAACGCAGGAACGGTCTTTCAGGGTACAGCTAAGCCGGATGATGTCCTATAGCTACAAATACTAGGCCAACATTGCGAAGGGCGGCGAGTCTAAGTCCCACGCTCTACGCTCAAAAAGATCATTCAATGAGCGGTATCCACAATGGTCTATGTAAAAAGGCGAAGAGGACGGACACCATAACAGCGGCTCATTCGTCCCGTTGCCTGAATTGGGGCATCGGGAAGGGGTGAGTAAGGGCGTTGTACCGAGGAGGTGAAAATTAATCAACGGGTTGATCGATCTTTGTAAGGGGTGTTCGCGTATCGTGTCTTCGTTGCAATCCTCCGTAATCAGCGATATATTGAAGCCCAAGCTGATTAAATGAAGCAAGAAGCGCGCGCAGGAGACAGTACAACGTTGATATGTGAGGATAGGATGCGAACATGGACAGCAAGCACGTGCCAATGCCCTTTGGCCCGTAAAGTACAATTAAGAAAACAGTTTAAGTAAGCAAATTCAAAAGTTCCCTGGTCTTTGCGTAATTTTTTTATTTTGCATATATCCTTAATCCTTATATTTTCATATCTTTATATATATATATAGCATATGTCCTTAGGTTTATCAAGAAAATGCACGGATTATAATTTTTACCGGTTTAAGGGATAAGACCTATCGATGTATGGTTGAGCAAGGTCAGCCAAGGCCGGAGGATATCGAAAAATCAAGCCAGTTAAGTACTGACGTAAAATTACATCCGTCGTCATGAAACAGATTTGGGGCATCTTCTAGGGATGACAAATATCTGTATGAGAACATGCAACACGGATCGTGAAACAGTCACGCTAAAAACGGCTTTCCCGTTCTGTAGCAAATCAAAAGCGATAACCTGCTCCATATTAGAACGACACGCTCGAACATGTCCTGATCTCCTTAATAAACGCATTTCGGTTATTTTTGTAGCGAGTCTTTTGTTCGCACGTTCAAGTAGTCGTTGACGTACTTCTCATTTTGCCTCAAATAACTAGCGTTTGTGCTCAACATTTCTATTTACCTCGTTGCTGTCGCACCGCTTGCCGAAGCGAAAGATCGAGACGAAGTGCGAAAAAGAGGTCCTGACTCGAGTCAAAAAGCAGGCCGCATCTGCGAAGTAATCAAATTCTACTTAGTGTTACGGGCTCTCGTTTATACTTGTCGTAATAGCGATGTGGAGCGACTTCTTGGCGATATTACTTCGTTCGCGTTGGAGTATAGTCTTTGAACGCCAAGTTACAACGCAGGGTTAAGCTTTTTACTCAGTGCAGCCATGTGTATTCACCAGTGACTGGAACGGCATCGCTTACGATCCTATGGCTCACGAGCGCGTTTTCGTCGAGGCTGTGTTTGTGTGTGTGTGTGTGTGTGTGTCATGTCGAGGTCATCATTTAGCCCGAACCGCTGCCCTTTGTCGGCTCATCATGAATCCATTAGTCTCAATGGCCAATCTCACGCGCTCCCAGGGTACAGTTTCTTTGCCTGAACATAATAGATGACCTTGTCAGATTAGGGCCCTCGGCACATACGGTAACAGAGGCCAGCTGAGGTAGATGCTTGAACGAATAATAATAAAAGCAGTCACGGTTCTGATCGCGATGATCTATGGATAAAGCAAATGTAACATTGCGATAGACTTCACACAGAAATGGGCACATAGCGACACGAAGGGGATGACAAAAGCAGAGTAAATAGAGGAAAGGACTATTTACTTATCCCCTGTGAAGACCTGTTTGACTTATTAGTTTGGGAAAAATCCTAGGTAACGAAACCGGTAAAAATCTTAGGTAGCGAGTCCGGCGTGAACTCCCAAGGCCTAGAGATGAGTTTTTTAGTGAGTATGTGAGCTCCACAGTTGGCAAAGCAAATATTTTAGAAGGATACATCGGTTTTCGCTAGGTTCTAAACAAACGCCGTTAGGTGAAGCGACGAACGGCTTACTTATAGGCCTCTATAGAAAACTCGTTATTTTCCATTACCATTACGTTGTCTCGAGTTTGCAGATTCGTGCAGAGAAGGCAGATTTAAAACCAGAACTAGATTTTATTACACTTCTGTAAAGGAATAAAGTTTTCACACACTGCTAATATGGCAGTGGACGACCGGGAGTCTCCGGCAGGTGCTTAGCGGACAGTTTAATCGCATTAGCAAAACGCACGCACCACCATATATCTTCGATACAAGCGACCAATATTATGTAGTTATATAATGATGATCAACAGGATGACATATCTGTGAAGTTTAGTCTGATGAAGGGGCGTGGAATTCGTTTGTACTTTAACAATCCAAATCCAGGCTGTAACCCTTATTACATCATCATAGTATGAGTATTCTCAGTTCGTGGTATAGGTAGAATGTAAGACAAGTCCACAGCCATTTCGCCGTAGGTTCAGATAAAAACCGTAATAATAGCGCATTTTATAATACAAAACACAATTATAGATCACTGCATACTAAGCCAACAAAGACACACGTTCCTATACATATAGATAGGGATTTACCTAAATGACAAATACACGCATAGGCATATCATAGGAGTGATTTTTAGTTTACATTAAAAAATGAAATGATTACAGTGTGTTTATTTACCACTAGTCCGTGAGTCGACAGGGGAACGTCACTCCACAACACGCCGCAGGGTTAAGGATATAATTGCAAAAATGGTTCACGTGAAAGACGCGGATGGTCATATCTCACCATCGCTAGTATCCTCAGTGTGCGTTCTATCACTCTCTTGGCGGACCCTTCACCGCTTCTGGTGGGTCACCAGAGAGGAGGTTATCGAGGGGCCATCGAGGGATAGAGGGCGATGCTGGCATACTTGTTCAAACAGAATTGCCCGGCTAACGCCCGCGACTTGCTCGTGGCTTTTTCATTAGCATAGATATGAACGTGAGATAGGTAGCACGACAGGTCGCGTAGCCAATGGCTACCGAGCAGCTTACCAAATGTTGCCTAAGCCTGCTCAGGCCTAACGATCAAAGCCGCAACGCTTACAGCTTTCAATGGATTGGCAAGCTGGCCGACTAGCTTACTTCGTCGTCGCGTGATCGTAGCACGAGATAAGTACATGTGTATTTTATACGACAAGCCCCGTACGACGGGCATGCTCCGGCGGTGATAGGGATAGTGTGAGAAGTCGTGCTATTTGTTCGACGGGTTGGTTTCCCTATCTGTCTATCTAAACCTTTGTGTTTCGTTGTTCGACCTTTTTAATCATGGGAGAAGCGGTAAAAAGAGAAGAAGGGGTGTCGATTGCAAAAATAGTGTGCTTAACTGAACCCTGTTTGCCGGAAAATAATTGTTGACCTGCTGATCCCCACGTTGGCCATGGCTATATTGTATAAAGCTGGTCCCATGATGAAGCTCCATGAGCCAGCTTTAATGATAGTAGTTGCTGCTGGGGTAACAACTTTATCCCTAGGACTGAACAGCACTAAGATAATACGTTTTGGATTGACAACAAATAGACAGCAGACGTCGGCAGGATACACTTGATACACAAACTAGGTCGATATAGACGTGATAGGTGAATAAAAATGATTTTTTAACTTGTTTCTTCAGCAACAACCGCCTATAATGGTATCTAAGGCGCTGACAACAAAAATAATAAACTCGATAGAAATAGTAGTGATTCTGTAATGCCTTGTCGTAGTTCAAGATTGAAATAACGCTCTAATTGATTTTATGACTAAAACGTTTCAGGTGTCTATAAATATTATTATTCAATGATCTGAAAACAAAAAGTATCCTAATATGCGCTTGTATCTTGAATATTTTCCTTTTGAAAAGCCAAATGCCTGAAATGAAGTCTATCATTGCAGCTTAGGGGCATACGTGGAAGGAGGGCAAAGGGTAGCCCTCAAGTTCGAAATACCTAGCTATACGTTCAAGGAATACAGAGAGTTTGCAGAGACGGATTGGCGGCGAAGCGGGATGGCCGTGCCAGGACCCTGAGCTCTTTCTGGAGCGGGGTAAGGAGAGATCGTGCTCCGACACCGACAGTCACTGAGCACTAGAGGGGATTTCCGCTCAAATCGGCTGGATAAATAGAAAATGAAGTCCGATCGATCTCCAAGTCACTTCCTTGGCAAGCGGGGTGCTCTGGTAGGAGGGACATTCGAGCAGCTCCGGAATGGGAGGGGACATGGAGAGAAGGCGTTCAGATCAGACAGGAGGTCGAAAAGTGGCGGTAGTCGATGCGATGGCAATGCTGTGTAGCCTGAGGCCTGTGAGAGCCTTTGAGCATGTGCAGTTTACTGCCTACTGGCGCCTTCTGCGCAGTGAATCGGTGCTGGTTCTAGCCGTCAGAAGAAAGCCTGCGACTAAACCGACCGGGTCGCCTCTTTTTTCGTATCTACTACGAGGACGACACCGTGCGGTCGGCGCCTTTAGCAATCCAGACGGAGAAAAGGATGGCGGATACGCGGCAGGCTGGGGCGCTCAAGAGGCGACAGCTTTGTCGCCCTTGGGTTGCCTCCACTTGGCGGCAGGGGGTTGGGTTACAGCAACTAGCCAGACTCGCCAAAGTCGCAGCTCTCTTTCTTACGCAGCGTACGGCGCGTTTGGGCTTGGCCTGCTAGGGTGGCGGTGGTAGGAACAGCCATAGCCGCTGCTGATACTGCAGATTCCATTCTTACACTTTTCTCAGGAGGAGGAAACCCCACACAAAAGGAAACCCGTGAAGGAAACGACCGACTTCCTTTAAAATGCGGCAAAAAAATAATAGCAAGAGTAGAGGTGGTCAAAGGAAATGGGAAAATTATAGGTTACCCAATAATCATCATAATATGATGAAGATTAGTATGATTGTCATTGACCATTGGCTGTTATCTTTTATTTGATTGTATATAGTTTATTTATTCACACCATTTATGTAGTTTTTCTCTATTTTTCCGTGTAGTATTCGTGTAGTTATATAGAGCTTTAAAGAAAATAAAGCCAGCATTTTATTTGACCATATTTTAGGTTTCACGTGACAGTTGTAAATATTTAAAAAATATTTTAGCGGCAAAGCTTATATACTGTTATGCTTTCAACCCCCTCATATGCTGTCAGTTAGCCCTCTACTTGGTAGAGGCATGATATCAGTTGTACGGATATTAGCGCTACAAATTTCAAGCTTTTCAAAGAATATGTTAGTAAGAAAATTAGCAAGTCAAATAAAGTTACGTTTCCACCCCATTTCAAAGATGAATTATGAATCACATACTTTCTGTGTTAGAAATATTGTAGATCCTCCCAGTTAGAGAAAGTTCGCGAAGTATTGTTTTTATAACACTTATCTAAACTCCGACCCCACACTATTTGTCGGGCCTATTTCTCCTCGTTGCAAACTTACACTTGCCTGAATTTTAGATTTCTTTTTGCCCCGTAAAACTGTATTGGCCATTCGAGTTCAGGCCATCATCGCATTAAAGCAGCCATGATAACTCATACGTCTCGTGATATAAACCTTCTACTCCATCATTTATTAATACCCCATTCTTTGATTTATATAAAGGAAAATTGATTACTAAACAACAAATTTAGATCTCACCAGTAGCATCACTATTATCATTAACTAAGTTAAGAAATGTTCGAGCTTTTACGTTATTCAATGTCAGTAACTGCCGCTTCAAAGAGACTGCACTACTACCAGCACTAGCAGTTTTCAGCGCCTCAGATGCGTTTCACGCTATGGGGGCATGCAACGGCGTGTACGATATACAACGAAAGGAAAATTCTAAAATCTACCTTTATCTTGTTGTGTTGCTATCTCTGTTGGATGGTAAATACAAGTGCGACGGCTCATACGTAGCTGTTGCAATGGTACGAGCAAGTTTTCGATTTAATCTACCGTTCCGTGCAACCATTCCTCCTTCGTAGACTTGCTGTGGTAGAAGAACAGCTATCTCACTACTGCTTGAGGATCCATCTTCTATTTCTGCGCGGAGCATTCGGTCGCTTGCGCTGAGCCTCAGGTCGTAGACGGTATACTCGGCAGACAGACAAACTCTGCCTACCGACGTACAGACGGAATAGCCTAATTTATCCATACATGCGCACGCTGTCGGTGCTTATACGCGAGCGAGCGAGCATACGGCAAGATAACCCATCGTATGGCCTCGTACGCACTCTCATCTATCCCTTAGCTTCGGTTAGCAACCTTCTCCTGCGAATGTTTCGAGAACCATTGCTTGGCCGGTTTTACCAGCCCCACTAACAGTGTCAACAGTAGTAGTATGAAACGCAGCAGAACTGACTCTGACGGACAAATGGCTAAGGCTCGATATAACTCTTCTCCCAATCGCTCTTCAAGCAAGCAGGCGTCAAATAAGCAGCCAGTCTGGTGGTCTGCAGGACAATTTCGCGTACATAGGCTGTAGCCGGCGCGAGAGCACGACAGACCCGGCAAATGTAGACATTGTCGGCGTTGTGGTTGGCGGCGAGCCAACAAGGCCAGATACGCCTGTTCTTTTATATTCGCAGACGTCGACGTTAGGTTTCCGTCTATGGCAGTCAGTCTCCGCGCACCACCGCGACCGTCGACCTCGGCCAATACCGGAAGGACCGCGTGAGAAAAGCAGCGACCTGCCACTAGCCCTGCTATTTCGACTGTTATACAAGCCTACCTAGTTTGACTAGAACTAGTTTGTTACTGCGAAGGGATACCACTGCAAGACACGGCCACCTCTGCCGCTAAGCTGGGATCCTAGAACTGCCAGGACTTCGGAGCACTCGAATCCTGGCTACTGTTTTTCCCATTGGCCTCAGACCTATGGCTGTGTAGCAGTTTTGCCTGCAGTAAGGCTTGCACTTCTACTTCGCCTGATATACGTCGATTTTCTTTTTTCTCGCAGCATTTTTCCATCCGGCAAGAAACGCTATTCGGGTCGGTCGTTCACCTGCTGCCACCTTCGGCGGACACGTCACTTGGACCGGCTAAGCTCGACCCAGAAAGTGGACTACCCGAGAAGAAAAGTTTTTTGCCCCTATCTTTCTCTATATCCATTGCATGTGTATGGTAACATGGGGTTAAGTTTGTGTAGCTGTATGTCGGCTCGATTACCGGATTGAGTAGATACTTCTTGGACGCAACTGGTAGAGAAGCTCCATATATGCGGCTGTGGCCAAAAACCATCAAAGAGATGCGAGAAATCAAGAAGGTCTTTGTAACTGTCTGAGCATTGAACATGTGTACAACACATTTTACACCGTAGTGAAAACGGAGCAAGCGAAATAATGTTTTCGTGTTGGTTTTAGCGGCAATGTTAGAGCCTTCAATTTGTCGAGATACAGCATCTTCTAATAACAGATTTTTTGGCCTTAAGCCTCTTTTCTATTATCCTACCTCTTTGTCTTCTATTTCCCTCTGTTTCATCATCTGTACGTGAGTGACCTTGCTTTTCGCCATCTTAGCCAGCGTTTGACGACTGCGCCGTACTATCTCATCGAAGACTGCAACGATACAGGCAATAATGCATACTGGAATTCGCCGAATCTGTATCGAGCAGCTGTAGAGAGGAGCGAACTTGAAGACTGATTGAGAAGAACTTGCAGAAGAAGAACTTGAAGATTGATTGATCACAGGGCCCGACGGGCGGGAATGTAACGTAAGCGAAAAGAAAGAGCGTGCCGAATGCAAGCGCATGCACCATTAAAAAGTTGCGGCTTGTCAACTTCCTCGAAATCAAAACGTATAATAATAGAAGGCAATGACGAGACTAATTCGGTTCGTTGTATTGCCTTAACCGCAATAGAGTAGCTGAGTAGGATACGGAAAGTATAGTATTGAGCTGTATGATGCTGTTTATTGGAGGGCGTATTCGCGAGTAGTTACAAATCGGTGCCAGGTGGACATTATAGCCGTCTTCTACACTAGGATTAAGAGTTGTTTAAAAAAATTTGCTGTGCCTTATTCATCACTAAAGAAATTCCCAGTTCCTTTGTTTCTACACTATCTTTCGGCATATTTGGGCCATTATATGTTGACTAAGGCGCTCCTGTTCAGCGCTGGCACTTTTCACGATTACTGCTGCCACCTAAAGATGCTATGAACAGGCAGTCATATGAGATATTTACCGGAAAGCGTAACGTCCTAAGTTAAATGAGTTCTACTTGTATGTTATTCGTGTTAGTTGTGGCTAATGTTAAGTTACTCATATACACAGTGCGTTTTCATGTGACACCAATGGGGCGATGTTGGTGCATTTTGCCAGTAGAGAAATGCTTATTTGTAATAACTAGAGAATCTCTCTTTTTGTGTATGTTGTATATATATAATGTAATATATTCTACGAAAACACGCGAAGCGTTTTTATTGCAAAAACGGAGCCGAAACGCCATTAACAAAGATCCTAACGACGAAAAAGCTTCAGAAAAGGCCAGCAATATTTGACGATCTTAACGGATTGACCCATGACCGTATAATGTAAGAGCCTACACAGATCAGTGGAACTACATCAGAAAGTTAAAAGACGACCCAATGAGAGAGCGGAAGGGGTGGAGGATCCACATAAAACAGGTGGAGTTTTACTGCATCATCACGCAAGGTTTCACAAGTAAATCGGTCCCAAACAGTCCGAGACGGTACCCATTCATACCATCAGCTCCTGTTTAATATGGAAATAGAGACCCATTAGACCATGGGCGGAGCGTAGCTAAATAGACGCCTGTTCGGTCTTTTCGAGACTTTTAACTCACAAGCGAAAGGAATGACGCGATTTGCAGAGGACGAAGTTGGGAAAGACAAAATGTTCGACCTGAGCGATCCGAGACCTTCATCGAAGGGTCGAACCATCTGAAGGGGATCTGAGTAATGCAAGTTCGGTGCTCATCGTATCGGTTGCGTAGCCCGTATGTTTACGTTATAAGCCAGCAGCCACTAGCTTTATCTGTATATAGATAGTAGTGCAGATAACGCAATTATACATTGCTCTTTCGCTGCCAGAGTCTGAAAGTTTTATCAATCTACCTAAGATGTCCCAAAAATCTAGCATCGAAGGATCACTGAGTAGATGACTGCAATGCCATCTGTATAGTGATCATAAACCAATACTAGTTTGTTAGGTATCCTGGGCAGTATTGAAAATCTCGATAGTATAGATCGATTCTATCCTTAGTGGTGACGAGCGTGTGATAATCTCTTAAACACGCGAAATTAGTTCTTTTATCAAAAATTAATTATTTGTACCAGAATGGAAATAGGAAGTATAGTCTACTAAGCGTGTGGTTTAACGCTCCTGATACTTTACCTATTTATTATGTTATCAGATCCTTAATTATTTCTATACTGCATAATTCAAAATATCAACCCGTATTAACTGCTAGCTACGGAAAAACGAATCACTTTAATATCTGTAAGAGAAAGTGGTCTTTGAAGACGATCATACAGTTCTACAGACTCACAAATATCGCTGTAGGCTACCTTGTCTTCGAAGATATCGACGAAAAAAGACGATTATTTCTCCTGCTCAACAGAAGCACTTACCATCGACTGGGATAAGATAACCGGGACAAGCGCGCTACCCCTTACCCCATTCGTGACTTGGCGGACAAACTCACCCAAATCAAACGGTTTTCTGGTCCGTTCAAAAGCGGACGGCTGCTCGCCACATCTGTGGTAACAGCCATTGTAGAAGAAGTAGCACCAGCAAGAGCAGCGGTAATGGTTAAATAAGAAAAGTCATCTGAAACTTTATTTTGTTCTGAGTAGAATTCATCGGAATCCGTTTCTTGGGACTCAAAAAACGATAGATGAAGGATGGAGGATCTCATACGTTTTTCCGTTCTTTCTTCTCGTTCAAACCACAACGAGACCCGATTTAGCCAATCTCAGGATTTTCATAGAGGGGAACCTGGCCGGAGTGCTCAATCGGATAGAGAACTGGTGGTCCAGGCCAATATTCGTAGCTACGGTAATGAGTATACGTTGATGTACTGCATCACACGTAGGCATGTGAAATAAGGGTAAGTGATTAAGAGTTTTTTTTTTCGTATAATATATTGGAGATTTGGAAGGCATGTTTCGAAATAACAGTAGCAGCTTTTTAGATTCTAATTGCAAGTTGGATATGTACAGATACGACGGACTGACAAAGGTCGATCAATTTGGGATCTTTATTTATAAGTTAAGTTTTCGCCGTCTTAGAATTCAAATGTTTTAATAAAAAAAAGTTGTGCAAGAGGGAAACCCAGGATTATCTATAAAAAGTCAGACATGAAGAGGACTCACCTTCTGATTCTGATTGATCTCAAGTTCATAGTAGGAAATCTTAGAGAACCAACTGTTTATATATGAATATTCTGTAGCTTATTCTTCTAGTGATCATTGTTCTTCAGTCCTCTCATTAAACTAACGAGTACGCTTTGTGTAATGTGATATATCTTGATAGACTTCATTTGCGATATGCTTGCTTCTTTGCCCTTGATTTTTTAAAAGTAAATATACATTTTTCCCATAAAGAGCTTTTGTATTTGAAACGTAGATTCTGCACCTAACCTAACATGACGGGAAAACTCATCACAGTTATGAACTCCAGGGTTAGGAAAAATCCTGTTACCTGTCGGGCTGTAATATCTACAAAATCAGCTGTTTACCACTGGCAGCTTGCTAGGCTTTAAGAACATTTCATCCACCCTACTTCGAAAGCTACGACCGAACGTTGAGAGTAGGCTTCACTCGAACCGATCTTATCCACTGAACAACAGAGTAATTTCGACGAGAAATCCTGCAGGGTATTCCCATGCCTGGTTTCTACTCCGCTCACCTTCTTTTTATTAGATCTTTCACGTGTCATGCCCACAGTGCAAGTGCGCTCACACTTTTTGTTATTTGCAGGAAAAGCGAAGGGGACAAAAGAGCATGGCAACCAAATCGAATCAGTTGGCGTTTTGGCAAGTTTGAGAGCTGCAATAGCGGTCGGGAACAAGCATCATGGGTTGGGGGTAAAAGGGAAGTGAACGGAGACGAAACGGTGGTCATGTCGAAGTCCTATGAAAATATCTGCTTGGTATGCGGCGTAAAGCGCTAGCCCGAGTCGTGCTTCCGCCGCCAACTCTCCAGCATGTACATGGAGGCGACACATGCACGAGCAGACGGGTATACAATCGATGCATAACACATAGCCTCATGAAGCAACAAGTTGCTAGAATATTGCGATTCCTCGGAGATGCCAGCCTCTAAAGTGGCCTTCGTTGCCGATCCTCGGGCCCATATTAGGCACTGGCACAATATGTTGTCGCTCAACAGCTACACAACAGTTTTTACAAAGGAAGTGAAGAATGCAAGACGTTACCTGGCACAATGACTTGCGTTACTGTGATATTATTACCGTAAAACATGTCACTTTGCCTCCGAATTCTACGCAAGGGGTAAGCTAGTTCTTTGCTTCGTAAGGTCATTTGATGCTGCTAGCGCTTTTGTTATACGCCTGTAGGAAGGCAAAGCGCCATTGCAATAGTGCCACTAGACAGCGACATCATTCTCAAACGGCCATGTTCTTGTACCAGCTCCCTTTTATCGTTCGTGTCTAGACTGTTGTTTGAATGACAAAAAACCGACGTAAAAGTTACCGAATAGAAGCAAGCCGAACATCTATTGGGTGCCCTATTCCATGCATAGGCTAGTGAATTTGAACGCAGTAACGATCTTGAAAAAGGCCGAGTGAACGAGGTGCGTACCAGATCATGTGGACTAATGCACTCCCTTGCTTCGTTTAGTGCTATAATCTTTGTCAGCTAGATACACATTTAAAGTCATGGCAGAGTGCAAAGGGAAGCCATCTTAAGATTTAAATTTCGAAACTGCCATATGAGTATATATCGCCATATATAGGTACGCCGACCTATATATATAGACGCCGGTATATACGACAGTGGGCTGATTAACTTTCACTTTTGAAATTCCAAACGTCAGTTGAAGCTCAACTGCGGAAAGCGTCAGGAGTATTAAAATGACCTTGTATTGTTGACAAACAACAAAAAGTAGTCCGAACAGTCACGGACAACAACGCGATCGTTGCTGCCGTAATTTAATTTGTCAAAAACGCCATGAGGACATAGGTCTAGAAGGCTCAGATGCACGGCCGACCTTCTAGCCCCTGTTTAAAGTTCTAAGTCTAAAGTTCTAAAGAAGCTGTGAGCCATACGAAAAATCGATTAAAAATAATATTTTTTTCAACCAAACATACCGTTGATTTAATGACAATTTATTTGAAATACCGGAAAAATAGAGCTAGAAGTACCCACTGCCTAAGGAGGCCTTGTTTGGTTAAACGACGCCTGTAATCATTCAAATGGTTTTCATTGATATAATATTCTACGCACTCATTTTTCGTATTTGTCACAAATGTTGATTAAATTAATTTCCAAGACATCTAAATGTATCATTCGCGTCTAGTTGTCTAGGAAAGACGAATCATTGAGCCTGCGGATAATAGCGAAGTGCTGGTGTGTCCCAGAGGAGACTATTATTGCAGCTTTCTATACAGCTCATACAAATCTATGGTATCTTACATTTGAGCTTTTTACCTTAGCTGAATCAAAACGATTGTTTAAACGTGGTAACTTAAGAATCAGTCTCTAAACAAAACTTAGGCACAAAGTTTCGTGGATGATCATCTAAGAGTAGCGGACGGATATTACTTAATGCTAAAGTCTGGTTTGCGTAATGCATGAGCCGTTAACCCCTTTTAGAAAACAGTCAAGATGTCTGATCACCGTTTGCCCTGCTGCTACTGGCTGTTCAGCAACATAGTTTAAAACCATTTTGTCTACTTCCCTCAGTACCATTGGCCCCAAGAAGTGTTGCGATTACCCAATGTATAGCCACTCAATTAGCAAGGCCATCTCAACAAACGATTGTTACGTCATTGTTCTAGAGTGCCAACAATGGCCGCCATCTATAGGAAATTACACTGGTGTTTTTACCTCCTTGAGGATCCCCTCGAGCAGCAGCGGTGTGTTAAACGCCATAATTTTGGCCACTCTCAATCATCTGCTTACCGAAGTGGAGCTAAGTTTCGAAAATATGGTCGTCGATTGGCTAAACACAGGTACTCCGTGTAATCTTAGCTGTGACTGCTGCAGACTGGACTAATGACTGCTGTTGTTGTGAGGGCCGCAAGCAGGCCGGACATCGTGACCGTCAATTTTAGCGCTTATGGTCATCTCAGCCATCACATTGCCTCGGTCTCCCAGAATATATTCGGTGTTTTTATATACTAGTGCTGCCGTATCGAGCTTCTGTGGTTAGTCTATGTTCCCGTTTACGCTCTCACGATATGCAGTGTTTCAAAGATATGCAGAGCAATATCATGGATAAAAAAATGGACATCCACACGTAAACCGCATTTTTTTCGCATCGATCAGGGTGTAGGCCCTTCCCGATCGGAAGCTGTCTACAAGCTTGGTATTCTCTTACCGCATTAATAGAAATCATTGATTATTCAGTAAGAAGGATTACTTTTGTTAGTTATTCTCTCCCCGACGAAGATCTTTGCCTACAAATAATAAGTTGCAGTAGAAATATAGAAGCAAATTTTTACCAAGTTGAAAGTGAGCACGTCCTTAACCTGTGGTTATTAACAATTATAACTTGCGCGACTCATTTCGAAGTCACAAATTCCTTGAAATAGAACGAATTTGTAAAGCATAGATAAGCATGCCTATGGAGTTGTAGGAATGAAATGAACACGGACATTTTACCTGCGCATGTCAGGTCCATCTTGCTTGATGTTGTACACTATATTGGTTCTACACGGTTAACTAAGATACGGCAAAACAAAAAGCTACTCAATCTGCTTCAAAGAGGTAAAGAGGTTACCATGTTGAAAACTTTTTTAACATTCTGACTATAGTTGATAGCCCGCAAAATGGCTATATACTTATCTATGGTAAGCTTCAAAAGTAGAAACTGATAGAGGTACATCTCAGTCTATTTCTCACTTTTTTGCTGCTCGGTCGAATTTGTTTCAATTGTCTTGAGACAGAATGCATACGCTCTCCACAACCGTATCTTAAATAGCGAGAGTTTTTGGCCTGCAATAGCAGCAATTATAGAAGTTACAATAAACAAGTTACAGAACTAGAGTCTAATTTCGTAGTGAAATTTTGTGCCACATCTGTTAACAACGTCCTGTCAAATCAGAAGTTAGCACCCTTTAACGCCTCCACTCTACTTTAATGAGAAACTCTTGATAATATACTGGGCGCAATGGTACTACAAAATTATAGCAGACACAAAAAACTCCACGGTAAAATTGGACTAGTTAAACCATATTACGAATGATCTACTATGACGTATTATCAGATCGTCAGTGGTGCCAATATGGAATCACGTTCAACAGACACCCTCGAGACGCTGCTATATGGATCCAACCCGTTGTTTGTCAGAAAGCAGAACTCAACGCAAACATCCTTTGTTCGATTATTATAAGAAACGAAGCGTCAGTAGGTGGTCCAATGACAAAGAAATTTTTTTTTCTGACAAAAAATCAGCCAGCGTACCAACTCACGCATAAAGTGATTCAGCCAGACATATGGATAAAGACTGATGGGTTTTTGAAGATGTGATCCGATTTGGTTGTCTAAGGTTTTCCAAGAAAGATTATAGACCGCCGATAGAAGCAAATGCGATATGATTCGATCCGAGTACCAATCATGCGCCATTTTCGAAGTGATCCGTTAATTGCTGATACTGTGGAACTTCTTCGTGGCCTTGAGTAGAATATGACCCAGGCGGAAGGCAAAAACGGGGGTGCCGTAGTACTAGGAAAATGTTTCGGAATTCACTGCTGTTAATCGTTTCATAGAGTTGGTTCCCAACGGAAAACAAAGTACTGGTTTCAAACCCAGACCGTCTGACGTGTCTCCAAAAATATTAGGCACACACACGTTACCACTGCACCAACATGAAGGCCTTGTCCTGTATTGTCACATTGCAACCAGCTTTAGCTTAGGACACCGTTCCACCATCAGTGTGTATCGATGCGCACCGATCAGGCGATATTTACAGTTTTGAATGCTACATAATTATTAACTGCGTTGATCCGAAGGCAGTCAGAAGTTCTCATTGACTGCGTAGAATACTGCCCAAATGCTCTGCCTTGTTAAGAAGTGATCACTGGGCGAAATAACGCGATGAAGTAACTTCAGGATACTAACACGTGCAGTTTGAGCTACTTTTGTTAGATATAGGCTCGTGATGGCTAAGGACAACTTGGCGATCTTAAGACATGACGTCCGAATGGTCTACCTAAGTAAAGCTTAGTGATGGCCTTGAATCATCTATTAGCAATCGGACAATGGTCAACGTCGTCGGTCGGTCGGAGTATTTGCGAGACTATCAATCATCTTGAACGCAAAATTGCTAAAGTTTTACCAAATGTTGAGATTAGCTTGACAAGTCGTTGTAGAAAGCTATTGTAGATTAATATAAAAGTCCGCAGGAAAATTATCTCGGAAGCATGACAAATGCTCGCGCCCTAATGTATTACATGTCGGCTACCTTCAATAGAATGACTCGTGTACGGTATTGGGCCAAAAGGGACACTTAGATTTTCAATTATGTCCGATTACCCGTTAGTCGACGGGTCGGTCTTTAAAGTATTCAGCTATTGAGACTTAGCCATGTTCGTAAGCACTACAGTTGTATAGAAAAGGATTTTTCTGGCTTAACAGATGCGCTCCATATTTCTCGTATACTCGATCATGTTTAGCAATTACCTTTCAGTAAGTCAATAGTGGACAGTTTATTAAAAACGCCTACCAGAAGCACGCGTTGTGCCATTGTCGGTGGTGAAAACCTGCCCTATATAGTCGATGAATGATACGTTCTTTGGCGGCAAAAATTCAAAAATAGTTTGAACTCTATTGAACTTCAGCCTAATAGTAAAAGCTAAACTATTTGATTTCAATTATTCCAATTTAATAGTAAATATATAATAACAATAGCTACGGTTTCATTCTAATAATTTTCCAAATCTCTTATCGTGTAAAAAAAAATCAAGAAAAATGATTAGTAAAACATTTTAAAAGTTCCAGTATAAATAATGGTAGATAGCTGGTTTCTACCGCTGTGCGTTTCGCAATAATCTCTTAATATTCTATTGAAACAATTTGAATCTTAGCGATAATAACAATATTGTTATTATTATGACCAAGTATCTAATGAAGCGCGTTTCCTGCGCACCACGTTATATCACAAACACAGTAGTAAAACACACGATTGATTATGACCATTAAAAGCTTCTCACAAAAGCTCCAATCATGCGCCCATCTCTGTATATATATACATATATATATATATATATATATATATATATATATATATATATATAAAAGTGAGGACTGACTAATTCGCAATGGTGGCAAAGTTTCGACACGCATAAAAAAATCATCGATGACTATAAAAATGGCAGGAACAAAGCTCGATTGTGTGCGTGTCAAAGAATGTATGCCTTGTCAATGGTTCACCGTCAGAAAGAAAAGGCGAATAGTATATTACTGATATGGAGAGCAGTCATTAAAAGTAATCTAGTAAGAATATATATGGCTCTTCCCTAATAGTTACTATACATTTATAATTCTTTATCAATATATGTATATATATACGTCGAGCTCCATGATGGCCCTAGCCAAGGAAGGCCGAGGATTTCTAGGGAAAAAAATAAATTTTGTGCAGATGTCGAATCCACCAAACGGTAAATGATACAAAATGCCATTACGTGAACCCTTCTCCGTTGTAGCAAGCCAACTTCCTACAAAAGGACGCTGAACGTATTCTTCACATTTAAGCTACGTCATATTGCTGCATCTAGGGAAAGGAGGCTTCGTGCTATGTCGAGCTATTTAACTTTGGGCAGCTGGGTCAGTTCTACACTGCTCTGCAATTAGGGTCATAAGTGCCACTTATGACCGACCAGTATTATATTAGCAGGTGCAACACCATCTTAAATTGTAGCAAAACTATCTTGATTTTACATTTGACTTACGGATTTCTACGCGTCTCAATACGCTCCCCATAGCGAAATAAGTGTGTGACAGCTTCCGAGAGAAAATTCGGCTGAATTTAGAAACTGCAGAAAATTAAAAGCTGCATAAGTTATAGTGGCCGTACGTGTTTAAGTCGAAGCGTATGCATTATACGATCTGTACTTTTAGAACTCATCTTCCACTTTTTTATAGACCGACTTACAGTTCAACTGTGTTCTCACTCCACGACGTGACCAGCGGACTACTTGGTTAAAGTATGTAGAGTGCCATGAGGCTGTAAAAGTACGGATTCCATTTAAGGTTATAATTAAAATTATATTTTTCTTTTTAACTAAACGTTATTGGTATTAGTAACTATTTTATTTTTTTTAGAGCTTATGTAGCTCTACAAATTGGCATCAGTTGAACGAAACATAAAGCAAACCCCTTTTTGTCATCACCTACGAGAGCAGGTTGGAGTCAAAAACGGTATTGCTCGTCTTAAATGCAGGTGGGCAGAATGTTATCTTATCGTAGTACCGCCCGGTTTACATCGTGTTTTTACATTTTAAACCATCTTCAATTTAGACCCTTCCGTTATACACACAGATTGCTGTTGGCTAAGATTGATCAGGACCGACACATTTGTCAGAGACGTGAAGCCTGACGGCAGGGCAGACCGCCTGTCATGTTTGAACGATTTACAACACGTATCACATAAACAAGCTGGGCCTTCAGCGGTGTGCCTCCGAAGCAGCTGTTCTCTAGGCTCACAGAAGCAAGCGGGAATAGACTACAACGTATTCCATCTCGCTTGCCAGCCACGGCGTTAAATGGCCTCCGGTCGCTAGAAACGATTATATATAACGGGATATGGGAACGACCGTAGGCGGAAACGCGATGGAAAAGAGGTGCGACGTTAGTAAGACGTCGCCATCTTGATTTACGAAGCGAGTAAGATTCTTACGGCTTATTTGTAATTTTCATCTGGTATATTTAGTATAGAGTCGTAACGTCAAGTAGTAACGAAAGTTCCGCACCATTAGGGTCGTTGCCTTGGAAAAGCTCCGAATCAACAGCAGACGGTAGAATTATCGGACGTTCATCTGTAATAAAGTAGAGATCTCAGTAATCAGAGCTCTGATATCTATATAGACGTATTCCTCCAAAACTCGTTCGGCTACCATTGCTGATATAGTGTGTCAACAGTATAAATATAATTAGATCAAGTGTTGATAAATTACCATATTTAGAAAACATTGAGATAAGACGGTCTGCAATATCTTGCCTGGTAAAAACACTTGGAACCGATTGCGCTGGAAGCGCAGGGCCCCCTTATGACCAGACAAACCGTTTCGTCAAAGATGTCGCTAGGGCCAGCCATGAAAGAGAGTATTCAGCGCAGCAAAGTCGAGGAGCAGCGCAGCTCTTATAGTTAATAAACTGAGGCCTAACAGGCTCTTCGTCGCATTTAATGTTATTAATATCGTCGTCGTCGTCTTCATAAGAATAATAATCGCAAAGATTTTCCTTAGACTGTTACTAATGTGCGGATCGTTAGTAGATTAATCTTGATCTTATGTCTTTGTAGATTTTCCAAATTTCAAGATATGTTAAAGAGTCAGGTAATCTCGTGGCACTATAACCTATGATTGGCACTTTTGGACATAATTTTTTGTTTTTAACTATTATTAGGTAATTCACTCTTATTAAGTTTCTTTAGAAATATCCTGCTAACTTAACTGGCTGAATTTCATGCATTTGTATGTCAGAGCGACCCATTACATCTGAACGCCAAACGGGATAATCTACCGATAGAAGCGCTTTTTAATTGTGAACCCTACCGTCAGAACCAAATATTAAACGACAACTGTGATATAACGCTAAGCAGTAGGCCTGCGCTTCCTAACCTATTTCCTTTCTACCTGTCTTCGTTGCGTGGCTCACCTTAAAGTTTGATTGTTTTAGCTATGCAATCGTTTGAATCGTGTCTCTACGCCAGTGTGGTTAGTCACGTTTGCTTGTTTGCGAACCGTCGTTCCTGCGCAAGTTTGAATAAGGATCTGTATCTGCCTTAAGAGCGTGGTTGTCAAAAATTGTATGCAAGCCTTTTCTGTTTTTCTCGTCGTATGCCAAAAGGCGTTCCTATGTATCACTCGTCTGATATCGCCTGGCTATACAGGCAAAGTCGACGGAGATCACGCGCACTATTTTCGGAACCATCCTCTGACATTGTCGTCTCTTCGCTCAGAAAGAAGAAGAAAACGATAAAGATCGCGACACTGAGAAGAGCGACAGTCTCGAAAAGGACGTTCTGACCCATTTCATCCGTCCAGGATAAGTTCTCCCACTATTTTCTTCCTGCCAGCCTAAGTCGCCCCGTATCCCCATGTCTGATATCGTCCTTTTTTTGCCGCCCTGCGCGACGCGATCTACCTTTCGTGCTCATATCGGGTGATTTTCAATGAAAATGTGGTCCGGTCTGAGCTTTTTTTTATTGTGCTCTGCAACGACGATTTCGTCGTTTTTCTATTATTTATGCGGATGGTTGTCGGCTTTCCGTGAGGACTGCGCTTAGTACTGCTAGTACTATTTCTAAAAGGGCTATCTTGAGGGTTGACCTCCGACTACTCCTGTGATCTGACATGCGTTCTTTCTTTTCCTTTTTCCATATTTTCCATCTTTCAAAGAATAGAAACCTTCTCGTGCGTGACCGGCTCTCTTTTCCAATTAGGTATTTTTGTCCTGAGGGCCAAAGCGGAGCAAGCGTGCGATGCCCATTTCGGCGCTAAGATCATTGTCGGGTCTCTATTTATGCGGAGGCGATCTCCAAACAAGCAACGATGTTTCGAATAAAATTATCCCATTTAACCAATGACCATTTAAAATCAACTTTTAAATGTTTCAATAGCTATAACGGTATGCGTGTGTACAGATGTGTGCACGTGTGCGTGTAGAGGGATAGCAGGTGCATTCAATAAATGTTCACAGCACGCCAGAATAGTAATGAGTTATGATTGCTACTAATTTATAGTTACCATTTTCAGTAATTTACTGGGCGTTGCAACGTTTCTTGCAAGCCATAGTGCTCTATTGTAAAAAATAAGCTGATTGTAGATAGATGGATAGGGAATCAAGCATTAGGCATATTCCGCATGATTTTCATCGATCTTTTTCCCATTGTGGAATGCACTGAGAGAGCTTTTACAGTGTTATTGGGGTGCGACGCTTTAAATTGGGTTCGTCAACTCACATAGACTCCTCTCCGAGGAAATCGGCTCGAACGAAAAACATATAAGTAAATATCTTTACTCCTAATTTCGTCCTTTATTTATTCCGAATGCGAAACATACTACCATATATTATCTCTTTATTTTACAACTCTTACAATGATTTTTCGTTGAATGAAACTTTAATAAGCATCAAATTGTCTGCAAGATGCTTCTCAATAAGATTTTCCGTCATCGAATTCTGCCATAGCACGCTCGATCAGCGTTAATGTAGTATCAAAGCTGGGGCTGCGACCGCGACTGCGATCTTGACCCCTCCTTGCTAGCTCGTACCGTGAGCGATGTGCAAATCGTGAAGTAGCTATAAGGATAATGTTAACAGTGATATAACGGCTATGTCCGCCTATTAAAACGTGGTGTTCCGTCGCAAGACCTCTTCTCAGATGAGACAACAATACAAAGCGGACTTTACTGACGGTTAATCTCCAATGATACCGTCATTGTCCCGATCGTAAGTCGCTGCGGAATAACATAAAACAGAGCGGAGCAGACGACACGGAGTCCCGTAATGTACGTGCGCTTACAGTGAGCCGCTGTCAGTGGCTGCCTACGATAGGCCGAAAACGTAGCATGTGCGGCCGCGTCTTTACGAATGGACCGAAATGGAAGCCTCAGGAATGCTGCTCGTACCACTTCACTTGTAATTAGGAAAGACGGCTTGTTCTGCCGTTGTTTATTTATTTATGTATGCTGGTATGTCTACCGGCGTTAGTGACAGCTACGAAGGGGAGACATACCCGTTGTGAATTATCCCGTTCGTCTGCTTCGTGGGGTCCAAACAGTAATATTTTCTTTCTTTACATTCTATTTCTTTGAGCTTTCGTTTTAAATAGTAAACTGTATATTTACTAGACGTATACATTGCGGTTAATAGTCTGAAAAGTGTGCGCCTGAGCGAAGAGCAGTTTGTTAGTTTTGAACGTCAATGAGATGTTTGCTAAATATTTAGATTTATATGCTTGGTCTTACGAAAAATGTTTGTAGGAACTTTATGTGCTTCTTCAGCATCGGGGTTAAATCTTCTCCCCTAAGGATCTCTTTCGTGGCGATCTTCGGACAGCGACAAAATTGACTGAGTTTGACCTGCGATGATGTTTCGTAAGCACCCGTTAGGTCAAACAAGCTGTTCTACTTCATTCCCTGCACGGTGTTTTATTTGATCTCATTGCCCCAAAACATACAAGCGAAGATAAACATTTCTATACGAAACTTATCTCAGCGTCGCGCGTCGTTCTCTTTCCTGTCAATCTAATTTCGATATCGATTTCATGACTAATTCCGCTAAAATTTTTCTTATCGTGTCTGCCTCTGTTCTAGTCAAAAAATACGCCACTGACTATATTCGGCCATATCCATTAGCGGTCTGCTATCTCTCCGAATTTCGTCTGATCTAGCGCAGTCCCCTTTACAAGTGCGCTTAGCTATGTTATTTCGCTAATGTTAGCCAGTGTACAATTTACCCAGCTGAATACTTCGTCGGTGCCCTACTTCTTTTACGCTATAAAGGTACTGTGCAGCTATTCCGCAGCAGCTATTGTGCGATTTGTCCCATATCTACGCACAGGCAAGCTGCGAGACATAGAGAAAAAGAAGTTGGCTAGACACCAGATATAGCTACAACCGTTCGTACAACAGGCGCCTTTAAGGTGAGCATACATACGTCGGCTTTGTAACATTGCTTTTGCGACCACTCCACATAATACCACTCTCGGCCCTAACTAACCCAGGAACAGAGATTTTTGAAAAAATTCAAGGGGGTTAGGTGAAACAGGGACGATGCGCAGCACCCATGGATCTGTGAGGGATTTTAACGTAGTAGTCTATTAGTTTAGTTTATTGGCGGTACTTTGATACGGCTTTCGACGGCTGTACAGCGGGGTGTTAGGTGGCAATGAGGTGATGGCGGGCGGACCCGAGTGTAATGCAACCCAATAATGGGGCTCAGTTATCGTAGATATCGACCACTGTCTGTCTGAAAGGCAACGCATCGATTCTGGTCCCAATACGACTTCCCAACCTCGTAGTTGTTCCCGACTCCCGTTTTGCGTGAGATTTTGCTGCTTGTTTTTTCGTTCCGCGCTTTTAGGTTGGCATGGTTCTAGAGCGCCCAACTCGTTAATCTTCTCCTTTCTGGACTATTCTCGCTAACTCGGCCCTTATAGCCGGTTTTCCTACGCGGCATGCCAATCGTCCTGTCCTTGCCGTCTCCCCACCCCCTTCCTCCACGTCTTCTATCAGATTTCTCACCGGGAGGACGAGATATCCTTGCTTATCACTCCTGACGTTATTGACGGAGTAAATGTAGTTGAAGTGCCAGCAGATGGTGCGGTGCTTTTCCGTTCCAGCACTCTCGTTAAGTAAGAACGAGGCTAGACATTGGGAAAGACACGATATGAAGTCGAGCTACAAGGGAAGGTTTTTCCCTATGCTCACCTCCTTTTTCCCTTCAGGTGCACCAAGATGCACCGAGATATTATCCCTAGCACGACTTGTACCTCACAGGAAGAAAGTTGCTGGTGCTACTGCGGGAACGCTGCAGCGGCAGAAGGAGATGTAAGGATCGAACGAACATTTCTACGGGGCGCTTCTCGTTTGCAGTTCTCTGCCAGTTCATGACATGACAAGTATCGAATGTCATCGTCTGCATCCACTGCTCGTCCAGAGCTACCACTTCTTGGCAATAGCCCCGTCTGCCCATATTGATCGCCAGCGCCCCTAGTGAAACTAGCTGAGCATGGAGTCCTGGAATAGAAGCGACGCTGGTAGGCAGTAAGGGTCGTCAAAATCCAACCATCGAAACGGAGGCAACCGTTGGCTACTGGCAAAACCTCGTTATGGTACAGTCATCGTGGAAGTCCTTCGCCCATCGGCGAGCTTCGTCAATAGATATCGCAAGAACCGCAAACCGTTTGCAAGGTCTGTTACGATGCGATCGTATCGCTCTAGTCTGATAAGTGGCCAGGCCTGGACGCCTCGACAAATGGCTCGTTGTTGTTGAAGCATGGCTGTGGCGGTTCTCGTGGCTAAAAATAAGGTTTCTGTCGCTGTATTCTATTGTTCCGTCTATCTTGTTTTGCGTATAGCAAGACGACTAGTCACAATAGCCATTGACGCCAGCCGCTGTGGTTCTCTAAATTGCTGACCACGAACGTTATAGACTAGTGATAAAGAGAGAATAGGAAAAAGCGAAAGAATTCGGGAGAAAACATGGTTAGATAAATAAAGCAGATCATAACCGCAGGGAACCGCTTACCCCATGGTCCCTTCCATCAGTTTGGCCATTTACAACGCTCCTCACGAGCGTTTATTTTAGGTACATACATGTGTGTTCGCACTTGGAAGCATAAGTGAATAGGTTTGTTCACAAGAGGAAGCAACTCGTTAGGGATATTTAGCAGAAATCTACAGAGGCGATAAAGCTGAGTGTCATAACGATCAAAACGACTATTATGTATATTACTCGAATGACGAGGCTGAAGAAAATATGTTTTCCGGCTGTCGCGGAATTCGTGTATCTAAGAGTAAATTTTTCGACCCTTACCACCGACACTACCGTTTATTAGGCGACTGGCGCCTGGTACGAAACGGACTATTTCTATGTTCGGGTTCGAACAAGACCTCCACGTGTTCCTAACGTTAGCAGGTAAAAACCAAGGCTATCACAAGAGCACGGGAGCCTTTGAAAGTATACGAAAAATATAAATGCGGATACATCGAGTATAGCACAAAATCAACGCAGAGTCATCAGTTTTCTGTCAGCAATCGTTAAAGCTTACGTGGATCAAATTAATAAAAAATAAGCGTTTTGCCCCTCATAGCAAGTTAATTACAATTTTTCCTGACTAAAACAGCCTCTCCAGTGTTTATGAGATCTCCCCCACGTAGCCTATCACTAATTTACTTTTATCATCCCTATCTAACTCCTCATCAAGTCAGCAAAACAAGTCAAGCTTGACTTTGTGTTTTCGGGTTTCCCTTACCCTGTAATGCTTTTACAAGAATTAAACACACATTTACTTTTTATCATGCATTACACGGTTTCACTAGCTGATGTGTAATTATTGTTGCAAATTGTTACTTTAATTTACACATCATTACGCTAGCTTCCCTAGCGGATAGTGACTACTGTAGTTACATATAATATTTAGTTTCTTTAAGGACCTCAAATGACCAATTGTCTATCTAGTATCCCTGATCTGTCGTTTGTCATATCTTACGAACTAAGCAAACTACAGTAGCTAGGCCAGCGTGCATTCTCTGACATGTAGCTTCCTATTACAAATCACTCTCTACTCGAATTCGATACTACTAAAGGCCAATCGAAAACGAGTGCTTACTGTCCTGCTATTGTAAGGGCTCTCCATATAAAAGGAGACCTGAAAAGTCGTCCCCAACTGCCATTGTCCTAGCCTTAGCAAACTGCACGGGCCCTACCTGACCAACCGTTCCGGTAATAAATTATTTATTAGTTAACAGTAGGTGCTTCGTTCGCTACTCGATTGAGACCACTTTCCCTTGAGCCTTCGCCTGCCCATCCAGCAAACGGTGTAGACGTAGGTAACATAAACTCGTCTTTGGAGATGACCTATGTAGGACCAAGAAAAGGGAAAACTAAAACGGGAAGGATTTGTCAAGTAATTATAGATCCAACGTAACGTTCCTATACCCGAACTCTTCTATTGATTTCTCACAACTGTTTTCAGAAACTCTGAGTATAGCTTGTATATTTCGCACGTAAAATGGTTAGCTCTTCAGTTCATAGCAGACCAGCTTGTCCAGAGACATTTTACACGACGACCCGACACAAACAGTTTGGCGTGGTTATAATAATGAATGTTAAAACGTTATCTCGTATATATCTTTGGCTTGTTGATTTTTCGTGTGCTAGGCTCACGTGCGTTGCAGTATTGCTCTGTTACAATTGTTTATATATACTTTTTACCTTATGCAGTTGCTAGTCATCTTCGAAGAGTCAAAACAGGGCTCTGTCATGCTCGAAGGTCCGGCAGAGTTATTGCCCATTGGCAAAGTATGCATGGCATTTCTTGCGATCTCTATTTGTAAATTGATGTCAAGTTAGTTACACGTTAACCTCATTCGACAATATCTCGAATAGAAGACGTGGTGACCAATGAAAACTTTAGCCTGCAATTCAATTGAAGTAAACAAACCCCACTAAATTTTTAATGGAACGTTAGAAACCACTGGACGTCCAGATCAACGAACACTTTAATAGATTGTCGCGCACATCAATAGCTGGTTTCCGTACAGCGACTACGCCTCTGTCGAAAGACCCATTTTTTCAGTACGGTTGACTGTGGCACAAGTACAGTCTAAAAATGGCCGAAGTCGCCTCGACAACTTGTGTACATCATTTACATAAGGGTAGAAAATCTTGTATCGTCTTTAGTTTGAATCGTATTGACGTCATTGTGTGCATTTATGATGAGACGCAAGGTTCATAGGTGGGGAAAAACAACTTGGAGGATATGATTAAAGCGATTTATACTACTACTTGCGCCATCCGGCTATCAAGGTGTAGAAACACCGCCAACGCGACGGTTGGAGATTTATCACAATCTAGCCATGTATTCTTTTCATAGGAAAAATTAAAAAGCTGCGCTATACAATTTCATTGAAGCGTAATGTTCCGGTACCAATAATATAACGTGGTGTCGGAATGACTAAGCAGATTGATCGATACAAAGTCATCAATGCTTGTTAAATATATCAACTCTACGAAGAGCATCGCCATCTGTCGAAGATTTTATAACAGCGCTGACCCGTATGACATAAAACCTAAAACGCTTACAGACATTTCTAGCTGAACAACTACAAATGAGCCTAGTAGCCTTAAGCGAGCAATCGAGTTGAATTAGGCGTAAGAAAAGTTTAATGGTCTAGCCGATTCATAGTAGAAGAAAGCATTTTTTCGTTCCATATGTCACCGCCTGGCTGAGAGGTAGGTCTCTTCGTGTAAAACAGCTAAATACGACAGAGGGATGGAAGCTAAGAAAATAATGTTCAAAAGATTTCTAAAAACGACATGCTTCAGACCTGATCAGACGAGGAACCGCTTTATGCTGTCGATTTATACGCGTAAAAGCCACGCATTTGTGACAGACGCCGATCGCCTCGCTTATCATATCTTTACAGAAGCCACCCATTCCAAGCGGCCTAGTGGCACTGATGCAGCGCGCCTGCTCCAACGCACCGTTAGCTCATTGTCCTTTGACGCACAAGCGCAGTCATTCAAGACAAAAAGTTTGTTTCAAAAATCAGTTAAACGGTCTCATTTGCATCTGCAGCAATCATCGTCCATCATACGACGCATTGCCAGCCATACGTGGCAGCAGTTTGGCTGTTCGGGCTTGCTTCAAAGCTGGGACGACAGCTAGTCGTGGGATGCCTGCGTAACGCACTTGTTGGAGTAGAGAGGGTTGCTCAAGTATTGGACCTCTTTCGCCCTCTCTGACCAAAAAAAAAAAAGATGTGAAAATGAGACAGAGAGAGAAAGTACGAGAAAGATCGCGGGCTATGGTACGGTGAAAAATTGTCGAACAGGGCGTCGAACACTCGATGCATTTTGGGTAAAATGCACCAAAGAAAAACGATCCTCCCACTTGGTGAACGGGAAAATACGGGGAGACTGAGAAACGAAGTGAGCAGGCAAAAACGGGTTGACGCCCCCTTCTTTTCGAACCGTCTGGTGCTTTCGTCTAAGCCAGTGCTCCGGAGAGTGGCGGTGGTCTTCTACTGTTGCCGGCTCTCGCTCTTGTCAAAGATTGGAAATGACGAAAAACGCATTTTGGCGCATCACCGCGCTAAAACAACTTGTATTAGAAAGGGCTTTGAGCTTCGAAGAAGAAGCATGATCGCATCGAAAGCTTCCTTTGCTCAAGGAAGCTTTCCTTTAGTGTCTATATTAAAATTGATAAGTATTATTCAAGAAAAAAAGGTGAAAATAATATCATTATATTTTTTTTTTATTAATATACTCTCCTGTATACGTGTCACGAATAAACAAATGCTTAAAATTTCAAATTTTTCTATATCAATAATTATCTAAACGACATTCATAACATCGATAAAAATCGTTATCAGCAAAACTAAGACGAGTACTCACTTACCCCGTTTTTTAAATGAGGCGTAGTGGCTTCCATCTTTTTAGGACCAGTTCAATACACTCTGCCGGCACGTTCGATGTTAACAGACAGCCCCAGAGGCTCATCTTTAAATGAGCCGAAACCCAAGCAGGCCTAGCATGTCCTACACGTCTATTTGACGTATAGATTTAGCCATTTCTTAGAAATGTCCAAGCCTATATCCCTCATATATATATTTCAGACCTTCATCGGTTTGTTCTATCATGTCACAACAGCAACCGCTTTCAGCCAGCGCACCCGCCAGCCGTCTCTTCCGGACTTTGTAGGTATAGCAGCTATGATGATGGAGTGCGCTTGTTACATCCACCAGGCACACTTCTTTTCCTTCCCAGTAATACCGACACGGTTTTTTGTCCTTTGCGGAGGGCACCTAGACCCGCAGTGACTGGAACTCTTCATGGTGATCCTCTGCTGGTAGCCTCCTGCGGACCTACCCTGCGGTACCCCCCCCCCCCCCCCAGGACGCAGCGCACACTTTCACCCCCCGGATGGCTGCTGCTTTTCAGCTGCGTGGTTTCAATGGAACTTGCTTTCGTCGACCGACTGTGGGTGATAGATATCGCAGCACTCAGTGCTGTGGCAATGCTTCAGTTGACCAGTGCCTGTTCGTTTATACGCGGCCCGATGTATGGGGGAACCAATAAACGAACCGATAGTATGTGCTGCCTCCTTCACCGTCAATTCGTTGAGTAAGTAGCGAGATAGAGTGGTTCAACGTTGAATCTATAAAATGTACCTTGATCTCAGGAACCTGTAGAAAGGGGTGAATGAGCTAGTCAAATCTCACTCCAGATATGACTCAAAATAAGCTGAAGGTATAATTTCGACAAGTGATCTGTAAAAACATGTAAGAACTGTTCCTATGTGAAACGGTCCACATACAAACGAGTAAGCGCTAAACAAAGCTCCACTTAAATGTCAGTCACTAGTTAAACAGCGATCTAAACGTTACATCGGTCGGAATCCTTCTCGTTTAGTAAGTACCTGCATTAGTTAACAATATATGATAGCTGAGGTCTGACGCTGAGCATTTTTTCCATTAATAGGGAAAGTATTATTTATGGTGAGTGCTCTAGGTGTCATGATGCAAGCTATGGCAATATTTAATTTAAACATGGTACCTGGCAGTAATTCCGTTAATTTATGATAGGGCACCCTTATAATAATACTAAGTCTTTTACTACAGTTATAATAAACACAAGAGGACACCAATGTATTGATAAAAAAAAAAATACTAAACATAGTGGTCCGGGTTCTCGGCCACAGACTCACTTCGTTTCTCGCTGAAAGCCAGTTATCTAAAAAAATAGCAATATCGGACGTAAAACTCGAAGCGTTTGGTTTATTATAGAAAAATCAAAGTAATTTGGCGTGTCCTAATCTCAACATGTCCTTCCGAGTACAGGTGAGTTCCTCCTACGTTGTTATTGTATTATTATTATTGCGACTGGCGTCCTTGAAGGGGCAACGAGATTCGAGAAAAGGTCTTACTCAAGTCCAGTTGATAAGATTGGATACTAAGCAAACTACCTAGCGTATTAGGAGAGCATCTGAATTTGTCATACAGAAATCCGACCTGTCTCGGGTAGATTTTAGGCTTAGGCCATACCTTAGATGATATTAGATGGTAGAACATTTGAGCGGGTCTAACCACGGGAAGATAGTCAATAATTTATTTGGTATAAGCCTTTTCCACGTAAATGCAATGTGTGAAAAAGAATGGTCCACTGCATACGGTGTGGCTAACTAACGCTGATTAACGAATACCTGACTAGTAAAACTGTCCGGCAAACTCTATTTGCTGGGTAAATTGAAGCCAAGCTGAGTCCTACCTAGCGTCAGTATAGTTGGAGGACGCTTGGTCGCCTTCCTAACCAATGATCGGCCTGCTACCGCACCCCCAAACCGTATGTAGAAGTATGAGTCAGCCGAAAAGCTGCTTGTGACATGGTTCGGTAGCTAAAAAATGTAATCGGTACAAGAACGTCAAAGGAGACGTGTCATATTAATTTTGGTTCTAACTAAGTAAAACTGTTCGATGAGAGGCGATGTGTTAGTTGAGATACACGGCTCAAGCTACTATTATACAATGAACGTCGATCATAGGTACTTCATGGGGCATACCGAATTTTATGTATAGCCACTTAATTTTCTTATGGTGATAGCTTTAAGTCGAACAGTTTTTGTATGTAGACAGAACGTATAAAATGAGAGAATGTATAAAAATTTTGTTTATCTCTGCTCTAGTGTTTCATATTTGTTCATAACGGTTATCGTGGTCTGCTGCTTTGTAGTATTCGACACAGATGGATTTAGATTAGCATTATACTCGCCAATTTGCTAACACATATTGAAAAATTTTTGTTGTCTTACAATAATGCTTCGCCTCCTTTAAAGAAATCATAGAGCCTTAAAAAAGCTTCTTGTTACCTCTAGGTTTGTAGCGGTACATATCGCATACATAGCGTAGTATAGGCAGAAAGGGTTGCACAGTAACGATTGGAATTTTAGGTCGAAGATAATTAAGCTTCTCAAGAATCCTCGAAAACTCAAAAATCTCTTTTTATGAACGATTTGCTTTTTTATTTTTCTAACAGACACTTTACTATAGGTATACTCAAAAAATATCACATATGGGACATTTGAGCAAGCTACCCCTCAAGTATACCTCAATGAGTAAAGTTGTATTTGTATTAACAAAAAATTTGCAAATGAATTGTAACTTTGTCAATTTGCTAAAACCATCTGGAAGAAACTAAAATTATTTTCATCTTTTTTTTTTTCTTTGTACGGGCGTCTTGACCTGACGAGAAAATACCATGCCGCAAACGGCAGCTATGGAAAACATTTGGTTTAACATTAAAAACCTTTTCATGTCTAGCTGTCATGATACGTTGAACGCCGACAATCACTTGGCACGTCTAAAATTCGGTCTAAAAAGGGCCACTTGACCTTAATGGCGATGAGTAGACGGAAGACGATTTTTCTGGCACACTAAGGGCGTGCGGATGGTCGGACGAAGTTAATTAACATATCGACAGGCACAGTAAAAAAGCCTGAGTAATGGTAAGGTTAAGTTGCATTTTGAAGAGGAGAACTGAGCACAAAGACGTCTGAATGTGACACTTTTCGCATAAACTATGTAAAACTATAAAATATAATAACAAATAAAGATAAAATATAATTATCAATGTGAAACGTATTGTATAATGTATTTCATTGGCTATTATTGAACGGCACAGACAATAGCTCATAGATCTAACCACAGTGAACTGTAGACTAAGGCAGCATGTATAATGCCCACATTGTTAAGATGCCCTTGGAGAAATAAAGAAAGATCTTGGAGGTACGCCGGCCTTGGAGGAGTGGCCGCTTGCTATTTTGGCGCATCGAATTTTATAACGTATATTATAGAAAATAACAAATCTTCGAAAGTGAATAGCTTGCATGATGCAATTAAATTAACTGAAAATTATCCAGCAGATTTTAAATGATCTCTTGTTTTAGCTTTAATGTAATGTATACGTAAAAATACGCACATTTTTTTGTAAAGGGCACTCGCTGCCGGATTTGGTGCCGGGCGCGCACACGCGCGGTACCACTTCGATGTTGGCCCCAGGGTGTCTGAGTCTGGCGAGACAATCAATACTTTGAAACATCTGATCTGAAGCAAAAACACTATTTTCGGCTACATTGACCACAAGGACGTAAGTTGGGATAATTGGGACGTAATTTGGCGTCAATTGGGAATAATAATGGGATACAGCAGAACAGTGCGCGTATATTGCACAGCTGTTATATAGATTTGGAACCGACGTTGCACCCATATCGCCTAAATAGATCAATGAATCGATGAGAAATCATTGTACTCTTATGGACTGATTGATTTAGCAGGTAAGCCTATTGATGTAGAAATGGACTTTCGAATGATAATAGAGGACTGGCTTAAATACTACCAGACATCGTAACAGTCACTAACAGTTGCACACGAGTACCCGATCCACGTCAAATAAGACCTGCCTTTCTTTGCAGCTAGATGCGAACGACCTCATTTAAGAGCGTCCACCCTGATCTTTGTGCACCAAGTTAAATATAAATTCTACTTGTGCTGAGATATCCGTTTTGAGCAACGTAATTCTGCACTCTGCGGCTGGCACCGCTTTTGAAACGATGCACTAGTTTCAATGGCTACTTCGAACGAAGCTCTTGATGAATTCACGAGGTGAATCAGAGATATTACGCTATATTACCTTCCGCAGTATATTGAAGTCGTTAAATGATTATTAATCTTTTAGCTGCATGGTATTTTTGTTGGAGTTTGCAGAAGCGAACATATTCCTATCAACTGCCGTAATCATAGAAGACTGATCGTATCTATACAACGATCGTTAAGTATCCTTATTTGTTGCGATTTTTCAAAAACTTCTTGACTAAAAAACTTCCGACTGCCTGATCTCAAATTGTCTGATAATTATTCTCCTTCAAACGAGCCTTAGGGCTGCCCTCGTTAAACTCAGGAAACCGAGCTAAGCGGGGGGGGGGGGGGGTCCAGGTCAAAAGTGTCATTTTTTGAGCTGGGAAACCGCTATCAAACAATCTGCTCAACTTGGAGCACCTGTTTCTGGGCCCTTTCGACAACCTCTGACCTTGGCGAAATACGAATTAGAGAACGGGTATGCCCAAATACATCAGTCCTATTAACGTCCATCTTCAGAGTCCGGGTTTGAGGAGAAACCTTTGACTCCATCAATATTCTCCCAGCGGTAATTGCGATATTATAAATGCACCTATGCTAAATAGCACTGGGAGAAATTGGGAAACAGTTTTTTGACCACAGATTCCACTAGAATGTGGTCACCGACTTAGTACTACGTATTCAAATTCAACGCGGCAAGAAGCTTCCTTAAGGCTTTTTGCATAAGAGCTACCATAAACCATCTTCAGTGCTGTGGGATGGTGCCCAATAGGGCTATCGTCCATAGCAACATCCAGTAGTGGTGTCGTGGAAAAGTAACAGGTTGAGTTAATCTTCATGAAAGCGGCCACCGACTGAACTGTGTTATCTAGGCTAAGCTGGGCAAGGGGCCTGCGAATGCAGCCAAAATCAGGCCGAAGAAAATTATGAGAATATACAAGTATTGTTCCGGCCAGGCTGTGCGACCGGGCGTATGTCTGGAACTGAGCAATGATATTGTCCAGGTAGTAAGATGTGACATATACAGCATCGTTACCGCTGTGGCTAGGTCTTAGCAAAATAGTGCAGGCTCCGAACGCCACGGGGCCTCTGACAAGAATACTGCTTGGTCCCCTGCAGTTTGCGACTACTATGGTATACAAAGCTTTTTTTTTCTGACAGTATGAGAGCTATGCAGTAATTGCCTGTCTGCGTCATACTGCTTTTTCGCTAAATGCCCAAGCTTTTCCCCAAAGAGGATAAGCAATTTGGTTATTTATTCTATACAGTGATAGAAAATTACTAGTGCGACTCTTATCGGGGAGAAGCGTGGGCAACGTGGCGTATTTTTGCATGTTTCTAAACAAGCAGTTTCCGTTTGATCTTGACACGGCGCGCGCTGTATTATGTGCATGCATGTACGGCTACTATGTTATGGAAGTTTTTTTCTATTTAAAGACAGATTACAGACGCTCACACACTTGTGAGCAGCTATTGAAAAATGGGCGGGGCAAGAAGAAAAGTTTCAATGTCGCGGTTCATTAATATAATGCAGCCGTATTTTTTCTCTAACTGTAGCGGAGTTAGTTTTTGCATCAGATAAACGCGTACTGATTTTTACACCTATGCGAGAGCAATGTGTAACAAAAGCAGCAAACAAGTCACTAATATTATAGAAGGTACCTATTCACGACTACGAGTATTGTAGAGCTGCACTGTAAGACCATTTCCGTCTTAGATTATTTTTTATCCACATCACATATATGTAAACGTATATCAATTATCAATAGACCAATGTTCCTTCAACAGTTATACTATCATACGCGATGAACCACCCTATGTAGGTCTGTCGCTAGTTAATTAAGATATGAATAGTCTTTGATGAGTTTTATAGTCGAATGTCTACCTTATGCAAACCGAGACGTTAAATCGCTTCATATTGCATCCTTTGAGCGTCTCACTTTATATGACCTGAATACTCGAACATAACATGCGTGCAAGAAAGGCCCTGAAAAAAGCCTCAATCCCACGAGTCCGACACTGGTTCACCTGCCCTAACCTCATCCTACATTAGAAGTATTGTACACACGAGGAGAAGAGGCAAAATCAGTTGCGAGCTGACTTCCTGTCAGCTAGATGTAAAGGAAAGGAGACGACAGAGCCAGGGGCAAAAGGCGAGGCCACGGCAAACCTCATCGGAATCCAAGTCTTGAAGGACCAAAAGGTCACAACCCTCCGCCAATCAGTGCTCTCACTGCTTCTCAGACTGCTTGTTCTGCGTGTGTTGGGCCCCAGGACACTAGGGAGTAACCCTAGCAGAGCGGAGAACAGCAGGTTGAACAGCGAACCTGAGCTGCGAGTTTTCTTTCCTGACGTTTTCCCCTGTTTTTGTGACATTCTCAATGCAGAACGGCGAGGTCTTCGGATGCAGTCTGTCAGAGTTAGCGCGCCCCACCGCTAGCGTCCTTGACGTCGGGCGATCTGACTGCTTAGGTAGAAGAAATGACGGCGACCGTTGCTGACCCTGCAACGGACCCGCTTTACTGCTACGTCGCAAGGGAGCAAGAGCGCTGGTGAGATCCAGAAGATCCAATTATTCCTGAACGAACGGCAAAAGCCGATGAACTGCGACGATGCATAGCTCGCGGGCCACGTTTGGCTTCCACTTTGAAAACAGAAGCAATGGACCAGGCATTTACGCCTCGGCCCCAATTTCGGTTTTACGGATGGCGACCTCATGGCACCATTGCGTGCAGTGCTGTCGCCTTTGTACTGTACTCGACTAAGTATGTTCGTTCTCTACGTGAGCGTTGTGTATGGCTCAAAACGAAATGCTAAGTCTATTTGCCGGTCTATGCAGTAGACCTTTCCTGGTCACACCTGTCTCCCTCAATTTGCCCTGTTTGTTAGCACAACAGCTATGAATTGGCATGGCTGTCAACAAGCTAGCTAGGTACTTACTGTCGCCGTGTTTAGTTTACGACTCCTGTGGACGTTGATGGTGACGACAAGCTGTGAGGCTGTCAGAAGGCTACAGAAATCTGCATTTACATTCTGTGTGTGTGACAAAGGAAGTGTATCTAAGCGCAACTGTTTTGTATCATGGTTTTGTACGTTCTGTTTTGTACGTTACTGCATGCCTTGTCGGACACAATAAGGTCGTTGTAGAGAATGTGCTCCCCCTCACTCCAAAGTGCTTTAGTGAAGTTAAGTATAAGTATTTTGACGTATAAGTATATCTAATATGAGGAACATGTGGTAAAGCAAAGGTTATTTGTTAGATGCATGTATGATCCGTCAGTAAATAAGTCATTGTTAGTTAATAGCCGGAAGAGAAACCAATTGATTGTTCTGAATTCAAGCCAGATAGTAGTAAGGGACCATGCGATTAGGCTGAAAGAGATACTAGCAGTGACGCTGCATAGTGGCTTTTCTATTATAGCAAAATACTATTTGACCTTTGTTAGATGTAAGCCCACTCGCCGTCACTACCTTCCCAACGTTAATTACAGCATTATGGACGTTCTTGTGCTAAGGGAGCATTGAAAACAATTCGGAAAAATCAGGTTAAGCTTTCTGATTTGTAACAAGCTAAACAGAATACGATATTTATTGGCTGAATGGCGAAGCTTCGTGCGCTTTGTTTATCTGCGACATGTCTTACTATCTGCGTATCTTATATACATCATGAGTAGACCGTTAATTAAGTGTTTATCATAAGGTGTATTCCATGTTAAACAGCATTTGTGATCGGCTCAAAAAAACATTACACAAGATCCTATTCATTTTGCAGACTTTCTCGTAGCCCGCTTACTGAATACTTTGTAAGAACACTGTTCAAATCACCAGAATGGTCAACTCGACAAAACAAGCTCTTGGCAATCCTACGTTTCTCGAAGTTGTCCTTTTTCTCGTCTCCTTTTTTCCTATCGGCACGATTTGCGTTGAGCCTCATGCGATTTTTATTGGATCTCTTTGCCACTATAGCCCTTTAACATTTCATATGCGTAAGCGAAAACGTAATTCGTTCGCCCTTGCGATGTTTAATGACAAAAGAGATACAGCAAAGCACTAATGGTTCCTATATCGATGCTAGCGTACGCGTCTCTGAGATTTATGCGTCTTATGCTTTTATCCAATTAACGAAACACTGGCCTAGAATTCCTAATATATGAACTGAGCCAATGTAAAGATTTGATCATGGGCATTTACTAAGTTCGCGCATATTTATGGGTGGCAAATGATTGTATGGAAAAGAGCTCCAAGTGGTTTGCAGCTGTAACCAGGAATATATGGGCGAATGTTCCATCTTAATATACTTTTCCAAAGACGTACACCAGGAAACGCGTTGGGTAGGCTGCTTTAGTTGGCCGCGGGAAGTCGACAGGGAAAGGAAGGAGCGTAAGAATTACTCTGTAGTCATTTTATAGTGAAACAATAGATAATGGTTGTCGCTCATGGAAATGGGCAGCATAACAAAGCGGTGTCAGTCTCACTATGAGCTGAGCATGCTTTTAGTAACAGTATGATAAGTGGACGGAGCTCGGTCAGAGAAGTACGAAGGATCAAACAAAATCGAAATCAGTTGTCCGAGCTATAGCTGGTAGTTGAAGTCTAGATTTGGTCTTGTGTTCTTAAGTCATCCAGCCGACAGAATACATATACCGTCTATTATATGTAATTTCTGAGCAGACCTGGCGTGCTGATCGAACTTATGAGCATATATAAAGCGCATTGATATCTAAGCTGGAAGCAAATATCACTTAAATACCAACGATATTATTAAATCATATCATTGAAGAGCTGTACACTATAATGATCATCACCTCGTCTATTAAGGAACGAAGAAGCTAACTAAAAATATACCTTTATATATATATTAATTCGAATATGCCGCACTAAGCTTGACACAACTTTATATATATATATATAGTTGTGTCAGGCTTAGCGCGGCATATTCGAATTAATCCAGCAAGAAATTTGCCTCCTAGTTGTTTTTTCTTACAATAATATTTAAGTAAGTATTTTTACGTACAGAGCAAAGCCTCTCGTATATGAGCCGAGTGTAGGGCTCAGTTCCGACGGTAACAGTGCGTATCTTTTGGCAACACTAGAAAAAGTATTCGGATCAATATTTATTTCTGATTCATTTCTGTCTTTCGCTCTTCATGACTACCGTCTATAAAACTGAGACTGTCGTTGATGGCTTCAGCCAACAGGACGTGCTAGAAGAATTCAGAACGTGCATAGCCACTGAGAGAAGAGGGTCGGGAAATCGAGTACATGTTTTGCGTTGCTGAGGGCGCTGTGTTGGTTCGACGCTATCGGGTCACGGTGGCCGGGATTGATGGTCATTCTCTACAAATTAGATTTCTATTTTCTCTCAAACTGGTATTTAGCTTGGGTACTTTGCGCTCAACGTAGCGAGCACATCGGAATAGTTGTCGTTCTGACGTACAGTTTGGCGTGACTTTTCCCATACAAAGGTTTTCTGTTCTTGCTTTGAAAAACGCATGCCTCTAGTACGCAGTGATATCATGACACGTCTTCCTGCCACCGGCTAATTGGAGAAAGCATTGCCTCTAGAATAGTCTTATGTACACGCACGTGTGTGTGACCATTTGTTGTTTGTATGCTTAAGCTTGCAGGTGACGTTTGAGGGCCTCACTGGATTGAATTTAGGATTGTCAGCTAGAAACTCACAAAATTAAAAAAATACAAACATATATTTCCATGTATATTGGAAAATAAAAAATGTCTGCTTTCAATTTTTATAGGTGTATGCCTTATAATTTTTCAGTCTGCCATTGACTATTAACTTACTTTATTATATTTGGTTTATTTGTAAATATAAGTAAAACAATAAGTAATAAAATACCGTTTGCAATTAGTTAAGTATTAAATTATACTTAACGTTGAGCTAAATTGTAATTTTAAATTTTGTTTCAAAAATATTTTCAGACGAAATTGTCTATTGTATATATTGGGTTAATTGCAGTTAAGTGGGACCTATTCTGAGCCTTTAGTTCTTCAATTTTTGTGTTTCTCTATATCGTCCTTACCGAATTTTATGTAAAAGGTAGCACACTAGCACCAACTACTAGCTAGAGATTAAATTGGCCTACTTAATCTTTAGCAGAGTAACACCCAATGGTTTTAGATGATTATATAATCGATTGTTAACATATATTTAATCTATAAATAAATTCTGCGCCTCCCTATAGTGCGCTTTCCTATATAACGTCAGCGCAATTAATAGTGTAGTTAACACAGACATTAAGAAAGGCTTTAATTACTAGCATATTACATAATTCGTGATTGTTATTATCTTAAGATGTAGGACAACAATACTTGTCGATACATTTGACAGAGCAAACATCGTACATCTTTCCTTTATACGTATAAGCCAGACCTGAACAATATCAATAAAAATCTACATGTACACCTATACCCTTTACATGTCCTTACTTTAGGACCACTTATATCGTGTAGCGTAAGGCAGACATTGCATGACTGATACAGCCTTTATTTCTCCTGTGCAGCGTTCCCACTCCCTGAGGCTAATCGTCATTTCATTTCTAGTTTTCAAGTTCCTACCTGCATAAATCAGCTGTCCTAGCAATAATTGTGGCGTTTCCCTAACTATGGCTGGTGACAAAAATGGCCGGTATGAAGCTCCCCGGAAGCTTCAGCGCGGTATGGGGAGTCTGGAGCTCGAGGTCGAGATTTTTGGCGTAGGGACGATAAAACTGAAATGCGCAAACCTAACACTTGGATGCGAGGAGCTAGGATTCAGAAAAGGACTCCTCATGGGCACAACATGGTTGATGGTTGAAGATGACGGATGGAATGGTAAAGTCGTATTCGCTGCTGTTGCCTTCATTGCGAAGATGCTTGACAGGTTTTGCGGAAGCTTGCGTCCGCCTGCCTTGGCAAACTTCTATCTAACAGATGAGTAACCAGTGCAAATTACAGAAAGCAGATCAAGTACACATTAGATAAACAGATAAACAGAGCAATATTGATACACACGCACAAATACGAAATGGAGGAACTGGCCGTGTAACGATCGAAGCGAGTGGACGCACACAGGCCAAGCTTGCAATGATGACGCATTTTGCCACCAAATAAAGAAAATATCTCACGCTAAAATTAACATATCTAACTCAAACACAAGTAAACTGTAAACAAATTTCGTATTTTTTAGCTTTTGTTATAACTAGAGTGCGATCCACTAAAGGCGTAAGTACTTTGTAAAAACATATTAAAATAGAATTTTGCGAATGAAAACCTTTGACCGTTGACCCCAATAAATTCTAGATCAGTACCCAGTAAACACTCTTTTCTTATTTATTATTTCTTTAGTAACTTCTGCTATTCATTTGATGTAAATAACTCATCGAAATTACCTGTTTTAAAATTACGATAAGTAAGGATTTGTCTTGCTGGGCCTATCAAGTGTTTTTACAATAGATTAATGGAACGACATGGTGATTATACAAGCAGCTTCCGCTCTTGAAAATACCTAATTTTTCTCATTATCGGTTATTTTCCTGATTATTCCGATCTGTTTATTTTTTAGCCTATGTTGAGTATTGACCAAGCAGGGCTGTATGCTTGTTAGATGCGGTTACTATTGACAACGCACTTACAGGTACGCGTCAGCCATTTAAACTACGCTATCCACCGACAGAGGGATCTTGGAAAGGGCTGAAATTTGTGAATCCCAGAGTAGATAAACGCAAGAATTTTAATTTTAAAAAATCCTTACTTTTAAATTACTTTGCCCCATCTGTTTCAGGAAAAGTATAGTCACATATACATTCATGTGCACGCAAAGACCATCTGCATACATACTTATTATGCTCACGGGAATTTTTGACCATGTAACTCGAAGTTATAAACTGTTTATATATATAAGCTATAAACTAAAGTTGACAAGTAAAACACAGGTTTCACTACAAGCCAGTAACTAAGTAGGTCATCAAGGAATTAGACGTCCCTTACCTCATGGACGGCATGTACACTTTGAGGACATATGTTGCGCAGACTATATTTCAACGGACACTTGAAACAAGTCGATCTCTATAAGTTACGCGGGTTGATTAGTTCAGCTGTTGACGTTTCGAAAAGCACACTACATTCAACCGGCAGTACAATTTAATATCGTGCATTTCAGTGCTCAGCTGACTTCCACGGTATTTTAATTAAAAGCCAAGATAACAATATATGATATGCATAAGTTAAGCTCATTGAAATCATTCATTAAACGGAAAAATGACTTATTTAAATAAAACAGGTACACCTGCACCGTCTAGGCAAGCCTAACCGATACAGATTTTCTTTTAGCTCGACACTCACCCTCACTCTGCGTTAGAATTACGGCTTTAGGCTGTTACGAAATTTTTATGAGACAGAATTCTCATAAATCTTGCGGCTTTCGGCAAGCTGTCAAGGCCGTCCGAACTACTATCCGGGTTGGTCCATGATCATAGGTAAGTCACTGGCGTAGTATTGCTTCAGCAGTAGCGAAAGCTAGCCCAGAGCGTCAGTGCCTCCTTTCTTCGCTAATGGACCGCGCACAATGCTAGTTGTGTCTTCGGTGGGGAGCACGAAAAAGTACAACGAAGCCACAGTAGCAATAACCCAGGGCGCTCTGAGGCAAACTCTAATGCTCCGAGCAATTTCGATCATATTGTATTGTGAATAGAATGAAACGATCTGCCATGATCTGAAGGCTTCAAGTTGTCTGATGCATACAACATCCACGGCTCGATGATTGCGTACGACGTTAAACTACACAAGCGACTATCTAGAAAACTTGTATAGACATATGAGGTATATAAAACCTTTATTATATTAAGCTACTTGACAAGAAACGTCAGACATGTTAGATATACGTTAAGCTAGACATGAATCCAGTTAACTAAGCATTTTCATATACAGATAGGACCAGCTCAAATAAGAGAACTGCCTAAGTAGCTGGCAGAACACACGTAACTTAGTAAATGCGGCTGTTAACGTATTGTTTGCCGTTTCTAACGATCTGCTTTGGAAGGCCTCAACACAACATACTCGCCTTAGAAGAACTATAGTTTTAACTAGCGCTGAATAATATTTCTCTATTTGAAGACAACTAAAACTGATTTAGAAATATTTCTCTTGGCCATGTATTTCGCGTTATTAATATTCGAAATTGTGGGGATTCGCCAAGGTTCGGCTTCCGCCCATAAATAGTGCTCTGAAAGTTGGGAACCGAGACAACTGAGAGTCTCAAGGCGTCGCGCTCGAATCGCCACCCCACCCCCGCAGTCACCTGAGGGCTGGCTAAGCCCTAGCTTCAAGCGTCGGTTTGAGAAGTCGATCATTCGATTTAAGTCTCCTACAAATACGGTACTATGCTCAGAGCGCTAACTGTCTATGCGTAAGAAACGCTGGCAAGTCTCGAGTCCAAGGTTAATTTTCGGAATCGGCACTGGAAATCCGCGACTGGCTTCTGCATCAACAAAGACTTTCGAATGCGGCTTGTCCAATAGCGCACCGAGTAATGTCACATCGATGCGCTTCTCAGCCACAGATTTCTATGCTCTCGCCGCAGCTTAATAGGGGTTAGAGGTAGGGATAGGTCACGTAAAAAAGGTATCACGTAGGCGAGAGGCCGTTCAAAGTAGGACAGGCTAACCAGTTAGGTGGAATCGGCTCCAGCCAAGCATGTTAAATCCCAGACTGGCCCTTTTACTGGTGTGCCTGCAGCCTAGTTGTGGTTTTGGCTTAGCCAAGACCGTTGGCTTTGAGCCAAGATCTCTGGCACAAGACCTTAAGGCGGTCGCAGCAGCAGTTGTAGTAACAAAATGCGATGGCTATAGCATGAACGGCTTTGGCAACAATAAGAACGATCGAAAAAAGACTAGACAGAAGCACTGTTCGTGACGAGGTTTGGAATCGTATTTGAAATCGGGTAACGCAATGGTATGGCAATACCATGCCAGCAATGGATAAACCAGCAATGACTTTTATCTTTGAGACGGAGGCAGTGGTTGGCATTTCTTGGACGGTTAGCTAAATTGCATAAGAAGCTGAACAGATGTACATACGTGCAGTTGGTATGGTAAAGTACGCGGTATAAGCCCTACTCATATGCGAATATAGGGCTTGTGTACATTCTATCTATGCACTAAACAAATGCTCGAATAGCTCAAGCCATAGTCGATTTTGACTTATCTCTCTAATATTTTGCAGGAATTTTAGTTTTTTTCGAGAGCTTTGTGTGTAGATCCTGTTTGCCAGCAGCAAATATTTTTCAGAATGGTATAGGATTCTCATCCGTCTCTTCCAGCTGCGGAAATAGCCACCGAATTCACTCTGATTTGTACCCTTACTCTTGAATCAATACCTGCTTTAATGATCTGACCTTTAAATCATTTGCAGGTTACATGCAAGTGCTTCCTTAAAAATGCAAAACCCAGTCTATACCGATATATGTATAAATGCTCAGCTTAGCCAACCTAAAAATATTTTAATCGCAAGATCGGTTTTCTCATTATAAGACAAATGTCATAATCTTCCATTCAAATCTGATCTAATAAAGAAAATCAAATATGTAATCTATAACATAGCTTTTAGGCTAGGTTAATTGATATGTTCTTGCTCAGATTATAGTTTTGCCGTATAGAGCACAGCAGAAACTTGACTGTACTTTATGAAAAGAAAAAAAAAGTTATGATTGTTATGCTTAAAAACATAGTCTCAGCCTTACTAATACTCTACACTGGATAACTTGACCGGCTTCCTCCGTACGAGGAAATAGTTTTAATAAACTAGCAAGCTTGTGTCGTTATCCTCAAATAAAACAAAAGGCGACTTTTGTGGATAGCTTATAGGCAAAATAGTAATATGAAAAATGATCTAACTTTTGTAGCTTGGCGCTCTTTGATTGATAGAATATGGCAAACCTCAGTGAAAGCCAGCAGGTAGTAACTTTAACCTTTTTTTAAGAGACTCTGTTTTTTTCCGAGGACCCGACAGTTAGCATTCATGTCTCCCTTAGGCCAAAACGTAGAAGCTAAGAAATATAGACCCTCCTTCTAACAAGATGTAGATCGGTCAGCTATGGAGGTCAAACGCTGGCGAACAGGCCGTAACAACCAAGCAGCTAAAGGCTGCTGAAGACAATAAAAAGAGGCGCCTCGTCGAGTTAGGTAATAGGGGCCATTAAGAGCTGGCCGGGGTCAAAGTCAGTCAGAAATGAATGGGGTGGGGCATCGATGTTTCATATAGGAAAAATAATCTCGTTAGTTTTCCAACAGATTTTAGTTCAGTTTCAATAGGACTATTTTCTTAGAATAATGACCATGTCATTTATTGATAGGCGAGTACATGTGTACATTGAGAAGTTCTTTATTATGCCTGCAGATGCTGACTAAAGAAAACTGCCTCAGCTCGTTTGTTTCGGTAACGTAACCAAATTATTATTTATTTTCATAATTTCAGATTTCTCTTCGCAACTTTACCTTCATCATTATATTACCCAACGACATACATACATTTGGCATACGTGTCCCGAAAGAAGGTATACTTGTGATCATCAAAAATGTTCTTAATAAAACTGATCCCAGCTACCTATTTTTTCCCTCTTAGTTAGTCGGTGGTTAGTTAAACAGGTTTTGAGCCTACTTTCGGCTCTACTCGATATTACGTATTCTAATAAATAGGTAGACTTGAAAGAAAGGAGTCAAAACAAAAGGAGAAGTACTACCATAATCGCTCATCCTTGACAAAATTACGTATGATGCTGATACCCCACAATCATCAGCAGGAACCCGAGGCGTGATCAGTATTCCTGTCCTGTCTCTAGGCGTTTGTTCCACATTTTCGTCACTTGGTCTCATATTTATTAGGCAGCCCATTACTTAGTGTGAATATATATAATTTAATTTTTGTTTTGTTGTTGTCGTCGTCGTTGGACTTTGCAGTATCCTACAATTCTTTCTGTTTGCAGTTTTTGGCTCTCGCTAGCTTCGACAGTCCATTTATTCAATATATGTATATACGAGTTGTTTGATAAGACTGTGGAAGTATTCTCGTATGTATGTATGTTCTTTCAACGAATACGATAGACTTCGTTGTAGAACTTTTCTGTTTCTGCCCTAAAGATGCCCTAATGAAATGGCGCAGCTCCGTTCCAGTTTGTTTGATCTGTAACGGCCCTAACGTTTGAAGAGGGAACAAGCACAACATAGAAAATAACCGAGAAATTGAAAAATACTCACAGGTAGTGTATGGCTGGCCCACTTAACCCGAAAAACGTTTTATAGCTGTATTGCAGGGAGCCGGCATTAAAGTTCACACAGTGTTACTACAAAGGCAATATGCCCGGGTTTCGTTTGCGCCAACACCACGTCTGAGCGATACGGAAATAAAGGAAATTGGAAAACCAAATCACAGAAGATAATAATATAATGTTAAGGGGGTAACAATGCAGATGCACGTTTGTCTACAATATATCATGCAGATATTACAATGACTGACTTGAGAACAGCTGTGCCAAATTTGAAAAGAAAAACTAGGCCTAGCTTCAATGTTAATTTCGACAATTGCATTTATAGAGTCTTTAGAGTGCTACGTTAAATTTGGAGCAGTCGTCGCCACAGAGGAATAAAACGTTATGTTAGATCATTACCCTGTAAAATTATACATACCCATATAAATAAATATGTATACTGAAGAGCTGATTGTCGCTTCGTTCAGAATACCTCTTGAATCTACGCAATTTACGAAAGTATTTACTAGGACGTACTAACTAGTTGTTGTCACCAAACACAGCGTTCCTCACTTCAGTGTTTAACCTATTCTACTTTATATTGATGGAGAGGTTTAAACTGACGATTTCGATAGACGAGGCAGAAGTTTGATAGGTGAAGCCATTACGTCTACTGCGGACTAGGTCATCCAAACTTTTGTGCCGCAAACCAATGTGTTTCCTATCCGCTTTTTAGATACATCAAAAAACTGTGGTATACTTTAAGGCACGATTTCAAAACGGTACAGATACAATGTGGTAGCTTATCAGTCAAAAAATGTTTGACTGTAAAAAATGTTTACAAAATATTCTCTAATAGATCTACGAAGCAATATGCCACGCTATCGATCTGAGCTCCTATAGTAGTACATCAACGATCAAACAATTTTAATGTTACGCTCAAGTTCATACATGCATAGGATAAATACATATTTTTCTAAACCGGTCAGTTTATGGGGCCTAGCGTACCTTAGCAAGTCCCGAGTTTAAGAGAGGCTGGCCTGACTACCTGGTTTCCGGTTCGCCCCTACTACTGCTTTAACTCGGTCGTCGGGCAGTAGTATGACTGTTCTGTTTCTCACTTGAAATTGACACGGGTACGGTAGCATGTTTAGTTTGTTGAATCGCGGATTATTATTGCTTTGTTGCCGTTACCATGTATTCGCAATTTATACTAGAAGTCAACAAAAAAAAAAAGATAAGAGATCGCTGTATTTTCTAAAAATAGGGTAGGTCGTAGATAAGTTCAAAGAGTTCAAAATGAATAAAATTGCATCAATAATTGTCAATCAGTACCAAATAAACCTTTCATTCCAAAATAATGCTGGCCACACAAAAATAGCCGTAAAATATTGCAGGGAAAAATGCTCCACGGTCCACATGTCAGAACAACATTATATATACATACTACACTCGAATTACGGATAACAATTCAAGTCCCAGTGCTACACACGCTTTAAAAAATTATCAGATACTTATACTAGTTCAGACTCTTAGTTAAATAGAAGTTTAATGAATCAGATTGAACTATTTTTTTAAATGATCTAAAAATCCAACACATTTTTCAGTACACTTTATTTAATACTGACTACCATCTTTCACCTAACCATTAGTGCCATTCGTGACGTTTTGCGATGATTACGAGCTTCTGAAGAACGTCCTTTCTGTTTTGAAGTTCCTATTAAAAACTTTATTTTAAGCATGATTTCTCTGAAACGCTCCTCGTTTAACTAACAGGTACGCCTTCAGCTAGCGTTGTGACGCTTATTAGAATCAGTTTAATTTCGCAAGGATAGAAAAAAAGCCCCAAATGAAGGGAAAAAAATATTTCTCTGCGTTTTTTTTCGACAGTTGGCATGGGGGTGTTACTTTAGGAGACAGGATTCATGCTTTCCAGAACGCCTAGACTACTCTACCGAAAGAGCTAGCAGTTTACGAGATAGCGATATTTTAATTTAATAGCTTTATTTGGTGATGCTGTCGCCGCACGCCCCCATATAGCATGATGACGATCTGCGATCTGTCTGTTACGATGCAGATCCTTAATGGCGGCCCGATCATATTCTTTACAACCGTCAAGTACGTTTCTCGAATGTTCTAGTCTGATGGATGCCACTTTAAAAATACGAGTCAAGAATAATATTATTGCTACTATATAAACATACTGTTTCTTTTTTCTATTATATATTCACCTAAAGCAAGAGGTAAAGGACAATTCGTTGGATGAAACATTGCTTGATGAAAAGTGATGGCAACGTTCAGCGTACATACACTAATAACAAAAAATATCGCGTATCCATATGTTGAACCGTTCGCTTGATTATCGATCTGGTTTATTTGATATGACTTTAAAAATAATTCTCACAAAATACTTATTTGATTTCTATTTTTTATCGCTCACTTCTTCCTTATCATGGCTGATATATTAAGTGTTGTACTACCTACTTATTAAGATGTTGTCGCCACTATTCGGTGGGCCGATTGTCCGTTCTACTACGAGACTTTAAGTTACTGAGTAAAAATTCTGTTACGCTAGGCTGATGTTCAGCTCCTCTCAGAAGAAGCTGAATGCCGAAGGAGCTAAAACAGAATCTGTACCGTGATCGGCTGTGCGGCATAAATGAGAATTTCTTTTTTTTTTTATTGATGGAAGTCTGCGTATGACATATGAGCAGCGTACGATACTAACGAGGAGACATCTGCTCAGATGGGAACGAAAGTTGGCCAGTTGTGGCTGTTAGATGATCCCGAACAAATTCAGTGATCTGCTTCTTGTGCTGGTCCAGCATAGCACACAGATGTCCTTATTTCTGTAGCTTTTATTTTTTTATCGTATCAAATAGTCGCTGATGATCCTGTTAGTCCTATGGATTTTTACGGTGGCTTCGTCAGAAATATGATGATGATGCATAGCTGGATAATGGAACATCAGTGCAGCGAGGAATGTATTCTCAAATGGTCGTAGCGATGATCAGTGCTTGACCAGTGACGTGACGGTCTACGAATATGCCAGGGAAGAGTGGAGAGTTTTGCTTAGTGGTTCGTTGTATACAGCGTTGTATATAGCGAACCGAAATGGGTTCATCATTCGACTTTTACATTATTAGGGACTGATGAAATACATTGAATTGTCTACACGGATTTCACTCATCCCAATTCAGCACATTTCTACCTGGCTACACGAGTGCGTTCGCAACTGGGCGTATCAACATTGCGTTTTATGCTTGGGAGAGGGGGCTGAGAGGACCATGCTCAAAAAAATAGAAACAATCAAAATATTCATTTAGCTCACAGAAAAAAGTGGGTCAATTAATGTATCCTCAAACCGATAAGCAATGTCCCCCCAACGAATAACGGGACAGTAACTTCCTGCCTGTCTGCTTTGTCTCATTGACGTCTTGTAATACGTTGCCGCTCGCCTTTCCTAGCTCTATCAACTGCCTCTATTTTCTGAACGCCGCTAGAGCTAGCTCGAATCGAGGCTGCTTACCCATCCAATGCCAACCAGGCCAGAGAGGTCAAGATCCTGCGACCTTTTAACGAACTTCATTGCTCAGCTGAGTAGTGAGACTGCTACTGTTACTATCATACTATTAGTGAATACAGATTCCACCCACTGAATCATTTTGCGGTATATCCTGCTTTATTCTTCCTACGTCTTCTATCGTTTCTTAGTATAAGTTTGTTTGCCATGTTTCTTCAACAAGAACAACACCAATAAATACCAACGCAGTACAACAGCAGTAATAACCAAGCAACACAGGCCGCAATAGCCACTACCAATGATCAAGCACTTCGTAGAGCACTGTCTCACCCTTTGGAACCCTGTGCGCTTAAGAAACACTATATTTCATCAGGATCATCATTCGCCTTCTCTTGTTTAGTCGTCACGTGCAGCTGCCGCATTTTCTATCGTGCGACACGTACGCCTGCGTAACCTCCCATGTCCGCGCAGCGTATCACCTCAAGACGCAGCTCTATGCCATCTCAGTTCTTAAGCAGCGTCCGTGCGTAACCTTCCAGTGGTACTTTCCTATGCCTAGTTTTTCACACACTTACGTCCCCTCCTCCTCTCTATTTTCTTTCCCCTTTCTTTTCTCTTTTGGTTTGTTTCTTTCTCGATCATGTGGCCAGCGATGCATGAAATTCTAACGTCAAAACCAATGGGTCGAAATGATTCTACATACAAAGGGGACACCGAGCTCGCTTGCGGTGCCGCCGGCGGCGGCGTCTACCGGTGCTTTGAAGATAGCGATGCACCGAGCGACAGTCTGTTATTGACCATACTGCTGCCAACGGTAGAATAGCGTCACCACTACGATTAGTGCTCCTCCTCTTAACCAGAGACAGTTCGCTAGTGAAGAAGAGAAGCACTTCTGGCAGTCAATCCCTGCATGCAGCAACCGCGACACGTCAGTGCTCTTTTGCGGCGACCGTGATACTGGATTCTAGCGCTTGACGTGGTCTGACAATGAACAGACAGATGTGGGTGGGTGGGTGGGGCGGTCGAATAAACGAGCGCACGTTCAGTGAGCATGTATCCGCTGGTATGGGTGAATGTCCCAACTTCGCCCACTGAGGCTGCACGGGTAGTGTGGCAGAGCCTACGACACCCAACGGAGCGCACTGTTTTAAAAATATTGGGTGTAAGCTGGCGACCGACGCGCTGGGATGCCGAACAAAGGAAGATCGCCTTCGAGCGCCATACTAGAGTGTTCTTACTCATAGAAGTAGGGCGAGAAGACAACGAAAAAAGGGGCTGAACATGTGTCGCTTCGGCGAAAACGCATAAGTCGGGAAAAGGCCCTAAAGCAGAATAACGAAGGAGCAGCACCACGAACTGCGGAAATATTATGGTTGAGGGAAGAGGAAGGCTAGCATAAGCAAGGCAATAGCTAGCAAATTGGTTCTATGATATCGGATATTGACGATAGAAGATACAATAGAAAAGATCGGAAACTGTAGAAAAAAGATGATGTCATTGAAGATGCTTTTATAGAGGAAGACGAGGAAAAGAACTAGGTGCATCCAATGTCAGGAGCACGCCAGTATGCATATAGCTCTCCAAGATGGAATTTAGCAAGGCCTCTAAAACAAAATTGTGGATAATAAAATTAATTTGTTAAGTGTAACATAAGTTGTGTGTCTTTTATTAGTAGAATTTGACTCAATCAGTAAACCAAGTTCCCGTTTTCTTGTGTGCATTCCAATGCTCAGCATGTTGAGCGCGTCATTTGAATACGAGCAGCTCATTTTTCAAATACCATCGACATTATTATCAGTAGCTCTTATTATTTACCCTAAAATTATTTATTTGAAATAACAAAGAGATTCTAATATATTAAAAAATGCCCTTATACTTACAAAACGTTTTGTGCCACCTTATCTCTAGCAAAACGGATACATCACACATACATATTCCGCAGGCCATTTCCTGGACACGTGAAGCCTTTTTCGACCCAAAACCAAATATGTAACTCATATCATCAGCGTTATTCCAACAGTCAGTATTGCCCTTCTCAAAAAGTGTGTTTGCAAAGGATAGCTCACACGATAGCTAACCCAGTACCGCTTTGTAACTTCAAGAAAAAGTGACTGAACAGGACGTGACGTACGGCTACGTAATCGAATCAATGGGAAACGTAGAAATACGTGAACACAGCCTTACTTCAGTCATACAATTGCTCCCACCACTGTCAAGGATTACGGAAAGGAAAAAATGTTCCACCACACTGTCCATTCCGACACAATTCCCATTCTGTGAAAATCTTGGTTTTGAGATCTTTTCAAGCGAAAGAATATAACAGTGATAGACAATTAAAGGTTTATTCATTTCAGAGTATCAACGTGAATTAGCTAGCCTAACCCAGAATAAGAAATCTCGATATCAATCATTTACTGTTCCTTTCTATGCATATAGGCAAGATACTTTCATTTGTTTACATATCACTAAGGTGTTATAAAATATTCTAGGTGTTCTAACCTTTATTTATCTTTCACCAATTACGCCAGCAATAAATGTTCTAAAATGTTCTAAACCGCCATCAAGTGATATGAAAATGTTGAATACTAAGCTACACACCTTCGTTTGAACAGTTAGGCAAGAGAAAATAACAGGAAAACTGTCAGTGCATAAACATGGCCCGCTTTTCCGTTTCGAGGCACATAAATGCTGGAAAATTCAGCCTCAAGTTTCCTTTCTTATCGGTGAACCTCATATGAGCCAGAAAGTTCTTTAGATGGCATTATTATTTTTATGATAATGCAGCCTTCGGATCCCTATGTATCTTCAGCAAATACATATAATTTAAACGGGCGAAGTTGCACTTCTTGAACTCCGAAAAAACCCATCGATAGTTTTTTTATTTTTTGCTGACTATGAAATAGAATGTATATGTGCAGTTACAGATATTTTTATAGGAGTTAAAAGTACCTGGAGCGAGACGTCTGATGGAATTCCTAACGGCGACACTGGGCGTAAAACTCGAAACATAGGGAAATTGAAGACCGCTAATTTTCCTAAATTAATTTGAATTAAAATAGCGATTTCTATTTATAATATTTTTAATTTTCACGTTTGCGATTTCCGTTAGGCAATGCTTTAGACAGATGGTGCCTTTTAGCATGATTTCGAATCTAGGCCACCATGTGTGTCTAAAGTCAATAAGCAAACACGTTACTACTGCACCATCACGCGGATAGATATATATATATGTTTATATCCATATCATACCCTGCGATAATCTTCGACCTTTTTTTACACTAAGCGCATCTTCAGTCAAGTTGATCTTAGCCAAATTTCACTCATGAGCCGTAGCACTGGCAGCGAAGTGGCGTTTAACTAAAACCTTCGTGCGTTTCACTGGGCGCGGCCTCTGACCGCAGTCCCAGAGAACCGACCATTATGTTTGCCACCGCTGCTTCTTGCGTCGCTCATACAGGCCCCACTCCAGGAGCGCATTGCAAAAGCAAGGTTTAGATCAAGACTGAGCTAGGTTGTTATTTGGTCTCTGTCGTTTTCCTGGCTTTCACTCACCGGTACAAACGCTCAACGGGGATACGAGAGAAAGTGAAGACGAAACGAAAGACAAGATGAAAACTTCTGTCTGTTGTTCACCCGTTGTGACTTTCCGGACTTTATCCTATCGACTGAAGCCCTTGTCCTTCTAAAGCAATTGAGCCCGCCGACCAGTCAGCAGGCCGACGAAACGACTTTCCGGGATGCTAGTAATACACGTCGATAAAGCAGCCAAGTGTAGCTATGGCTGGCAGCACTGCCCCGCAAGGCAGATCTAGAGAAAGTGGCACTGTTGTCGTTTGAACAGAAGGGGCGATGGCTAGAAGAGAGAGAATTGCCTGTTTGATCGAGAAAGGCAAAGCAGAAAAGGCTACACTCTTCTACAAGGAAAAGAACATGGAAAGTGAAGCTGAGTTCAGTACAGGACAATGCACGTTAGCAGGCTTGAGATCTTCTAACAATCTATCTAAACTCTTGTTAATGGTTGCGCCTTTTTTTTTGTAATTTGCAGATGTTTGTATAATTTCCCTTTCGGCTGCCGTTAATGATTGTTATTTGTTGTAATAGTTTCATTATGCTTTAAGAAGTAAGTAAAACGCAGGTATTACATCGCCCTAGACTGTTATAAAAATACATCTGCACCATAAGCGCATCAGATCTTGAAAGGCAACTCTTTTTTTTTTTGAATTACGCGCCCAGATTCAAAAAAGAAATGAAAAGAATTCATCCTTAGCTGTTTGACTAAGACTAATACATGGTCTGAGCGTCTCTAGTTTCGTTTAGCCCCGCTTGGTCTGCTAATAATTGCCCATCACAAAAAGGACCTGACTAATAGCAACCTGTTAATAAGTATTGTTTATAAAGAGGACCTGCCCAATAATCAAAAAGCAGGTATCCACTTATAAAGGTAAAACAAATACACGGCTGATTTACTTGACGAACGATTGAGTTTTTTTTAGTGACTTTAGTCCTGACTGTAAACGAATAAATAATCCACGTTAATATCTTTCAACTTTTTTCTCTTTTCAAGTATAACGCAATTTCTATCAAACCTACGCGTAATTTAAACCTTAAATTAGCTTAACATTTATTCTGGCGGATCCGGAATTTGATTTCATTTACTGAGGGACCGTCGTCCGATTGCTTGCGCCACTGGTATCCTTCGACACGATACCTGGCGGTAGGAACTATCGAGTAGGCTTACGTTTGCAGCCAGCGTATTCATACCATTTGAGCGTGTTGTTCCATAAAGACAAAATAGATTAGAAACGGCGCAATAGCCAATAGGCGAATAACATCCTACAGGACCTAAGTTAATCTGGGGCCTAGCATGTTTGTGGAGAATCGAGACAGGAGGCTCAGACTGTGGGTTCTGGTCCAGGATATGGTAGGATTCAGGATAAGACCAAAATACAAAGGCCAATTTAGCTTCGTTCGGGTCAAGTAAGTCAAAAAATAACTGAACGAGGGTATACGATGTGAACGATCAGACACAAGGGTCGAGTAGATGGAACTGCCGCTCAGTCTAGAAATTAAACGTTAATTTGTTCGCGAATTGATAGCAGACTTGTTAATACAACCGATATATGTCGCTGTAAGGAACTACTCGATAAAGCGCGAACTATATATACGTCAGACGGTTGTTATAATAAGAAAAATGTAGGAAAAAAATTCAATTACGAAAACCTATTCTATCGACATTTTTAATACGAGCATGAAAAACACAGTCCTAAAAATACTACGAGTATTGGGATGAGATTTAAGGTACAGATTTGGCCAGTTAAAATTTCACTAAATGCAGGTGACTCCATAAAATACTAGAATAGGATATGTATTTGATTCCGGGTATTAAATTCTCATATTTAGATTGAACCACCGACGGCCTTTTAGCTTGCTCCTGCAGTTTTGATAAAAAGACGGGTAGCTCCCCTATAATAATTAAAAAGAAAAAGCATCTTTCATTTCAAATTGGAAAATTCTAGTCAAGAAATCGCTAATGAGACGGCACACAATTAAAGCTAAAAGTTTTCCCAGCAAGGCCGTGGCCTTCTCAGATGATAAAATCTCATTTCTGAAATGATTAACAAGACTAGCCCAAATATACACATATCAGCTGTTCAGAAAGTAGGGCTTTGAATGCTTCGAACTCTCTCTTGGGAGGTACACATGTTCCCCTACAGGCTCTTCTGAGTCCGATCAATTGTCCGAAATAAAAATATTTTCGGCTGGAACATTTTCTGCGGCTATAGTTCGAATGCGCAAATTTCTCTCAACGATTCAGTCGATGGCTCGCAAATCTTTCCTTATGCTTTCACCATGAAATAACAATATTTATCATATTTGAATTTATATCTGTCATTAAAGCCACTATCTACATCCCTCTTGTTATCTTCGCTGGTGATGATTTTGTCACAGAATATCTACTATGATAAAACCCAGACACTTTTCAATCGACACGCTTGCTTTACGCAAAAGGTCAAGCCTCTGGTGAAATGCTAGCGTAATGTTGGGCGTCAAGTCCGAAAAATTCATTTTATAGTTGTTGATTCGATGCCCTTATACAACTGAACTAACATGATCCAGTCAACGTAGCTATTGGAATTCCAACTAGCTTAGCTCAGTCGATAGACCATATCTCATATAGTTCAAGAAAGGCAGTAGGCCATGTCCTTGAGTACGGCGGTCTATCACCGCGACCCCCTGCATGAATCGGTCTTTCAGGCCGGTCATGTCCGCCTTTCATAGACAGCCGATCCGCATGCAGACCGTCTATCTAAGGGTTTCTCGTTCGGTCGCTGACCAGTGGCAAAATCCTTTTACCAGCAGTCATCAAGATAGCCTGTACCCATCTACCGATTTCCATCTAATATAGGTAAAATCTATTGCATTGAGGAAAGACTTCAAAAGAGGATCAACTCCGGCCGTTTTTTTTACCGTAATAGGCGACCAGACTGGAGGCTGATGTTATGTTTAGCGAAGGCACGACACAGCGTCGATTTTATAACATTTATTTCGTCAGGTACGATGCCTTTGCTAAGGGGCATAGAGGATGTGTGTATGTGATCCAATTTGCGACGTCGCTTTACTTTATAACGTTATAAACTTAATCTCGCGGCCTAGAATAACGTTAAGGGATAGTTCTAGTGTATTATCAGTGAAGATGGTAACATAACAGCTGAAATTAAGGGTGAAAAAAGATTCGTCTTTCAACAAGACGTTTACATATTTATAAACTCGTTTTTTGGTTGCTCATAGTTGTGGATATAAAACATTGGAATAAATGAACATTATAAATACAGCTTGTGTTTTTTCTTTCAGGATGACTTATGCTATTCGAAAACTAACGTATCCATTTTTTACTAAGGAACAACATGGTTACGTCAGTTTAAACGGACCGAATATCGTCGTATATGACAGCAAGGCAACGATAGCCGCATACCATTATTTTTGTATTGCACCCCCGAGTAAGGGCTCTTGGGAAGTTTGCTTGTGACGTAAGCCTCGTACGCAACGTCAGCAACGTAAACCAGTAAGCTCTCTCACTGTAAACATTATCTATCGTTGGCAGTAACGTGTTGCTAGATAAATGATTTAGCTGGACGATTGATAACAACGTGACAGAAAATAGTTTTGAGGGAATTTCTGTATATTGATCGGCGCGATGAGAATTGATGACTTCGTATGAATCCTTAAAGGGTCATTTGCGACAGATAATTCTAATTTCCGAATTTTTTCAAAAATTCCCGCCTCATCGTTCGATGACACAAAACGCTCCCTGAATCTATTCAATCTTGTCGGTTTTCGCTCAGACTAGTTCAAAGCAATTAGATTTTGACAAGCTGCCGCTATTCTATGTACAACAAAATAAATAAATCATTTCAATCCATCCCACCGAAGTCCCTGACAATAACACTTTTAAGCTATCGAATAATGAATATGCTTGCACCAAAATTAACGATATGTCTCAATTGAAATAACATGTAGATACAAAACAACACCTTTGAATAGTGCTGCAGAGTCCTGCGTGACCGACGTTGATGGGCCAGAGAAGCACGACTGCGAACCCCTACAGCGGATCGCTAGTCGAGAGTTACTTTTATGGATGCTGTTCTTCTTCGCTACGTCCAGATCGATACGGCCGGTAGAGGTTTCGTGGCAAGACACAGCTTTCAATGGTTCTTCGCTGCGCTTCGCAAGGTCTACGCCGATCAACAGCAGAGTAAGCTCCCTGATCGTAAATCTTGCCTCGTAAATCTGCGGGCAGCCGTTCTATGGGACTCCAATTATCCACTGTGTCGTGGCCGCTGTCTTCACATCCACCATTTCACCGCACTGAGGTGCTAGACCAACAGCCGCAGAAGCCGTCTTACGGTTATTTTGCTTCGGTCTATTGGAAAATAAGGCATCGAAGCTAGTTTGCGTGACGGTAAGACCAAGGAGGCTGAAGCCAATGAGAGCGACGACTACCTATGCTACTGAACATCCTCTCGTGGGGCGGGGGTGGGGGGAATTTCACCACTTGCTAATGATAATCAAAGGATTCATATTTTCACGAACATTTCTATCGATAACGAATTGAGCGGTTTTTTACAATGCATCATGTTGTATATAAGTGTGGTCATGTGTAGAGTGCGCCTAAAATGAATATAGACTTTACGTTTGGTGTTTATAATAGAAGAGATGTTCTAAACGTACGTTATTTCGAGCCTATCATAGGTCGTTCGTACATTGCAGTTCAGGAGTCACAATTTTGGATTTCTTACTCAGCTAAAAACAACTGCTAGCGACTACCTCTAACATGATTGAATGCTATCCGTTCATAATGTCGTTATTATCCAGCATTTCAAAACACGTTCAATATAATAACGCGTTTCTTGTGTAGCACAACTCCCTCCTTCATGGGATATAGATACACAGGCATATCCATGTATATAGATCATTAAGATCTCGCAACGGGAACTCAGCGGTGAAAAGCACATAGAGTGTTCAAAAGAGACTCAATTCCTTTGGCGCATTAATGCAGCACATTAAGTGTCTTTGAGATAGCTTCAACACCGCTGCACCCGATTCAGACAATTCAGACGATGTCGAATTGAAAAGATAAGAGAGTGAAAAACTCCGTGGAAGAAAAGATTTTCGGGCTAGGCTCTTGCCTAAAGCCTGAAACAGAACTGCTCCACTAGCAACGATGGCATCTTAGTGCAATTCTCGTTAAATAAGGATGGATTTCAATTGTCGGTAGTGGAAAAGAACATGGGGCTCGGTTTTCGACGCAGCCAACGGGTGCGAAAACTTTCCGTCCGATCAGCCCGGTCGCACAGGTTTCTGCTTTTAGTTCTTAGCTTGTACCGCAACGTCAAGGCCCACAGCTTCAATGGGAGCGCAACGCACAGATGACTTCGTAGATTACGTTTTCTATTCCGCGCATTGTTAGGATTTTCCATACGTAGCCAGAACTGTATTCCAGAACTGTTACCTGATGGCCCATTTTATCGAACTAGCGGATTTCAGGGAAGTGCTTGCGCCCACGGGTATACACTCGACTGGCCGGTAGATTACTTAGACATCGGTAGATTATTTAATAACCGTTAAACATGACCGTGTCAGTGTCTGCCGCAGTGTTAAGCTTATACTTCAGAATATTAATGACAAATATCTTCATGCAGGTGAGGCCAAAATCACATTGAAGAAAACTACTGCCGTCAGAGAACCTTACCTGTTTATACCTACTAAATTGCAATATGACCCATAGGGTGGCCCCGTACAAAGTTGCTCGCCTATATAAGACAATCATTTAATATTTACAGACCGAAATGACCGCCCCTCGTTTTTATCCTTAATGTTCGCTACTGATTATTTGTCCCTACAGACTGTTGATATATGAAAGCATTTCTGGCAATACACGTATTTTATCCATTCTGTCACTAATACGGCCCACTTTGTCCGTCCAGCTAGAAGAAGCAATTCGATGTCTGCGACAGACTCAGGATGTAGAAAAGAAGCTGAACAAGTCTTTGTCTTGACGAAACTCCGCTAAATCTAATGAATTACTGATTAATTAATAGGCTACGTGCTTTCTTTCGTAAAATATGCGTGTCAAATTAGAAATCAACAATGGTTTTATCAATTTGAATCGGCGTCTCTCCAACAAGGCATCGGTTACCTTTACATTTAGACAAAAAGAAAAATCTCGCAACCATTTTTACAGTCGATTGAATAGAATTTCATTGTAATATGTACCTGATGTGATCCAAAACCCGCTTCGCACTCGAGCCTTCGACACGTAAAGAAGTTCATGCGCGCATCTGATTGTTCCGCGCGTTTCATAAGTTGATCCAGAGGACCCTGGAGGTCAGTGCCAGAAAGCGCGATGTGCCTCATTTATGATGATTATAGTTTTTCCCCACGGAAAGCCTTACATACTTTAATGTAGATCCCTGCAGGGGGCTCAGCAATTAATATCTTCGACTGCCAACGACATGAGGGCTGTTACAAGCTACAGAACAACATTGTGCTGATCGTCAGAGAATATCGTTGCACTCTTACGAAGAAAGAAGTATCTGCTGAGGCTCGAATGTATCCCCAACTGAGTTCGTTTCGCTGGTTATTGGCGTAGAGGACGTCAAAGAGCGGAACGCAAGCTAGCGAGAAGACCCAATTAGACTGTAATTACCCGTCGCACGTTGACTGAAGCTGTAACAATGCATTTGATGGAAGGAGGACGGGAAACGTTAGTAGAATAGGCGCGCCAATATTAGTGTGTCGATACAACAGATATAGACTGTCGCGGCCCTCGTCCAATAAAACTGACATTAGAAAACAGGGCCATTGATCTGATACAGACACAAAGTATTTAAATGCACATGTGTAGGATTGAGTTGCCACTTCAGCTTACATATATATCACAGCTTGCGTTTTGTTATATCTGTGTATGTTCCGGTTTTGATCATATTCCTTTATTTAATTGGGCCAATAAAAATGGATAAGGGTGCAACACCAGTTTTACTTTGCTAATCGTTAGGTCTGTAGGTGCCTCATCGATGGACAGAATCAAAGTAAAGGTACGATTTTTTGTGCTAGTCCAGCGTCAAGTTAATTAGCCTGCGGTTTAAAGCTAGGATGCAGCCCAAAGGCGCCTCCCTGTTCAGGCAACCGTTTGAATGTTATCTGTCATTAATATACCCTTCAGTCAAGCCCCACCGGAGCTACACGAGATAGTTAGGATTCGATGACTGGCAGACCGATGATATAGCAACAGGAAGGGGCACCTAACATGGTCGCTTGCAAAAAGCACACTCCATCATGCATGTTTAAACACATTCAACAAATCAGTGATACTACTTGTTTTAGGTATCGAAGGCAGCCAATCACTCTAGTCAACGAGACAGTTGGAGAGCAAAATATGATAATACAAGTTATGGTATTAACTTTTGGTGCTTGCTATCGTAAGTTATTCGTGATGACTAAACCGGCTAAGTAATATGGATTGTCAATAACAGAAAAATACAGTGCTGAGTCAAAATAGAGTCATGACATATTTAGATTTTACGAAACGAAGCTAACTTTGTTGAAAGGTTTGCCGCCTGCCACAGCAAACCTAAATGAAATTGCATCTGTCCAGTTAACTTAAAATTAGACCTGGGACCTAACTATAGGCTAACTATTCACTTCTTTTAGTCTAATTGTTTTAATTTTCGTTGTATCTTTGATATATTATAGCATGAAGATAATGTGTGCATTTGTGATTATTTTCCTATGCAACTTGGACAATTCTTCAGTGTACGTGTCAGGAAAGGTTCGCGTTATTTTTTATTGAACTTTCTTATAAATCCACGAAACAAAACACCATTTTGATTAAGAAAAGTTTTTTAAGTCCTTTTATAAAGGAATCTGTCTGCTCGTCAAACGTCATCCTTTCACGTCAGCATAGGTCTCACATTAAAATATCTAATAAGTAAAATTAATAAAACTTAGCTGGCCCGTAAATAGCGGACTGCGTCAGTATCCTATTTTTTTATACCCCTTTTACAAGCATTCTTAACGCTAGCTATTATTGTCGTTCGGTAGTTTCTATTTTGTATCAAATTTTTTCTTGTGTAGAAGAAGCTGCACCACATAAACCTTACAGATACGCTTTTTTTTGTTACATAGGAACTGGCGGTTCAAATGGCTTACCAGACCAAACAGAACTGGTACTTCGGACCCTTAATCCGAATAAGACTTGCTATCTTCGAAAGCACAGAACGGCTGTAGCTTACGAGATGGTAGCTTGTACGAGCTTTACGTACTCTTCAAAAGTCTGTCACAAATCGGTGCACAAACTCTTTCTTTTTAAAAAAAAAAAAAATATAAACAAGTTTTTTTTTACAAAATAGCTGCGACTGCAGTTACATTTTTAATAAATTCTAATTAGAATGTAATCCAAGTGTCCATCGAAAACAATTTATACTAAAACAATGGCATATTCCGAAACAATTTTCTATATTCACACAGGTTATATAGTTGATCACTGGCAGGATTAGAAGCAGCTTCTGGCCTCTTTCAACCAGAAGCTTGGTCATCCAAGTCATCGTATCGACATAAGTGGGTAGCATGTCATACATCAGCATAAGAAACTAAGCAGTTGCGCTTTTGTTCAAATCCTTAGGCGTTCCTGCATCCAAACGGCTCGAATAATCTTATCGTTCTTTGACACAGGACGATCACTCCACTGTTTACTGAAAAATCACACAGATTTAGCTAATTCAATTTAATCGTCGTAAGTATGAGCGACCGAAAGTATTAACAAAGGGCATACTCGACACAGCTTAGCCAAATTAAGTTTCGTAATGTTTTTTCTTGTTCTTACCTATAATAATCAAACCTTAACGGATCGACCTCTTCTCATAATTTTTTGCTGCCAAGTAGGCTTGTAGTGGGTGGCCCATGTCAGAGGAGGTGGTAATGCATCTTGCAATAAGTGTTTGTAACACTGCATTTCACCGACTAACTTGCTAAACGAATGTCACTTTATAGAACAAGAAATAACAGCAGTGCTCGTCACAAGAAAGGATTTCCTCTGGTGGAACCGGGGCCAACATACACGAGATACTGTGCGGACGGAATCGCATTGTGGTTCCTTTAACTTTGCCGATGCGCCCCTTTATCGTAACGTCTTTTTGGCTCTGCACGCGAATGTAGCCTCGGGCTGCGGAAACGCCGGGAAGGCTGTGAATACGGTGAGGCAGTGTATAGTAAGGGATTCTTGCTGTTGCTAGCCTAAGGGCCGCTGCCGTCGTCGTCATGGTGGCAGGGAAGCTAGTGGCAAGCCAAGGCAAAGTAATGATGAGTTAGCGCTTCGAGATGAGTCCTCCTTCCGCGAGCCCAAAGGGGCGATGAGCTGTGGATGGAAAGCAGCGGAAGTCGGGAAGCCGACTAAGTTAGATAGAATAGTCAACGATTGCTCGGATATTTGCCCGGCGGTAAGTGATTGACGCATAGTAGTAAAGATACGTTGCTGTGTCCATAGCGTATTATTCGGCGGGTGTATGTGCGCGCATGTGTGAGCGCAAAGCCCTAAAAGTTACTGGCCAAACGGGATATAAAGCCGCTTTAACGTTCACCTCGATAGTCTCGACAATCCATCGACAAAAGTAGCGTTTACGCTGAATGTGTACATTAAAAACATTTATATCGTATGGCCGCAGATTCAATACCATATAGAAGCAAAAAGACTTTTCCTTGTGTATGTTATTGTAACGCATTCATTGACTAGAGAATACTTTGTAAAAGACAAGCGCCCGGTCGCTTTAATTTCATAGATTTTTTTCCCACTGAACTTATTTTTTCTAAGGTTAACTCAAACTATTTTCAAGAACAGGCTGGCCAAATTCTGCCAGCCAAATTTCGTCTGCTAACGGCGGCTAATTCAAATGTTATTCAATTTTAAAGTCCACCGGCTTCGTATGTGACAACAACGGATCTTTTTGCGTCAAAACTAACACTTTGTCTGTAGGGTCAATAAAAACAACCCAAAGCTATTTGAGGCAAGCAAACTACTGTTTTTACTTTAGTACTTACGCTGAGTATGAACAGTAGCTCATATTTATCAAATAGACCTATAGAAACGGTATAAAAACGCTTGTTATCCGTACTAATTAGTTTAGCTTTGCACGTAAGTGCTAACAATAGTAGATTTGAGGCACAAAACACTTAGGTAAAATAATTTTGTTGGATTCGAGTTAAATAACATTCATAAATGGTCTTATTCATTCATCGAACGAGCCAGCTTAGCGTTCTAATCCGCACAATGGTATATATATGTTTCAAGGAACAATATTGTTCACTAAAGTAGCAGTGGCAGTAGTTAGATTATTGTTTCGGGCCCAGCTTATTTGATTTAACATTTTGAAATATTTTTTTTGCCCTTTTGTGTGACTTTTGTGTTATATAAAGAGTTGGGCCACAGAACTAGTGCCTTTTGTTGTAGACCTGACAGGGGTAGTCACAGAATGAGACTGGTTAACTGCTAATGTCCGGCAGTACTTGGACAGTCCGTGGCGAGATTTTTACGTAATTTAAAAGTGGTAGCGCTAGCATAACTAGCAAAACTATAGCATGCTCTAAGCTTGCTTGGCTAGCGTACATTGGTACATTGAATAGTGAGCTATACGCGATGGATTCGCGGGGTTTGCTCCGCTGTCATAATTCTAAGAATAACTGGAAATGTACGAATCGATCCCTTTCGAACTTGGTTTTCACGGAAGTCTACGACGTGAGCGTTAGAAATAGGTTCACAGATGACGACTGAGTTTTATAGACAGATGCGTCCAGTTCTGTTAATGCGCAGCGTTTACTATCGACACCTTGTGCACTGATTTTGTACCGATCAAAGCAATTAACGTTTTTGAGAAAATGGGCGAGGTGTACATAAACTGCACATTTCTAAACTTCAATTGTTTATTTGTATTTGAAGGTACTACTATCAAGTCGTATTTGTTTTTTGTCCAAACGAACTTTCCATGAACTTACCTTCCAAGAAAAGCGGCAAAGCACATAGTTTTAATAATAATTTTGAATTAAGTATTAAATTGGCTACACTTATACGCAAGCATTTTTGACTGTAGTAAAGTTAATTTACGAATGAATAAAGTCCAAATACCCTTTAAATGCAGAACGTTGCTTCCTTCTCTAGTCTACTGTCGCTATGGATATTATAACGTACCGTGTTGTATCACGGATGCATGCAAATGGATTTGCGTTTATGTACGTACGTTTGCTAAGGTAGAACAGGATTCCGATAGCTCCCATCACTTTTAATGCCTTGCTTAGAATCGGAAATTGCAGTAATAATAATAATAAGCTCAACTAGCCGACATGTGTTCCATCGGTCTATTTGTTATCTGGACCTATCCATAAACCCTGTGCTGCGACTCTACTTAGTTTCAGGCTAGGTTTAGAGGCTTCGATTCTAACTTTGCCGTCTGTCGAATGACGATCTCTACAAGAAGTTGGCTGTATGATTTCTCCTGCCGGATGTCGGCGAATGGAAACGCCTACTAGTCGTGTACTGCCGACCCAAGCTTGTCGTAACGGAAAACGATGGATACACCTTAGCGTCGTGCCACTTCGCAGACTTCTGATGGATGGGCATTATCGAATGCCCATTGCATCGCTATGCGCTAGCAACTGAAAGAAGTAGAAATCTCGTACTAGTTTGGAATAGACCAGCAACAACAAACGCTTGAGATTGCTAAAAGCGTTAGAGATAACGCTTTATTACTGTGACAACAATGCGAACGTGTGCTAGAACACATTCAATATATAAAAGCAAAAGATGATTATTGCAAGTTACATAAGGAAATTGCATTTTTTTTTTTTCTTTTTGTGAGACAATCGTATGCGTTTCATTTTTTATATTTCTGCACTTCTTTGATGAGGGTGTATGTCAAGATAGTACGTTTTGACTAACATCTTAGCTTATTACCGCCCCATGTTTCGAACAACGTTATATTGCGTTTATTCCATTTATAACGGCAACGTGATAACCTACGTTACCTTCTATGGTGTACATTTTGCTTTTTTGTTTATCGTTTGACTAGCATAATTTGAATCGTTTTTTACCCGACGAGCTAAACGTTTATCCTTCGAAGCTACCACAACTATAGACACAATTTCCTAATGTCTTTTCTGATCCCAATATAACCGTGTTTATATCTCTGTGTGTGTGTGGCGAGTATTGTCTCGTTAAACGATTGCGTTTTTTTCATAAGCGGAAACAACGAATACAGCCTCAGTGCTTTGACATTGCTGGCAGTTGTTTCAAGCGTTTTCTAAGTGCCCTGGTAGGTCTCGACGAGCCTTACCGAAATTGTTACTCGAATGTTAGAAAAGAGTGAATCCTGAGAGCGCCCTGAGACTCGAAGTTGAGAGAATCGCCATTCCCTGTTGGATTGTTTTGGTAGAAATCATTTGTTTTAACAGGGAAAGTTGTTCCGCAATGTTCAGTCCTTCATGTGAAACTTCCGCTCATTCCCAGCATTTTATGTTTGAGGCTACAATTTAGAGGCCTCTGAAATTCATAGAATCTATCAAAAACGACTATAGCTTTGGAGCTAGAATTGCGTCCACTTTGTGAGATTACTATTATAGTTAACAACAGATTCACACTATATATATTTGCTCCGATAAAGTTTGGGAACGTTCACTTTAAATGGATCGAATAGTATACAGAGGACGCATGACTACGAGGCGCACACCCGTAGTGTTTTAAGACGCCCCAGGGGGGTAGAAAGCTGTGAGGTACTCCAAAGACCTTGGTTTTTAGTGGGCTTTATTTAGCCATGAATCAGTATTTTTACCCGGTAAGGATTCCGTCATCTTGGTTAACAACTGTTAGTTTGTGTTACCTGTTAGCTATACAAAATATATATATGGCAAAAAAAACATCCACCCCGGTGAACCATAACCTCTATCTAGCGACTACAATATGCCTATATGCAGTTAGTTATCAGCAAATTAGAATCGTATCCACATATGAGCATCATCTGTGATATATACTATATAATAGTTATACATTTATGTCTGAAGTTTACTGATACAATTTTTTGGTAGGCGATTTAAATAAAACATTTTGCTTTGTTTGAATGTGTTTTTACCAGACAATTTAGCAGACATAAGATTTTAACTGCAAAGATAATTCAGTTAATGGTAAATATCATATATGAGGCTGTTGACCTCTTGTTGCAATGGCTGGAGTACCATTACTATTACTGCAAAATTGATTTTACATTGACATCCACGAAGCATCACTTACATGAACCGATAGATTTCATCTACTTTTTATTTCGACACGATAACTATTAAGCTATCCAAGCTGTCAACCGTTTGGTTTCTTCACAAATGTGCGCTTCTGGGAACTGCAAGTATCCTGTAATGTTTTTAGGAAGTTGGCGTTCTCCTTTCTCCTTTGTACTTATTTGTTGACATTGTCTGTACGTATAAAGAAGCACCGTACGTTCCTTCTGTGACCGCCCGATATGCTTGCTTGCTTACTTCTGTGCTTGATTACGTGCCTAAATATCCCATCTGGACGAGCAACCGATTTTCTCTATGCGATGTTCCCATGATCAGTTCATGGCTGAGTTTCTTGGGCTTCAGAGCTCAACGTCGTTTGGGAAATTTGGATTCGAATGGCTGTCCCCGACGAGATTCTCTTTTACGGAAGGAGGAAGTTGAACGCAAATGCACTGAGCGTATGCTCATCAAATTTTCATTAAAAGTAATTCAATTAAAATGGAAAAACGAAAGGAGAACAACCTCCAGCACTCGGATTGTGGCAGGCACGAACAGAATGCGTAGCAGCAGTCGCCGCACCCACAACAACAGCAGGAACGATGAGGTAGTGGCAGAAATGGAAGCGCTCCAGCGCTTGCGCACATTGCGGGAGCGGAGTACCGCAGCCACGATCTTACTACCGTCACTGTAGGCGGATAATAAACTTCAAAAGAAAAGACGACGGAAAATAAGTTTCAGGAAAAGAAATGGCGGGGGCCACATAAGGAAAGCAGCAGGTCCGGGATGGGCTTGGACACGAAGCGCGATTTAAAAAATTGAATACGGGAGAGACGACGAAGAACGGAGACAAAACGGAAAGGAATAAACCTACATATTGATAGAGGCAAGCTTTTTCACACTAAAGAGGGTTGCACCAGATTTGCACCAGACTGTGGAATAGGACGGGATCCTGCCTGGCGCGAAAAAGACTAACATCGAAGTTGTTTGTGAATCCTCTCGACACAAAAAGAGCCGCTTCCCCAAGAACTAATCTAGTACTAGGGTACTTCGATTTAGCCTCATTTAACCAGTTCTAGATATAATATCGACCTCTGTGATTCGAGCTCTTCATCGGATCTGTGTCAAACCCACTAAATAAGAGGTGACACAGGTTTTGGCATTAAATCGTAATGGTAAACAGACTCATTGGGTACGCAATTCGCAGCAATATATATATACAGGCGAGCAACAAAGTTGCGATAGATAAAGATACTACGTTGGTACAGCAGATGGTCCACGTAAAAATGACAGTGTTCTTAGGGTTAGAAGTTCGACCAACTTAGGTTAGTAAAGGCCGGCATAATAAAATTAGCCATTGACTTTGGCTTCATAGACCTGGAATCTTGTGCCCTCGGCTTTTTCTATAAGCGAATTTTCACATCCTTCCGCATTCGTTATTCGCACGGCACAAATTTAACGTCCGCTGGTTCAATGCGGCCCATCCCACTTAATGTCAGCCCAATTGTAGCTTTGTAAGCAACGTCTGCCATTTAGATCTTGAAATGTCGGTTAGTATCCATTTCCTATGCCACATTGAGCGGTGGGGCATTAATGTCACATGCATTTATATCAACGAGCTGCTTGAAATTAGTTTGTACGCACAGGCAAGGAAGTTTCCAGCTACGTCAAAAGAGTTAAAAGTTTTCTAGGTGACGCCGTGCGTGTATTAGGCCGAAAACCGACGGCTTACTTAAGGTCTCGTTTGGCTATGGTAATCAGAGCCCCGTAAACGTCTAATAGTGGAGGGCTTGTATACAAAATGTATGCGTCCGGGAGGTGGTCTGGGTTCGGAACTTGAATGTAGATACTCTTCGTTTTATGTTGGAAGGGGCCTAAACGATGCTTAGTCTTTACTTCCAAGGCACACACTTTGATATTGTTTCAAACGTATACACTTATCACATGAAAAAGAATTACTCCGCCTGAAATTTGCTAGATTTTTAACCAGTTATTGCAAATTATATCTAGGTAACTAAACCAATAACGCCTAAATTATTAATACACTTAGCATCTTTACATGAATATTAGAAATTACATGTTTGGCTAGACAAAAACAAAGAATTAGTTTTTACTAACAATATTTTGTTTGAGACCAGATTGATCGTATGCTAATATTCTAGGCAAACTAGGCCACGAGGCGTAAAGTCCTGACTCTGCATTTTCTTGTTAGTTTATGCAGCCAACATCAATCTTTCCATAGCAAAGTACAACGAAAGAGTAGCTCCCCTTAAACTCAGATAAGAGCTACGCCCAGTAAGGAAGTCATTTAAGTTAGGCTGTATCGACCCACCCCAGCAGAGGTCTACTGGCAGAGTTAACGAAGCGTCCGGAGGCTCGGTACTACAAAAACCCGATCCGGATCTGGTTAATTCCACAGGCAACGACGAGAGAAGTGACTGCTATTACTTCTACACTGCTTGGTGGAATGGACGTTCAGGGGAGTCGTATGTAGTGAATGTATGTGACCTAACGTGTATGAGCGCTGCTGATGCATCTATGAAGACCTCGGCACATCCCGCCATCTGGAGACCGGATAAAATTCTTTGCTTTTTTCGCCCTTTATTTGATGCCCTATCCTCCTCGTGTAGTGGGTGCTTTGGATGGCAGCAGCAGGCGCTTTTGCCTGCTTTCCTTCCAACAGCAATGAAAAAGATCTGGATAGCTAGTAGTCCCATAAATTGAAAGAAAACGTGAAGGGGTTCCACTTAAACAGTGAATTGGGAGGCATCCTTTTTAATCGAGAGGGCCGGGAGTACATCCTATTACTCAAAGATGTATTTGCAGCCATCGAGGTGCCAGCTCTATAGGATACGCGTACTTAAACAAGGATAGAAACACGAAAAAAAAATTTTGCTCTAAGAGCGTTAAGTTTTGCTGATGTTGACTGTGTGTCACCAATAAAATAGGCATGTTATAGTGTTTTAACAGTTTCTGTTTAAATATATCACTATTAGCTGGTATTATCTTATTAGCTTGCCATTGCAACAATCAGAACAAAGTTAGGTTTTATTAAAATCAGTGTTAATGTACAAAATGTAAATTTCGGATTGGGTTGAAGGATTCAATATTCAGCCTATGGTCCAAACTAGGTTTGACACAGAGGGTGGACCTTCTTTTTCTCGCTATATGGTGATTATCAAATTGCAATTCTATCAACTGCATTCGCGTTGTTTTAAATTGAAAAGTACCCTGGTACTCCTTAATACAGTTAAACTGTCCTGCAGATGCCTTCTTTTACAGTTTTTTTTTCTTGACAGTCACTTATGATTTGTTGAATTGAAGAAGAAACCACTTTTTTTTAGCATAGCGTAGCAAAGAAACTTCATATTGTGGCCTTATTTGAGTTCAGCTGGAAATGTCCAGAAGCCACGTGCCATTTAAGGTATGGGTATCGACTACGTTGACAAACAACCTCGGGCAACAGGTACTGGCATAGGTGTGTAGATGTCTCAATTGCAACCAGAGGTTGATAGGACATAAGAAAAACCCGAATGACGCGATACATATGCTGAAACACGTCACGAATACATTTTGCTGAAAAGCAAATAATACAGAGAGATTTGGAAGTTGCAATGCTACCGAGGGTAGTGTTCATGCAAAGATAACGAAAAGTTGTCCTATGATAAATCGATGTTGGGAATAGAAACACCTTCTTATAATCTCCAGCGATCGGTAATGCCAGTCATAGTATGAAGACAGGAAATCAACGCTTATCACAGAACTGCAGTGGATACGGATAAAGTATTTCGGTGAACAAAGGGCCCACGGAACATTCATAAAAAACACGCCATTAGGCCAGCCGATCGATTAAACACGATGGCCGTATGAAGGGTTTTGTTAAGTGCCTGTGCTGGTATACATTGACCTTTTTTTTATTTTGTTATTATTATGACATTTGTTAGAATAATTCGTGCTTTAGTTAGAGGAAGGCACGAGACTCGACTGTAGTCTATACTTATAGAACAAATTAAAAAAAAAACCAAATAACCTATGCGGTCACTGGTGTTTGAATATTAAACCCATTATCCAGTGAGGCAATTCCATTCAGGTCCAAAAGGAGACATGCCATTTGATATTATTTGATTGGTTGCATCCCTTAGTTCCTTGCCCTCGATAATCTATGACAGCATTTCAATGTGTGCCACGAATTAGAACAATTGCTTAGCATATGGCATATCTAATTCAGCTTTAAGCATATAGCATGATCACTGTGTATTATTGCTTGTTGCACAGGGCACCGCTGCCTTTCCGAAATCACAATTGAGACGTCAGCTAGCTGAGCTGTTCCGAATAGAAATGTTCAGTATGCGTCATTTTAGAGTAACTTCTTTGTTTCACCATAACTTTAGACCATGGTGTTTGGTCGATTCTGGATACACGGGCGATGCCGCTATACGACGCGGCCCAAAAGTCAAATCTAGGTCATCCGGTATAGTATGCCAATTCGCTTCCCGCGTCGTTTCCTCACTCCCGCAGTCCTCCTTTCAGCTTTCCGTTTACTCCGCATGTTTCTGTGCTCTTTTTCATGGCCAGTTCTTCTTTCTTACTTCGCGGTTCTGATAAGTGTCCTAATTTAGTTAAATCCCCTTTTCGCTCCTCATCTGAAGGTCTCCGCGACAGGCACGACAGCAAGGGCCGTTGTTGCCAAGTTAGTTTGCGTGTCTGTGTGGATCCGTCCCTCAATGTGTACGTTGGCAAAACGGGACGAGGCCAGGAGGAGTCTTTAAAGAAACCCGCAAGGCTTCGTTGTTCTGAAACTGGACTGGGCAGCGCGAACTTCAGCAGAAGCAAAGTGGCTCTAGCTGCCCGTCGCTACCACCCGTGGCCGCTCCCTAGGGCACGACGAAATGCTGAGGGATATTCGTGATGCGAAAATGGAAAATGATAAATCTCTCTAGCGGACCAGCAGCGCAAGCTCCGGCAGGCCGGGCTGCGAAGAGCCAAGGTAAAAAAAGAAGGAAAAGTAGGCGCTCTTGCAGTGGAGCCGTCATAGAATCAGCTAGCGCAAGAGAATTGGCCAAAACACCAAATGCAAGAGGAGTTCAGGGATAAGGAGCGAAAACGAGGGAAAGGAGGTCCGCAAGAAATACAGACAGGAACGAAGGAAAACGAAACGAACACGAAAGAAATGAACGGGAGGAGCTAAGCGGAACAAAGTAAGTAAAAGTAAAAGATGGAAAAGTCTAGCAGTTTTTAGTAACGAGCCTTCTATAACTCTCTCTCTCTCGCTCTCTGCCCTTGACTTTCCTGTACAAAAATCACATGTCCTCGTCTACATCTTCGTTGTTGTTGCTGTTGTCATCACTGAGTCACTGCTACTACATTTAAGGGATAAGAAGTTTACCATGGTCTACTGGCCAGCGAATGCTGACACAAGAGTAGCGGGCGAGCCTCTCATTTCGGCAAAAATGAATCAGTGGTTTATCTATGAGTCACAAGTGGAACTTGCATATTTCCACAAACGGACGTACATGCATATGTTCACAGGAATGATGTGACGGCTCCTGCTCCTCACGTAAATCGTATAACCTGAACATGCCAATGCAGCGACCAGACTGTCTGTCGACCCGCAGCCGCAACACGCACCAGTCCGACCCGAGCGACCAGTCCGAAACTTACGTGCTGAGTTTACGTGCGAGAGTTCAATGGCAAATACCGTCGAGACCGTGTTCGATACAACCGCAGTCGTCGGAAGTATATTTACTACGGGCTATGCTATTGAAATCGTAGCGCCGTCTGTTGAGAAGGCATTTTTGTCTTCATGCTTGCGGCTTCTCCCTAAGTGTAGGAGAGAAAAAGCGGAGCTGGGGAAACGTGCGGAAGAAACTGTTTCTATATGACATTTCATCCAATGCAAGTACGTATCGAGACGTAGAGTGCGACCAGCGGCGGTGGACCATCGAAGGAAAAACACTACGATAAATGGAAAGCGACATTGACACGAAGTGCGGTCAGCAAACAGTCGAGGGAGTAGTACGCCTCAGATGTTGATTGATACCTAGGATGAGTTAGGGTAGTCAATCTAGTGGTGATCTAACCATAATGACTGCCCCTTTGAATGGAATTTTGATTTAAAATATCTACGGCGTGTTGAAGTGCGATTCTATTCGTTCCTGAATTTAATTAAAGGCATACTACAAACAAAAAAAAACTCAAACAGTGGAATACGTATTACTTTCTGAAAACACTTGCTAACTACTGTGACATTCGTCGAATCATACCCTTCATCAAAAATATCATGAGTCACTTTTCATGCCTAGCGTGGTTACGTTTCACTACTTTAACAGATACGTTTGGATATCTATTTGCCAAAATCCCTTTTATGTCCAAAACAGTGCTTTAACAGGTCGCCGCCACGTGCCCTGTCTATTTTCTGCTTTTTCCCAAAAAAACTAAGCTGATCTCTGAAATCTACACAGAGCTGACAGAATCCTAAGTGTTGTCAAGCAGGCATTTGTCGCAACGTCTCTTAATTTTTTTCCGTATGATAAGCTAAATGCCAGATGAACTTTCCGGATCATTATCTCGTTTGTCCGGGCGAATGTTTGCGGTGTTCAAGTCATGATCCACACTTCTCACCTAAAATTTTCGTTAAGTGAAAGGTATAGATAGTGTTATGCCTAGTAGCTGTCTATCCGTGGCATCAGCAGAGAACAGAAACCGTTTTTCCGTCAAAGGCAACCAAACCGTATAATCCTTTAGATTCGAGGCCTGCCTCATTTAGCAAGTGGTTCGCTCCTGGAGCTTCTGAACGGAGTCAACAAGAAGAGCGGCTGAGTAAAAAAGAAATCGGAGAGAGAAAGAGCAAAGAATATCTCATGAATGTATGCGTGCCGGAAATTAGATGCACATCCGGTGTCGCTAAAAGCGAGCCACCACCTAGTAGCCACGCAAGCAAAGCCAGCCAGTTTCGCCAGACGCGAGGACGATCATAGGAGCTCTTCTGACGCTGCTTCATCGTCACCATTTTCACCACAACTCTATGAACTTCTGCAGGCCAGCAGCCTTTGTATAAGAGTAAAACCTGTACGGGTCGAGAGGCAAGCTTGTCACTTCCCGATTGCATACCCCGACGCAATCGCCCTTGACTTACTTGAGCTTGTCGGTTAACGTCCGTTTTGCCTGGGTTGGGTGGGGCGACCACAGATAAACGATAGAAAGCCGCCGGGTTAAATTTGCCGAGGGGTAATGCAGCACAGAGAGGGGGAGCGAGTGGGTGCAAGCAGCGTTGAAAGCAGGCAAAGTCGTGCTTAGACAAGGACCTCTGTTAGTACGACACGTCATGAGCATCGTTCCTGATTGCGAAACCGACGATGCGAGTAACAGAAACACCATTAACGAAGAAAGGATGAAGGGCAAAACTTTCATCAGGAAGGGGACCCCTTTTGGGGAGAGAATTGCCCCAATGCGGTTCAAGTATACCGGCATCGGTGCAGCCCCACGGGTTAGGACTAACAGTGTTATATGATCTTGTTAGTTTTGGCAGGCCAATACACTAAACAGTAACGGTAGCTTTCTCCTTAATAAAAACTGCGCGAGTGGTCGGAAATAAAGCAAACTGGTCCGAACGTAATGCAAATTATACTATGTAACTGGTACTGATTGAAAGACTGCTGAGAAAGATTGCGTCCTTGAATGATTGTTGAATGCTTTGTGGAACCTCGTACAGAACACCCTGGCTAGTTGGATGATAGTTTGCTATCTGCAAAACCACCCACATGGGTCAGCTTGTAGATGAGCACAAAGGAAGTTTGTTATACAGTATGTGATAAGGGTGTGTATCTATGTCGTATGAAAACAAACCAGGTATATATTATGTAAATTCCTTAGAATCTAGGCCTGCCAATAAAAATCCCTTGTCGAGGACTCTGTTGGAAGCCAGTTTGTCGCAAAAAGGTTCAGTTAGTATTTGTATTTTTGAATAGGTGCTGATTAACAGCCCTCGAATCCTAGAAGGTCGGGGATGTCACTCCCCCTTTTGGCTATTCTCCTTTCAGCAGCCAACGGTTGAGTAGCCATTGCAGCCCTCAACACAAACCCAACTTAGCGAGTAACCCACATGTGGACTCGAAACGCCTGCTGTTGCTTCATTGACCATTCTGCACTACTTCTGCCTTTCTATTCCACTCCACGAAAGCGCTAAGAGATGTGTGACTATAACCTGCAAGAGAAGCTGTCTAGTAGTTCATTTGACTCTTTCAACGTCCTTTCCACTAACTTCACTTGTCGTACTCGCCTGCTTAAGCCAGCTTGCCGTCAGACCCATCCAGATCCCTCTTGGTCAGTACTGAGGGTTTACCATCACAGCAATTGACAACTCTGTTGAGGGTAGGGCGCGTTGTTGTCGTTGCTGCCATTGCCGGCCGATGAGTGCAGTAGAATGCGGCGAAGGAGGGTTTGAGAAGGGAGAGCCATAAAAATACGTCCTGATGACTACCTACAGTTAGCGTTTTTAGAAACTGTCCACTAAAGAAATTCTCTGATGGCCCCCTACTTCACTTCTCTCCATTGGTTGGCTCCATCCCGGCTTTTCGGTTTAGGCAAGTTGGCTCGAGCAGCGTGAGAACCTAAATTAATGAGAAGAGATAGAGATTTTACGGATAGTATTTAACAACGAAGTTAAAGGATACTCATTTTACCGTTATTTTTATGCTTGCAGAAAACTAGTGCAAATAACTTCTGTAGTAAAGTATTCTAAAACAATAACCTCGCCACCGGTCATTCAATGGTACACTGTCACTACTACTCTTTTCGCTAGAAGCTTCTTGCTTTTCATCACAAATACCACAAAATCGATGTGTATTTTTTGTAGCTTCTCGAGCAGCTAAAAACCGTTGGCTTTCGTATAAAGCTTCACTAAAAAATCTGGATCTCAGCATGTTTCCTTGCAAAAACCAAATTTTTCTAACGAATGCATTTTAATCATTATCGTCTGCCTGGTGTTAGTTTTACGAAGACACTGGCTGAAACATAGGAGGAAAACAGGCGACTCGTCGACATTTCCAATCGATACCACTTAGAATCGCCTCGAGATTTCTTTTGGTTACATTGTCACGTATGTACTCACATCCATTCTGAGCACCCATCTTTAAGCCAGTGGCTGCCAAACCTTTTAGTTTTTCGCTACATTATCGTGGCTGTCAACCTGGCGGGGTGACGACTGCTGTCTGAGCTCGGCTGTCCAATAAAGTCAAAGGTAGTGCTTTTTGCAGATGAAGTGGTAATGGCTGCTCTGCTGCTGCCGCTTACACTTCTCGCTTGCGAACGCAGACCTCCATATCCAAAGTAGCTTCCTGTTTCCAACTGTATCACGTTAGGCGCTATAGTTTTGCTCCCTTAAGGGATTTAACTATTGACTGGTGTATTTGGTGGATCACTTAGTAACAGACTCCTCACTGCAACGTATTACGAAATAATACGCTGGCAAGAAGAGGTAACGCTGATATCTGTAGTGCAGTGAACAGTACCACCGTACGCGGCTAGCCGTCACAGTTACAATTTATTGATAAGTGATACAATTCTAAAAACTAATATTGAAGTGTATTGTTCGTTGAGAAATGTAAATTGGCTTGACCTAACTTAACTCACATAAATGAAAACTTTATGGACATCTAAACGTTTTCAGCACAGCATCTCACAGAGCACGATTCCAGGTACTTCAGCAGCCAAACGTAGAATTTCACGAAGGACTTTGAGTAACGCAGTGACTGTAGTTAAATTTCGTCCCTCATCAAGCACATGCTAGTCTTTAAGCAGTGTTTCACTGTTGTAGTATTGCCTAACTTCGAGTTATCTGCAATTTACAGGTCACGACTGCCGACCTGCGTTCGAAGCCGAATTCATCAGGTTTTCTCATATACTCCTCAACGTCATACTCGCCTTCTATAACTTTCGCTGACCCTGCCTTCCCAGTTTGGCCCACCGATCATCTTCCTGCATAGCTATGATCCCCTCTTGGGCCATTTCATCACCTCTTCGACCCTTTTCACTCTTCGAAACAGCAAGCTGGATTGGATAGTTGAACGAGACGATTTCTATGTTTCTCGGTAGAAACGAAACCAGCCTTTGCGACTCCACTGCCGCCCGCTTTCCCCTGCCGCATTTCTAAAGACTCCTGCTGTTGGTGCCCGCCCGCTCCGAAAGCCCAGTCCACTTTCCACTGTCCATTAACGATTGCCCTACTGCACCGAACAAGGCCAGCAGAGCCTCAGTTGGTAATAGTAACAGCAGCCAACAGACAGCCGGCCAATAATCCGGTAGCCAACAAGCGTTGAGTATCTAGCATAGCTGGACACTAAGTTTCAAGTCATCCACACCCTTGAAACAGGGCGAAGAAGAAACGCTGGCGTTCGGGAACGGATCGTCTTTGGATGGTTACACGATTGGTTCTGGTGAAGTGAGCAACTGAGCGGAAGGCGAAAAGTCTCAGTGACCAGAAATAGGCTATAAGCGTTCAGTGGCGGGGTAGTTTAATAGGGTCTCCGCTAGACAATGTTGCTTGAAAATAACCGGTTATCAGAGGGTTCTACTAGTCTTCTCGCTAGAAGCTGCCGCCGTCACAAAGGTTTTCGGAGAGCCACTATGGTTGTAGTTACTTGAAAAGGGGAACACGATATTTACTCACTAAATGTTGCAAATACCTAGAGATTCCACAATAACTGATTAAACCGTATTATAGTAAAAATACATAGTAAACGTTTCAGATTTGACATTAGATTTGAGGCAAAGCATTGAGGTTCGACATAAACGCAGTCGCAATAAAGTTTTCCTCATTTTTAGTACCTATATCATTCCCAAAATGAATAACGCAAAACCTAGCCACAGCTGATGGGAGTTAGTGTGGTAGAATTTCTGCCCAAAAACTTACCACTTCTAAAACTTAATTATGTGTAGAATCTATCATTACCGACAAAACTACCGCTTTCTGTTATAAAGTATATGTCTTTATTTTGAATGTTCGACTTTCCCATTGAATCGTGAGGTGGTCAGGGACTGCACCACTTAACGAACAATCACGCAAGCTGGCTTAGATAAACGCGTGCGGATAAAGCCTTCAATAGAGCAGAGGAGAAAGCGAGAAAAGGAACGCAAGAAAAATGTATTTCGCCAAGTTATAGAACTAGTCGCTGGATTATGTATATTGGGTTAGCCTGCATTGACAAGGATCACGTGTCCGATGCCTGCCTGATCAAAAATGGAAGCGTTATCTTCTCGAAGCAATCTGTCTAAAAAGTCCGGAAGGAAATCATAAGGACGCCATACGCCTGTCGTCGATGTTGTCACCAGCCGTTATGAATGATACTTCAGTAGATCACAATGGGAAGAATTCTGGCTTATACTGTTAGCCAGTATAAATATTCGTACAGCTTTATATGTCAAAGGAAGTAACGTCCCATAAAGAAACAGGATGACTAAAAAATGTCAAGTTTTCTGAACAAAAGGGGTTAACGATGCTATCGCAAATCGATCAAGCCACCACCATGCATTCAGAGAGAAGCAATTTATTAAGTTGTGTGTTATATTTCAATTGAGCTCTAAGTTTTGAATGATCGAAATTTTAACCCATCCCTTCTAATCGACATGTCGTTACCTATTCAACTTGATTTTCTGTGTAAATCTAAATTGCATAAAATTCCATCCCATGGCGTAAATCCCATTAAAATTAGTAATTAACCGCGCGTTTATGCGCTCATCATTCTGGAAACAGCCGTAATGAATAGGCCACTATAGACGGTAGCTAGTTAGTCGAAGTCAACTACAACTTAATTTGAAACCGTGATTTACTTGTTTGAAATGTCTAGCACTCCAGCTGTTGGTAAGTAACTTTGATATCGATAAAGATGGGTCTCCACAACTTCGCAACCAACGTCAGCTTTCGCCAGCTCCTACATCTTTGCTTTTGTGATGACGGTATTATATTTGCAGCTGTATGGTAGCTTAGAGTTAAAACCTAGGAAACTTTGTGGTGTGCAGGTCGGCTGAAGCAATACTTAATTGCAGTGGCGGGCGCAGACATCAAAACATTGGATTCTATATTTTTTTAGGAGCATCATGTATATCTCATAACAGAGCTCTACAAGAGCGCTTTCGGTGAAATATAACGCTAACATGCTCTAGCTGCTCGTGTTTGTTCTCCTTGTCTAACCTAATCATAGGTCAATAAATGAAGGAAACGAATTGGAAGGTGAAACCTGACGAAACGATCTACTTAACTGAACCTTACTGCTGTGAAGCCTAAAAATCCATTCATCTTGCCCCACGTGCCCTTATGCAAACGTCCACCATTTGCTTTTATCTTTTGAAAACATTCCTGAAAAAAAAACTAGTATGAAATAGGCTTCGCAGAATTACCTACGGCCGTTGTTGCATGGAAAAATATTTACACGCAATTGCGTATCTATGAATGATTTCTGCGTGAAAAAATTGAAGCGCATAGGAAACGAGTACTTGTTAAAAACCAAAGTCAATTCTGTGTAATATTGCGATATCCATTTGTTTTAAATGGGACCTCTGTTTATATAAATGTACGTATACCGTTGGGTATTAGGGTGGCACAGCTAATCTGTAGGCCGAAATTTAATCTATACAATTATATAACATCAGAAAGTGTTTTTCGTGATTATCTAACTGGAATATTACTAATGTATATATTTACATTCTTAAGGGATACCGAATTTGATTGATAGAAAATAGCTGTTAGCTAAAAGTAGTTAAAGGTTGAAATAGCTCCCTCATTTCCGCTTACCCTGCTATTCAAGGTGTCATAATGTTATATACACTATATCAAGTTGTTTTCTTTTGGTCTCTACCACGGACCAGCTTGTCTTACCGCAGTCATCTGAAGCTTTAGCAAAAGGTACACTTAAAAAACGCTTGGTTCGTATAATCAAAAAGATTCATCCTCTGCAGTAATTTTATCGAATCTCCTCCTGAACAGAAAACCACTTTCAATGCTACGCCGTACTGCCCTGGCTAGGTAAACGGCAACTACTGCATAGACGGCGAATACTTTCTATTCAATGCCCCATTGTGTGCATCCTTTGTAGTAGTGTTAAAAAATGTTGCATGGCAAAAGCCGGAGCGACTACATGGATGAATGCTAGTAGTGACGCCATGCAAACATGTCTCAGCGAAATGCGAGGGCACAATACAGAGCGAGAGTTTGCCCACAATAGGTTACCCCTATCAGCCGGGACTTCTCGATGCTTGCCAGGCTATGATGGCTTGGCTTGGTATGGCGCAGGGAAGATCACCGCTGAAATAATGTAAAATTCAAATTCTTACAAGAATTCGCTGAATCTTGGCCGGCTCAGCAACTCCATCAGCCACTTGCGTCATCTCCTCTGTCCTGCAATCAATCGACCTTACCCAGATGCAATGGTCGTTTCGGATCGGGTCTAACGAGAAGGGACAAGTTGTTGGTAAGCTCTGACGCACCTTATATCAAACAGTTGAAAAACAGTATTGGCTCAGTAATGCGTCAACGGTCGGTGTTACTGAAGCATCTGCTAAAAGAGACACCCACTCATGCACATTCTTCTATATTTAGCAGTGAACCTACTCGCTCATTTATGGAGTTACTTGATATAGCTACCAGGACGCCAACAGCATATAGATCAAAATTCAAATGTCTAGCTACGCTTGGAAATTGAGTCAGGCTGAATATTTGGGTGGATAACAGGATTTTCATCCTTGAGTGATATTTATACATTCACTAAAGGATTTCATTTTACTTGCTACAGTGTGGGTATACGTACATAGTGGACAGATGTTAGCAGTGGTTATATCACTAAGTTTAGACTTGTATTTCTTCATCAATACCCATCGTAAGCTGTACGATTTTTGCATATTACGGATATAATATATCCGAAATTTGAAATGCAATATTGTCATGGTATTGGACAAGTGGAAGTCTTCTTCAATGGTAGGTTGGTTAAGCATCTGGGAGCTGGGCTTCTTCAGGGTTTACATAGATATGTCACCCTCCCGACTGCAAAACAAAGTCTGTCGTTGTGCTGACTCTCATCATTGGGCTCCACGTGCTGCACATCCGCTGATTATACACTGGCTTCTACGTTCATCAGAACCAGTCCTTTCGACAGAAAAGCAGTCTTCGACGTTCTGGTGTACATATTCAGCAAAGGCCAGAACTTAAACTGCAAACAAAGATGCTCTGAGAGGAGAGACATCAATGAACAATCATATACGAACGCTATCGGATACTGGAAGAGATAGGGAAAGCAGATTGTAATCAATGCGAGGCCATATTTTCCACCACTGTTTTTAGTTACACCGTCCTTACAGTTAAAACTGTGACACAAGTCGAATAGGCTCTGCGAGGGTTCGTTGTTAGCTCGCGAAATCGTCCGCGATGTTGACGTATATAGTGGTGTAAACGTCAGATCTTCTACACCTTTCTAAACTCGTTTCCTCCCGGCATGACATGGAATCGGTTAACACACTTATGCACCTATATCTGCTTGTCTCGGTCAGCACACCATTTCGTAAATCTCTTGGACTAGCTCCAGATAGGTGTAGTAACACCCACTCCGGCCAAACCTTCTGGTGCGGGCAAACCTCTGAAGCGGTCCCAAAAGGTGGACCTGAGAACTTGTACATACAATAAAAATAATCTCAAACGTAAAAAAGGCTATAGTATATTTGTGTATGTATATGAGCGCTTAGCGAGATGACATGGACTTGAATTATCGCTGCCACAAGATTTGCGCATTTTGTAATGGCCTTAAGGGAGGTACATTAACTAGAAACGTAGTCCTCCCTCTGCCTAATTTTACCGCCCATCGTCGCTATTTCGATTACACCAGTCGACTTCGTATCTAGTAATCCTGTCGGGAAGTAAGCCTGAATCGACATGGCTAATTACAGGGCCTGAATGCCTCCACTGCTGATCGCTTTGTTTGTGTGGGGACAGGCCACCCCGAAAAACTAAACTCAGGTCGCTTGAAACCACCGACGTTACAGGCGCTGGAAGGGCTCCAGCAGCGGGATAGGCGGGTGTTGAGGACGTGTAGGCCGGCTAGCTACCTTCTGCGTCAGTGAACGAAGCAGACTATCGGCAAAAACAGAACGCGTTCAGAGACGGCACGAAAGTCAGAGAATACCAGCCAAGGGGGAAGCGCGTCGAGCAAGCGGAACGTTCCGTATAAGAGAACTGTGCAGCGCGTCCCTGGTTGCGGCCAATGAAAGAGATCTTTAAGAAATTTAATTAATTTAAGAAAGCAAAATATGCAAATAACACACAATGGTTAGTTATACGATCGCCGGCATTGTGCTGGAACGATGCTTGCGAACTGGCTTGTAGCTGGCGTAACCGGATTTGAGTTGCGAATTAATCTATAATATCAATGTCGCCGCTTTGGTCACTCTGCGTTTTGCTTCAATCTCCAATATCTGTCTGAATTTGTTTTTACGTATGTATTTTTCCCATGTTTTCTCTTTAGGGGTCGAGGAAAAGTCACACAATCAAGGGAAATGCTAGGACAGAAGAGTAGCCACTAAATAGATGACAAAACAGACAAAAATAGATGACATTGTTCAGACATCTTTAACAAGAGTTTAATTTGGTGTACCCAATAAGGTAATAACATTCAATCGCGCAGATTGGCCATTTCATTGATAATCCTAAGCCAGTCCGTTTCATAAGACTGCCGCATAGCGAATCGTCAAGCGTTAGTACACATTATCCAGCGTAACTCTAAAGCTACTGTAGAGGCGTTGTCTGTAGGACCGATTATATGCATCGTGTTGCAATAGGGAACCGAATCCACACCCTCAGACTTTTCTATACAACTCAACTATAACACATACGCCCTCTAATGAATCCGAGATTTGTTTATTAACAAGAAAATATCTTAGGTATATCGGACTTGCGCGATTCTTTGAAATCGAAGTCTCAGTGGAATTATCTCAACGGGAACTTATAACTGGGAAGAAGAGTGGGAGCGATCCCACGAGTCTCAGCTTTGACCTAAATGGACATACCCACATTAATAATTTCCAGTGACAATTGGCTTCATTCGCAAGGGCTCGAACTGTTAAGGCCTTTGTATGTTTGAGCCTTAATTCATCATGGCTCTAGCGCCAGTAAGCATGAACATCATTTCAGAACTCGTGCAAAGTGCCCGTGAATATCGTATCTCTCTAAGCATACGTGGTATACACGTGAGTGAAGCGGCTGTACGGCTTGCACAATATCGACTCGCTGGAGACGATTCAGCAGTCGTTTTCAACATATCTGCACTTCAAGAAAATTTAGACATAAATAATCCTAATATTAGCATTTTATAGTCAACAAATACAACTGACAACAGAAATTATTTCTTAAATTATCCGAATTTATTTCAGAAAAAAAAATGCAGAGTTTTGCAATTGTTGCAAATCACTGTAAATCATAATGCCCACACATATAGACTTCCTCACGGCATTCCATTTATGAAAAATCGCTTTAATATGGCTGTAAAAGGATTTCTTTTTAATGTTATGTTTGCTTACATAAACTCAATGGCTTGCCGCTAAGCAACAACCTAGGCTTTGCAAGCCTATTCTCTGTTCTGCAATGAAAGCGGCGTAAGGGGCAACATCGACAGAAGCGAGAACGTACTACCGATGCAGTTTGCCGACCAAAGAGGAACAGGTCTAAGAAACAATGGAGAGACCATTTAGGCGACGATGTAATTAATACGATTATTGTGCCCAACGCTGTTATTACTGCTGCTGTTATTTGTTGTAATCTATTGAGTGGCTGGCTCCTCTAGCTGGCAATTAGGGGGCCTTAAAGAAGAAAGATACTATAACCTATCTTGACGAATGTTTTATTCAGCCAGTCCGACTGCTTCAGCTGTCGCCGTCTCGAAGGATGTTTGACAGAGTACGGCGTCCGAGAGGGCAGGGAAGAAAGCCTGGTCGCGGGGGGGGGCGGGGGGGCAAATATCAGAAAACTTTCCTCGACATGACGGCGTACGCAATAGAGATAACAAACAAATTGTGGGATTACACTGTTTATTAGTTAGAATTAATGTACCTAATTTGAACGCTATAGCGCCATAGGATACAATTGTCATTTGCAACTAATCTATTGTATACTTCTGTAAAATGCGTCTCTTACTTATTTATAGAACCTACCGGTGAATGTCACATTGGATCCGATATATATATATGTGTGTGTGTATATGTTAAGTATAACAACACGTATGGTTAGAAATAATTGTCATATAAATGGGCTGGTTCATAGAGCAGCGCTATTACGTTCCGCGCTTTCATCGAACACCGACTTGCTTTATCTAGATATAATATGTTTATAAGCACAATATATTATTGGCTCAGTATTTTCACGAAAAAATTAAAAAACGGTCATAGCAAGTGTCTTAAATAACGTATATGATACAATAAAAAAAAACTCAGCGTTATCTCAACAATCCGACCAATGACGATGTACACCACTATTTGAAGGATGGAACGCTTTAAGACAGTCAGCCAGACATTGAGAATCATTGATATCCCCATGACTTTTTATGTCGACCTCGCAGGAACGGTAGCACTTTATTCGTCTTCTCGCCCTCTACAGGCCCATTGCCCGTTTTCCGTTCCATACTGAGCCGAATGAAAGAGCGCCACAAACCTCTGCATAGTGTGAGCTGCCCAGAAGTCAGGCCCAGCTAAGAACGGTACCGCTAAGCACAGTTAAAGGGCAACATAGTCTGTGAACGTTGAGCGTGAGCTGAAACCTGTGGAATGGCACAGTATTAGTGGTAGCAAGGCGTATAGCGGTGGCCACGATGCGAACTGCTGAGCAGCAGGGACTCGAAACCCCACTGTGGGAAAAACCAATGGGGGCCAATTGGGGGTGCAATCGCAGGATGGTTGGCTAGCCCACTTACGGATGTTGTCTATCCGATAAATATCATTAGTATAGCCGTAGTGATAATAATAATAAGCATGAGACATTCTCTAAAGAAAGCAACTTAACGCGCATAAAAGGAGAATCGATTTGCTTGGTTCGTCTATAGGCTATAGGGGGACATTTTGGCGACGGTATGGCGGTGCTAGTTGCTCCCAGCCAGCAGGCAAGGATAGCCAGTTGAGACTGAAGGGCAAAAAACAATAAACGTTACTTCTAGCTAACCGTTCATTTATACGGTTAACCTTACAATGGCAATTGTTGGCATAGCCCCCGGGCACGGCGGCTGGGCCATGAACCCTTGCAACTGCGTAAGCTTGCACATGATAGGCTAGGTGAGGTTAGGTTGGAAGGGTGCGTCGTATTGAGGTGGCTACACACGAAAACGAGAAGAGATGCTGGTGTCAGCTATAGCTATTAGACAGCGCACTGTAGAAATCGGTGCGAAAAGCCCGTCGGTCGGTCGTTTCAGTGTCGATAAGGCCTAGCGATGCTGTACAAGTAATTAATGCAAATTCGGCCAGCGTTTTGCGTAGCCTCAGCTTCTTTTAGCTCGCATAAGGGCATAGAGACCGAATCCTAAACCACTGACGTTCGATACTCCTTGATACTGTTGCAGCTGTTAGAGGACATCGCTAAGGTCTGAATTTGTCTACGTACTTTATCGTTTGTGCTCATTTGGTGCGTATTTATCAAATCGAAGACGTTCACCTATAGTTAGTGGAGTGTTCTGGAAGTAAATGTACCAGATGTAATGTAAATATTTTTGATAAATTAACACATAACTAACCAGCGGAGCTATTGCGTGCATGCTCGGAATAGCGATGATATGAAATGTATATCTAGACATCGTTCTTCATGCCTTGACAAATTGTATTTTAAACTTTTACTGCTTCATAATTGATGGACTTTAACTTTTCAGACATCACCGATTGCTACGCTAAAATGTAGAAGCATAATTATCTGTGATATTCGTGAGAAGCGTTTCCCAAGCGAGTTGTGTTCGATCACAAAAACTGATGCCACCATTAATTGATGTCCTGCTACCGACTGAAATTAAACCCCGTACTAGAACCGTGCATATTTGTTGGGCTATTATTTTGACAAATGAACGTAATTATATGGAACGAATCATTGGCATAATTAACGTACGAGTGGCTGCGGTTATACGATGTGACCAAGAACAGTTTAGAAACGCACAAAGTATATGGGTAGGCCATTGTAGTCAGTCTCTATAACATTGATCAATATTGCTTACGTGCGTAGAGGCGTCGCTTACAATTTCTCGTTGCAGGACATTGCCTATTAGCCTTTTTCGAGGAGAGTAGATATGGTGATAACTAAAGACGCCATAATCATGTGATAGTGATCGAGTTCAATATCTGTTGCTGCCTAGAAAATAGCACGTTTACTGTATGATAGGATTCAGCTAGTCGGCGAGATCAAGCTTCGACATAATGGCTACCATATAGGCTTACGGCTGGAAAATAAGCTTGTAAATATTCAGGGGAGGACGGATTCAGGAGGCGAAGCGATTTTTTCTTTCTTTCCTTCCTTCCTTCCTTCCTTTTACATGCATACCCTTCATTAAGAACGATCAAATGTTTTCTTTCGAATGGATCTCTCGTGGTAACACACATCGGGGTCAATATGGCTATGTGCGATTTTAGGCTGACATATAGACATAAGCAAGCTTCAACTGTGGAGTTCTAGACGTAATCAGTTGAAAGAGTCTCTGCACCGGACCGGTTATCGGCAGGCAAGCTTTTTACGATTGGTTGCAGCGCACCATTTATAATTTTGCGATAGACAAGTACGGCTCATGTCTATTTTCGCAGTAACATCCATGATTTATTATTTATAGTTCTATATTAATTGAATGGGTCCTCTAACACTCACGAATGGGTTACACTTCATGGATTTGGAAAGGCCTGTCATTTTTTTTTTCTTGGTCATAACACATAATCAGTTCTTTAAAAGAAACAACCTTTTTCTTAGGCCACGACGATGGCGTCATGGTGGCCTAATCGTGAGTCTATTCACTCGCATTATGTACTTAAGTATTAACCGAACACAACGTTTGTGGCTGTTACTGCCGCTATAATAAAGGTACAGCTGTTTTTTTCATTCCTTAATTGTCTATCTCAAAGGTTCAGGGCCCCATCCCCAACTAACGGACATCCTCAAAGAGCAGTCAAAAGTTCATACATTAATGTTGATTCATTAATTAACACCGGGTGTTAATTAATGAAGTTCATTGTTTCCAACCCTGAAACGTTATAGAGAGCTGCTCTACCTATCCAAGGGCTCACCAGTAACGCGAAATCTGATAGAACGCACAGTTTCATACTACTCAATAATACAATTAGTCGTTTTGATACCAATCCGAATGAGATTTACATTGCATAGTGAATTATGCCCTTACCGGACCAGCAATAAGTGCCCATCGCATAACAGGCCTTTGAAGCCGGTCTAGGCTCCGTCACCAAAAAGGCCATGAGAATCGTTTGGGGCAGCGGCGGCTTCGGCCTACTACTTATTTTGCTATTACGAGACAGCGAGTGCTAGGCCAGCACGGTGCAATTACCTACGCACAAAATAAATAACGTTGCTTAGACATTGTTGACAGTGCATACAACATACGAAGATAGGAGCTGTTTTCTGTAAAACAAATACGATCTTCACCCTCATCGATACCTTACACCTGTTTGCACCCGTTAAAAGAGGCAGTATCATATAGGTAGTCCGAAAAATACCATATAATATATACGAAATTGTTGATTATATTGAAATGGCTAAAATTAGATACCAGGCATCATCATAATTCTTAATTCGACAAATCCAGTTCGTAGCCAGTTTCCGACTGTGATTATTATCCTAAAACAGATCAGGTAAAAATATTTTACAATTAAAATAGAATCTATACTGAATATAATTAGTAAGTAACTTAACTGTTATTTTCTATCTTTTTAGGATCGTCTGTGCGTCCGATGCACTTGTGATGTCAACTCACTATGTAACGATATTATTATTTAGCTTAAAATAGCTTTTTGAACACAAATAAAATGAAACAGAATGAGCCTTAGCCGTTGCAGCGGACAATTAAATGTACGAACTGTTAAAGACGAACGATTTAGTCATCCGCTGAGTATTTGCTATGTAAGTAAAGTTCATTTCGTAGTTTGGTATCGGATAGAGCAGGCGTTTGACGAATTTAAAAAATTAATTACTATATATATTTTTTAAAAATTTAGCTATACAAAGCAATTAGGGAAAACAGTATTAAGGAAATTCTCTAAGGCATACAATTTTGATTATAGTTTATCAGTTTCATTGAATAGTTATTATTGTTTGTTTTTAAGCTACATTCATTCAACCTCTTAAAATACTAAATGTTTCAGAGAAAACATACTTATTATCGCAGTTTACCATTATAACATAGCGCCGAAATGATAGGCTTACACTTTAGCCAACAGTGAAAATATAGGTAAGATTTAAACTATATATATATAATATAAGTAAGATTTAAACTTGGTAGGGACTCTGCGAAACCTACTTGTTGCTGAAAACCTAGCACAAACATAGTAATAAACCTATTCTTGTTATCCACGAATTAGCGTTTTACGCGACTATAAATGTAACCTGACAGAGCTTCCGCCAGGCTTCGGTCTATGCGAAGGCGGACTGGTATTACCAACTCAGAAAACGCAGAAATTAGAACTCATTGAAAAAACATAATAGAAAGATTTTGACGCAGGTTCGTTTGCAGCAATCGAGCGTAGGTTTGGCGTACATCCCCTTTTTGTCTGAAATAGCTGGAACGAACACGCAATAAAAGGCGGGCAATTCAAAAAGAAAATTGTATCCATCGGCTCTTCGAACTCGACACGTATAGCAAGAGATAAATTCATTACCTTTCCAATCCTGTCTATAGAGCCACGCAAACGGTTAATATTAAGCTGTATGCTATCCTTAATGATTTTTCATTGCGTCGATTTAATTAACAAATGTTGATAAAATGGAAATAAATAGCCTGTTGACTGAACAAGACAAGGTAAAGTCGGCATGTTCGATTCGCCCTAGTCCGTAAAGGTCCCAGTGTACGCATCAGCTCTTCTGCGGTTCCATGTTTGACATTCGGAGCACTAAAAAGTAGCCTCGCCCCCGGTGGCGACGATTGTTAGACAGATCGATTTAGATTCATTATTCAAGTTGTTGACATACGCGAACTAATGTGAAAATGTTGGAGGACGCTGACATTGTGTTATCCGGTAATGCAATAAAACATGCTAATATGGCCCATGCGGATGTATTGTTCCCTACTTTAAGTTAGACTGATACTGTAAATGTTATTTTGAGGCGGTATATTTGAGGAGGATGATCAGACATGAAATTGAACGGTCTGTATCCTATGCCGGTATTTCTATGTTTATGATGTCAAGGGTGACCGTTAATTATGATATTGATGACAAAGGCAAATTTCAAAGCGCCGCGCGTCATAAATACATAGATTCCCTTATATTTGGCTTAACAGTATGCGGATACAGTTATTGTTTAAACAAATCGATGTCGATTGATTTTGTTCGATTTGAAACACACAGAAGGGAGCCTTGACTCACACGTGTCAAGGACGTCCTTTGCGACTTCGTGCCTTACGCGCAACATGCTAGACAAGAGTTGAGTGATGTCCTTCTAGGCCTGCTGCTAGCCTGAAGATCTCCAATTTCCCACCTCGTTCCCGAACAGATGGACATAGTCCATCTCATGCCGTTCGAGTCACCATTATATCTTTCTGCAGTTAGGCTACTAGTTCAGATTTTTCGTCACGGTTGGCTTGGCCCTTTTCTGAGTTCCGAAGGTTACCTATGGCGTTCCTTGTATATTTGGCATCTTTGTCCAACTAACAACGTCTTCTATCTGAATCTATGGGAAGCTCGTCCTGCAAGACTTACAAGTCTCGCAGAACGAGCTTCCCAGCTCCAGGCACCTTTATAGAGTGTATAGAATCAATGTACCTTCGGTCACTCATAAAATAATAAAAGAACGTTTAGGATAGAACGGGTGAAGGTTGAAAAACAACAACCTTTTGAATTAGTGCTCCACGCTCCCCGCACAAGCTTTATGCGGCAGTTAGGTTAGGATGCAGATTTACTCTTTGATGATGTCTAATTACTCAAGTAAGTTTTGTTACTAATAGTCTAGCATAAGGTTGCTATTATCCAGAACACATTAATTCTTCAATATATATTCAATTCAATCTAATTACGTTAAAGGGGGGGGGGGGGGTAATACTCAGTCAGATAGGTAGAAGCTATCGCAAAAATGAAAAAAATGTTATGTAGAAAATTTACTTCATTTTTCTTAAAACAAAGCTGTACGCGACTAATATAAGACTCACCGATATGTGATCAACCATCACATGGAACTTTGGAAGCATTCCTTATGTTTATCTTGTGTTTCGTTGAGTTAAAATTTATGTGAACAGTGTTCTTATCATTTTTATCAGTTAATTGTTGCTAGATCTCACATATCGGTGGTTGATGTCAGTCCACTCTTGCCCTCTTTAAGAAATAAAGACATCTTGGTTTCGTACAAGGTCTCGCATCATTCGCGGGTGAAACACTGCCAAGAAGACCATTTCTCCTCCACGTACACCGCTGTTTGCCGTGATACTTCGTATCCAACGAATAACGGCCAGACTGGAACAACCCAGTGCCCATAGCGACATCTGTCGGCCACGATATCATTGGCAGTTAGACGACTGCTGGTCAGACGTTCCAAGGTGTATCTCTGGTGGGCTTTGCCAGTATTCGACTGCGCTATGATGGACTATAGTTCTCTCTAATGCCAACGTTTTGAGGTGTGGGTATACATAAAGTTAGTGCTAACCCTTATTGCTGCTCGTGGATTGTCACTAGGGGGCGCGTACGGGATAAATTGGAATACAATGTCACTGTCTATAAACTGAATCTGAATAAGAACGTTCATCGAGGCGAAGTTGTTTACATGTGACGACAGAGATATTTGCCTGTTTATTTAACATCATTCCATTCGCTTCGATCCTGTGTTCCATGTCGTCAATTCAGTAGTTAGGTTTTCATTGGACCGCATCGAAACGTGCATGAACAGGCACAATGAACAAGTGGATGTGGTAGTGTTGAAATATGGAACTCCCTGCTTAATCACGCATAGTACGATCATAAACGGATACATGTATGGACTATCGGAAGCCTTTGACTGGAACATCCTAAATCCATCCTTAACGTATGAGTGAGCGAGCGAGTTGACCTGCTAAGAGGCGTATAGCACACCACCCCACCCGAAAGTCGACTTTTACTAGATTTTTCGTAATCTTAAATCCAAGGAGCAGGATTGTGAGTAGGATTGGTTTTTCGCACCATTTTAGTTATTTTGTTCTGGAGTCTGTACAGCGGATATCCTGTCGGGTTATTGTCGCTTAACGTATAGCGACCCGTTTCTGCTTCTCTGGAAGCCTCGCACTCGGTCGTTATGCAGCAAATTGGCGATTTCGAGTAACCAAGAAAATATTGTGTAAAATGAGCTTTGTATGGCTTCTCGAATCCCAAAAACGAGCTTCTGCCTTCATTATTACAAATTGGCTGCTTTGTCCTATAAAGATCTGCTTATCTTCTTAGTACCGAAAGTAATGGATGAAAGCATTCCAAAATATGTCCTAAGATATCCCAAAAGCTTCTCGTAAGTAATAGCCAAAGTGTATATTAAAGTGTAAAGCATTGGCTCAGTAACAATTGTTTGCAATCCGGAGATCGTATGAGTTCTACGAAAATTTCTACTGGGCCAGAAATGGGTTTGGGTGCTCTAAAGGTAATTTAGTTAAATGACATTTTTTTCGCTGGTGACCATCGTCATTTAAACCAAATTGAATGAAATGATGCAATTTCAGTTGAATGGGTAGAAAATACCACTTCTCTCTACTAGGTCATCGCTTCACAGGTCTTTGTTTCAAGTCATAATCGAGAGTTGCTGGTTTTCCCTTAGTGTACAGATTATCACACACGCGCACACTGTTGTGCATCTACAGAGAGAAAAAAAAAAAAGAGAGAGAGAACACTTCAGCTAGTCGAGTGTATTTTTGCGGACGAAACGTCACATGTACAGACGACGATGAACGCGGAACGTCAACTGGGAAATAGTAACGTAGGAATTTTCGGAGGGCATCACCGCTAAACGTTGACAAAAAAAAAGAAAGAATTGGAATTATGCGCAAAAGTTGTACTTGCCGTAGAATCGGAAACGTTTCGGACGACAACAAATATGACGTTTATTAGGACCGTTCCGGGGCTATCCTATCAGCAGGTCGTCTTTTTGAAAATTGTTTGGATGCTGCATTTCCGGATGTTGCTGATGCCAACATTGCTGAGTTAATCTACGAGTAAAATATAAGACTCATCCATGTATAAGACAGGTAAAAACACAAGCGATTATTTTTAGCAAAATCAATCATTTTACAAAAATCTACCACGTCCAATTTACACCGTTCTATTCTCCTATCGTACGCCTATATCGCATAATGCGTTTGTAAATTATTCGCTTGTTAAACGACTAACACTGGGATAATTATGGTTTTCCGAACCAGGAAGATGTCTACGGTCTGTTTTTCCCTCGAGGCATATACAGATCGAAACTATATGGGAAACTAATGCCTTCATCCTGTAGTTACCATAATGTGCACCATTGCAAGCTATAGTTTCGTTTATAAAGCCACCCTGAAAGCTGGTCAAAGTTCACGAGTGAGCAATTCACTTGCAAATTGAAGGCTTGTACCAAACTGTGTAGCGTAGTGTAGCAAATTCAGCTTCACTGCATCTTAACTCGGGCGAAGTGTCAGAGACGAGAGCCATCAGGTAAGTGAAGAACAATTAGTAGCCCCCGTATTTGTACGCGCGATGCGTTTTAGTTTCTTTAAGTCTGATCTACTAAGGCAAATCCGATATAGACTTTTAGCATTGAGCCTGTTAGCCCCTCGGTCTCAGGCGAAAGATGCACATTTTTCCTATATGGGTCTACTGCACATCCGCTCTTAGTGGATTCAAACGGCATTTTAGTGATCTGATGTACGTATTGCACAACAACGAAAAGATAACATTGAATATTCAGTGTAGTTTCGTTCGATAAGGCTGCCCTTTCTTTGTTGACACAGTCGATATTTATTAGGTATAAACATAACTGCCATTTTCTTTCTAAATCAGCTACCTCTATTATGGCAATTATAAAAACAAAATCATCGCATTGGAAAAAGGTCAGAGTGAGTGCAAACCTGGCGTATGAAAAGCAGGGATCCCATATAACCCAACAGAGTTGCATTTGTGTTAGACACTTCATGAAATGCTATGGATACCAGTCTTGACAGTAGAGCCAAACCCCCTTCATGTATCAGCTAACAAACTTAGATATTTAGTTTTTAATGTCTGATGAATATACTATGCACATTAACTGTGTATCATTATATGTATTTTACATGTACATGAATAATGTGAAAAATATGTGAGAACGATATAGAGCAAAATCAGAGCTTTATAGAAAAAAACCTACTCCTCGTTTAACAGAACCGCTTTGAAATAGGCCGAATACAAGATCTTTTTAACTTTACAGTAATAATGAACCAGTAAGTGCGCTATAGTTTTAGAGTTCCAGACATAAATAATCACACGGATTTTCGATTTTGGAACCTGAACTGTCGTTATGTCGTAATGCCACTGAATTTTGCGTTACTTCTATTACCATTTGTGCCATTCATTCTCAGACCATTTCCGTGATGAGCGACATTCACTTTCGCAACCATGAGTTGCAGGCAAAAGCGTTGGACCTATCACGCTCGCAGGCCCTTCTAAGCAGGTAGGCCCCCTTTCCTTAAACCGTATCCAGGTACGGTTTTGTTGTCCCCTAGTGGTGGCGGTGCCGGTGGCGATATCTTATGCATCGCAATCCTTAGTGATTCTGTACACTTGCAGATTTCGCAGTTTTTATCCTGAGTAGAGAGGTGAGGTGCGCCTAGAAATATGGGTATGAGGGATAATACTGAAGTAGTTGTCTTTGCTTAATGCGGAGTACATTGCGTGTGATTTATTGTACAATATATTGGTCTCCATAGCCAATGTAATTTGTGCGTTAATGGACTGCATAGCAGTGCCAACCATCGTAGGGTCGGAAGTTATCTCCTGGCAAACATGATAATGGTGTGTACAATATTATAGGCTAATTTTTAGTTGATATCAGAAGAAATTCATATAGTCGAGGCGACATCGAATCCTTTGGTCCTTATACGAGTCTGGTATGAGGGTCTAAGAGAACAAATAGGTCAGGTAGTCCGGTTTCAACGTGGCACCGCAGAAATTGCTACTTCAAGTGACTCATGAGAGCATTTACTCGTTTTTGAAGACGTCGGCATCGATGAGGCCGTCGATGTGTAGCTAGTTAATGAGTGTAGAGTGAGCTTTTTTGGGATGTATGCAATATAGGCCGCTTCATGAATATTTTGGAGCAGAGCCTAGATATCACTAGATAACTGCGCAGCGTTCAATCAAATGCCGAAGTACTAACAATTCGTTTTCTTATTTGGCCTAGACAAATACTAAATATATGCAGAATCGACGTAGACTGTGCCTGCTTATTGCCTAATGTGATAAATAATCATTTCGATGTCGAAGAAACGATCTGTTTATTTAAACTGCTTTTCATATCTATTTATTGCAGCGCTACTTAGCGGCAACTTTTTCGTACGCACCGGCCTATCTACTTATGTGATATTCTCTATGCTATATCTTTCCCTTCATTATTTAATCCTTTCCAGGACAAATATCACTGAAATGTTCGAATATTGTCCTCGCTTTACTCGATCTTCTTAATCCTTCGTAGCTATTCGCATACGTAGCTTTGGCCATTATGTCGTTTTTCTCTTCTACGGTCTAGCTATTCTTTTCTGATTGAAACCTTCATCTATCTTGTCATCCTCGCTAACTTCGTGATTTGATTCGGGTCCTCCTTTTGTTTGTTCTATCCTTCCTTGCTCTTTTGCTGGTCCTGCTGTCCCTGCCTAGGTATCACTTGGCCCTTGCCGGAGGATGAGCCCAAGGACTCTCATGTCGCGCGGAACTTTCCCCCAATTTTGAGGTATATCTCCTTTTTATCCCTATTATTCGGGTGGGTGCATTATGCCTTCATTCACCTTTGTATGTTGTAGTTTTTACTCTCACCCACGAACCAATTAGAAGACTTGGATTTTTGACCGCCCAGTGACTCTCCGAGTTCTTCTTTCGGTGCAGTCGCCATTGCTTCCTTCTTTGCGGTTTTTCCTTCGGTGGGTTCCTGTGGAAACTCGTTGCCGACTGCTCGTAATCTGGTGTGTATTTGTCTACCGTGTAACAGTTCTGTTGGAGATACGCACGTTGTCGCCTGCGGTATCACATTATAAAATCCCACCGTTTCCACAATACGTTTCGCGAGATGACCGTCCGGTTGTTATGCGGTGGCCATAAATCTTCCTAAGGTTCTATAGAAACGTCCTACTATCCCCTTTAGCTTATGGGTGATGAACCGAGCTATGTCTACGTTTTATTCCTGACTCAGTGAATTGTTTTCAAAATCCTTGACTGGTGAATGCATTTCGTTGACGATAGGGATTTTGCCCATAGGCCCTCTCTGTAGAAGAGTTTGTGCAGCGTCTCCATAATCCGGTTAGATGATACTTTCGGCACTAACTCGATCTTCGCCCGTGTGCGAAAATAGTCGATCACTGCAATCGCGAATCGGTGTGACATGTATACAGATCCATCTAGTCGAAATCTAGTTCAAGCCCGAAATCCACAAATTCTATTTTATTCGATTTTGTAACGCCTTTCCTATTCAGTGTAATATGCGATTGCTGGGTTTATTTTTACACGCTGTGCAGCCACTTATCATTCTGTTTTTTTTATATTCGACAAACACCAATACATTGTCGAAATATATTACTACTGTCTCTAGGCTCAGCGAAAAATGTTTTATTAGTTTCCGAAATGGGGCTGGCACCAGCGCTAACCCAGAACGTGCCCGCTTATAACAAAGTAGTCCTACTAAGCTGAGATAGCCCCAGAGTGTAATAAGTGCCATGGAATCGTATAACCCTTCTGCCAGCTCACCTTAATAAGAAACCGACGTCTTCTCCTTTTGAAAACCATTTTGCCCCTTCAAGTTCTATCAGTATATCATCTAGGTGTGGCGGCAAAAACCTTCAGGCAACGGGAGCTTGACTAGCTCTACATAAGTTTACGCATGCTTACAGTCTTCTGTCCATCCTAGTTGCCACAACCATGGCTGGCACCAACTCTGACTCCTTAGTTACTTTTATGATTCCCAATTCAAGCTGCTTATTTAGTTATCTTTTACTTCGTCTCTCACTCTGTTGTACTGGTATCTCCAATTTTTTCACCCTTTCCATGATCGTAGTCTTTGACACACCCCAATTTCCCTGAAGCCGATCGGACCTTTTAACTATATTTACTGCGCATCTGTATAGTGTGCATCCCACCTTTATATCAAGTTTGCCCAGCATGTCCCTTTCGAGAATCAATCCTGTTCTGTCGCCCTCCGCTTCCGTTGCCCCACAGTCGAACGCATCTTCCATCTTCCCCCAGTCCCTATACCTTTCCCTGAGTGTCCTTTCAGAATAATACCAAAATCCTTTGGCTCCCGTAGTTCACCTTTCATATCTGTGTACTTTACTATATATACTCCTTCTCCCATATGCGTATATATGATAAATATCCATCCACTGGTATAAATTTCGTCAAATTTGCCTTGTTAGTATTTCTCTATGTTTCGAGTTTTACGTCTGGTATCGCCGTCAGGCGCTTCATCAGGAGGCTCATTCAGAGCACGAGACGAAGTATTATCAGTATCTAGGCGACGTGAACTACAATGTATGTCAACGTATGCAGATACGCATTACCTGTAGGTGCCCTATACTTTGCTTTGTTCTTAGTTGCAACCCCGATACTTTTGGATCGTCACACCGTTTCGCCACTTTATCGATCCATATTCTTTACGACAATACAAGCCGATCTTACACTGGCCCATAGAGAAGTGCTTTATTGATTGCCTTGGTACCAAACACCGTGCGTACCATTTAGACCTTTAGCACTGCGGAACCGTAGAAAGCAATGCTTGCTACCAGCGGCAGCTCGCCTGTCTTCATCCCTTGCTGTTAATGGTAACCGATACCAGGTTATACATGTTGGTAAAGCACAGTAATACCGTATACCATCCTGGGAGCTAGATATCTACGCACATAGCTATGTATGTTCGCTCTGTATGCCAATATTCTTTTCTCTATATCAAGTATAAATTTCAGTAGCGCAAACTAAGATCAGCCTAAGCCGTAGCAAATGCAGTATACCACAGATCTACTGGGTCTGCCGCAATTCTTTTACAACCGATATAGGGTCGTAAGAAAAGCTTTTGTTCGTTATCATTCAATATGATTCTGTACTGGGTGCGTATCCGCATGTATGTGTGTGTATTTCATGTTCCGTGTGACGGTAGGCGCCAGCCAAGTCGGCACAACTTGCTTACCAACACAGGGTTCGAAACAAACGCAGACGCTGGCCATACCGTAAGTGTTCGATATCGACGGTTATCTAGAATCCCCGGAAGGGAAAAGCTAGACCGAGTCCTATAACATCTACGAAAGCCTGTAAACGTTAGAAGGACGTTCTACTAGAAGCTCCATTCCGATAGGGACGCTTTAGGAAGATGACCGATCTTGGACAAGCAATATATAAATATGTACGCATTGTACTTAGCGAACTGGCTTTTCGATCGTTCGTTGGCGCGCTTTCAGCTATAATATAAAATACAATTACTTGTAAGGAGGCTTGTACGGCTTGCGCTAGTACCGCTAAAGCGCGGGCAGACAGGGGGAGCCGCTGTTCCCCGTAGCGAGGCCACCCACTACACGCTCAAGGAACAGAGTCTTACTCGTCGTTCATATCTATGCTAATGAAAAGGCGTCGCGTAAGTCCCGCAGGTCCGTTGTGTTCTCTCGCGTACTCACACACATCTGTGCCTCTGCCGATGGAGCATCGTATGTCGAATAACCTTCCGCATGCCTTCTGTGGCTAAGTTGCCCTGTCGCCTCACAGGCCTTCACATCGTTCGAGGCGGCAGAGCAAACTGAAGCGTGCAGGCCCATATGTCGTTATCCGGGACTGAGGGGACGAAAGATCGTCTGAGGGTCTACGGCTTCAAGACCAAGAGAACTGTGGCAGTTGAGAGGGGCCAAGGTGATATCATGCAGCAAATGTCACCCAGCATGGAGTCGTCCGAACAAAAACATTGATGATAGGAGGAGCTATTCCAAGGCTTTATGTACAGTGCCGACTGTTCAGAATTCATTTGCGTCAAAATTATATTATTTATTAGCATTTGCATTGGAGTCGCGTACTTCATGAATCCCGCATCTATTAAGTGAATATCTCTCCATTCTGTATAAACATATATATTTTTATACAGGTACTAAGTGTAGCTGCGCTGATGTGTCTCAGTCCATGGTTCAAAAGTAAGCAGAGATATAACTATCGTCTTTTTTTTTGCACATAAAAGAGGTTCCTACGAGGAAAGGCGCGAACCCGGTGGGGGTGACGCCTTGGTACCGTTCTTTTGAGGACAAGGATTAGCAACCATGGTTGAGCGGCCCCCCAAAGAGAGAACCTGTATCCTGTATTGCTGTCGTAGCAGCAGCTATAGCTACTGTAGGAGTCACATCGATAACAGCAGTGGCGACGGAAGCTACGTATGCGACCAATCGCATAGTAGCTATAAGCCTGTGCCACTTAGGCGTCCAGCGAAGTTTTCAATGCTACTCAACCTGCCGTCATCATCGCCCCCACTGTCCTGTGCGCCCATCGTACTGCACCGCATCTGTCCGACTGTTTCCGCTGGATTACAGCTTAGCTGACTTAGTGGTTTAAGTCCTATCGATGGCGGTATCGCAATAGGCAAAGCTTCCATACCGCTACGACGTTCTTGACAACCTAGCAGCGCTTGTATAAATGGGCAGTTGTAGAAGAAGTATGGTTTTGTTGGAGTGAAACGGGCAAGTCTTGCTGCCGTTGAGGTTCGCATTGGTGATTGCCATATTTCAGCTACTGTTTTTTTATCCGTCATCTTCAAATCTTTGGCTTTTCCTGGTTTGGCCGACGCTCGTGAGTCTTTACCGCTATGAGGCACTTAAGTATAACTGACGTCTAGAGCAGTACGTTTCCGCCGAGTTGGAGATTACTTGTACAGACACAGTTATTCGAAGTGGAAGCTCCTAATCGTGTACAGCGGCATGCTGCTGCACATACATTTAGTATAAACTTCCGAACAGTTACTAGATTATTTCAGTTGTAGTTATTTCGTTACTGATATTGAGCCATCCTGTTATGCCATTGCAGTTGTCTTACATTAATTGTCCAGTCAGAGCGAAGCCTTGCTCCCTCTTCAATCTCTAAGCGATAATCTTAGCCGATAGCGATCGCCCACAATCTGTAAAGCAGCAAAATCAGTAGTAGAAGTTTATTTGCAAATGAAATAAACTCATCATAGAGCTAACGAGCGTAACGAACCATATACCAGTAACGAAAATAATCACTCTGCAGCGAAGGGTTCCATGCAGAGTTCGTCTCGCCTCAGGATAAGATACTGGATCCGGCAATAATTTACTTAGGGCGGGTTAGTTTTTCATCTATAGCAATGGTGATCAGGCGTCGATGGATTATGCAAAAGTTCCTGCTCGATTTCTGCGTAATCCATATAAAGCGGAACAGAAAAACGAAAGTGAGCTTATGCTAGCAAATATCTCGTGAACTTGTGATCAGATTTATTAGGCATATTCTAGTCTGTCTTGATGGTAGCTTTGTGGGTAACGTATTTGCCTGATAATCTTAAGGATACGTTGTGGTGTCTAGGCATAAGCATACTTCGTTTCCTGTTGCGGGCCAACCATCTCATGATATACCTAACGGTAGCGCCGAATATAAAATTCGAAATATAGAGTAGTATATTCTAGCCTACGTCATCCTATGGAGTCCTGTCTAAGTGGGAGGGAGTAGTGGAATATGGCGAGGCTAAAACGTTCACAAACACCCGGTGTACAACGCACTTCAAAAGAAAGTCGTTGCTTTAAACTACAAACATCTTGCTCGTTTTAGGCAAATGTTTCAATCATTTGACCAAACGGTCGAGAACCATTGCCAGCAATGGATCAGTGGTCAAGTATTTCCCACAGACTGATAGTTTATGGTTCTGTGCTTCCATCCATTGATTTAAATTAAACTCAAATACAATTTTTATTATATATAACTGTCACACTTTTGGGCTTATCGACCTTACGAGTCAACCCAACGGTTAGAGGTAGAATCACAAATGCAATAGCCGGTGCTGTTAGCGGCGAACTATTAAGATGGAAAAGTAACATTATAAATCTTACTATATTTAACCAATAATTCAATAGAATGGCATATGGAATGCTGATAAAAAAAACAGGTCTTTATTATTCTCAAATTAGTGAAGATAGGTGTACACAGTATTTCATTGTCCACAACTCATGGCCAAAGCAGGCCTTTGCCTAAAATGGAAATATATTGGTTTTTCCTTATCGGCTTTACAGCGCTCTGCAGATACAAAGCTTGGCCATCACGGACGATAGAGCAAACTATACGGTGCCTCTCGGCTAGGACTAATCTCAGCAATAGCCGGCTTGAAGGGCAACTAATTTTCCAGTAGCTACATAGAAACTGTTTGTGACCAGAGATAAATCGGCGCCGACCGGAAGGTTAGCTCAGAAAGAAAAAAAAAACGTAGAAATGATATGGCCAATGGGTGTACAGTGGAAATAGTCAAAGGAATCTAACAACAGCAGCAGGAAACTGGACAGAATTTACGACGTCCACGTTAGCGAAGCTTGAAATGTTAACAGCTACTTTATTTTCAGATACCCACGAAAATCTTGACTTCTGACTGACAAGCCAATGCTGATCTGTCAAACAAAAAAAAAAAAACAGAAAAAAGTTAGAATGATCAGCAATTAAGTCTAGCGGAATATTAGCGTGGGCAATCTTACTTTTAGAATCTTGTTTCGATTACGAGAACTTAACTATATTTGTTTAATTTTATCTAACCCTGCTTTAAGGAAGACGACGTTAAAAGACATCTTTTTGCGGATCGGATTAATTGTCAGTGTTTGGACAGTTTCCAACGTGTAATGCCCATATCGTCTATTCGTCGATATAATAGACCGTTGTATGCCGCGTGTACCTTCATTTGACCTGTTAGCCAAATAGTATACTTTGACTGAAGCATAAATAGATTGTTTACCGCGTTCTGCTCCAAAAGTTACCGACTCCGCGAATTTTCCCGACATTACCAGATTTTAGGGGATTTGACACCGCTTTTTTCCCGTGATTCTCCGAATAATACATGACTCGCTTTGATGAAATTGTAGAAATCGGTTTTTACCCAACTTTTCTCACACGCACAATTCGTCTATCTTATCTAGTCACCTTTGCATGCTATACTTACTTTCCTGCTATATAGTTAACATATAGCAACGTTCTTCGGTACATGACATACTCCCGCATTCCCGGACCGAAGTTATTCTCGATACAGCTAACAAACATCATAACTTATTTTGGATTTGTCTTCTAGCATTTTGTTCTGATTTGGCACTCGTCCGTTCTGCGTTCCTTCGGTGGGTTTTGAGTCGTTGTCCCAATACAATTTCGTCTGTTTGGTTTCGTCTATAATGCGAGACCCAGATTCTGACAAGCGTCAAGTGAAGTGGAGATGAGGAAGGGAGAAATGAATGTCGACATTAGCGTCTGGCAACGTCCGATATAGTCGATCGTCCGTGGCATAGTTGGTCCCCATCAGCCCGTCCACCACTTAGCTATATATTGTGGTGGTGAGGTTTGTAGCATGCGCACACGCTAATGGACTACAGCTTTGCCCCTTTTCTTTTCGCTCGATGGCTTTGAGCACTTTGGACTTAATCGCTTTGCATGGACTGAACCAGATTTTGCTTCAGTTAAAGTAGCGCAAGTCCCTCTTAGTGTTGCTTGCTGGCTATCGTTTTCTCGATATGAATTGAACAAAGAGTGAAGTAGTCTAGGGATTGAAGACCCTTTAAATGAAAGCTAATGGAGCCGGTCAGTTACTCGAGCGACGATCGCATCGCGAAGTAATGGCAAATGATTCCGGGTTTACACCTCCGGGAAGAGGGGGGTAGAAACTACTACGGCTACAGGCGGTTCTATTATCCGAGTGGTGGACAATCGAGCTGTCACTCTATTACCCCCGAGTTAGATGTGTAAAATCGAAATGCCTGTAACTATGTCCTCTTCTTCATACTTCTAGTATTTTATATGTCGTTCCACTCAGCTGGACGCTATTTACACGAATGTCCACCAGCAAAATGGCCTTCAAAAAGAGGAGGCGGGATATCCCTAGAGTGGAACGTTCTTAAATTTTTAGGAGTTTCGCACTAGATTTAATATCAGTTTTAAATAATAGCAATATAATAAGCAACAGTATTAGCATTTTGACCAAAAATATGTTTTTTATATGTAGATAGAGGACATTTCAACATTGCTGAACTCAGGATTGCCTGTTCCCTAAAAATAAAAACACCTTTAAAAGCATGTTGGTCCTACTCACGCGATAAAATAATTGCAAAAATCTTGAAGAATAATGACTAAAACTTCTTATGATGACTAAAAAACAAAGGAATAAGGACTGCTACAATAGAGCTACATGAGATGCAGTTAAATGAGCACCAGCGAATCGTTACTGCGTCTGAATGCAAATTTGAGGTTGGTTGGATGCCAGGTTTATACATACATATATATATATATATATATAATTTGAACGATTGCAACTTTTGTTTTTACGCATCCCTGCATATTATTTAAGTTCCATAAAAAAATGTCACTGTTCTGCTGTATTTCCGTTGATGTTCCATTTATAACGTCTCAAAATGATGCGAGCCCACAACTTGACCGTTCTCTAAACTTTTGAGAAAATTTGCGAGTACTCTTTCTTGGCTGATAAAGTTCATTAATACTTTCGGTCCTCCGGAACGTTATTTATGAACATCTTGAACGGTTCAATTTGCCTCGAATTTATTTTTTATCCAATTAATTGTAGGTCGCAGAGGTGGATCAGTCTGAAGCAACCTACGATATCGTGTTTGTACTTTTGTTACATTTCCATAGTTTCTATAGTGTTTTTAAATTTAGAACTACAATGGCGTTCTTTGCTAGCTTTAATCTACTCATTATGTCCAATTGATTATAGACTGAAAAAAAGAACAAACAAATTATAAGTTGTTAAATAATGTTTACATTTTTTGGGACGTTTATGTAAAATATACTTCTAAAAGCCCCAGCGACGACAAGGTGACACAACGAACAGTTCTACAAAAAACTTGCTTTATTCACACAGATTGTGTATTATGAGTCGTTGGCTTGACTTTAATCAGCGGCACCTGGCCTTTGTCAACCTGAGGTTTGGTCGTCTAACCTACCGCGTCGAACCGTTATACTACCGCCCGTTCCGTTTCATTACTACGACACGAGGTTGGTGTGCGACATCCGTTACTTATACGGCTGGCGTCTTGTACGTTTCAACAGCCGATAGGGCTTGGAGCAGCATGTCGTATTGCGAAAATGGGCCGTTTTTCTGCTTATACGTAGGGATAATGTGAGAACGAAGAAAGTCAAGAACTTCGTCGTAAACATGCGTCAAAGAGAAGTATGAGAAGGCAGGGGAATGCAAGGATTTACGGTTGTGAGGCTCGTCGAAAAGGAAATATTCGCTCTATATTCTGGCCTGGAAGGTGACACACTACTGCTAGCGTTAGGCAAAACAGAAATTCAACGAAATCGCTGCAAACGGAGACGAAACCGAGATGGTACCCGTATCGTTAAACTGAGGTGCCACGGTCTTTCAGTCTCTTCTTCTTTCAGCACGAAAGCAGCAGTCAGTGATATTCTCCTTTGCCGAAAAAGCAATCCAGCCACCTCAGTGGAGCTGCTATACGGACTCCTACCTTGTATGGAACCCGCATGAGGCAAACCAGCCAGTTGGCGACGGCCCGGGCAAGGACGAAAGAAAAGGCCTTCGAGGTAGGTGTTTAGATGTATGGCATTTTTCGGTGATTTCAGTTCTCTTCATGTCGTGCTCTTTCTTCGAAATCAATTTTACCTGTGCATGTAGTAAGCATGTAAACACTTGCTAGCGATTTGGATCCGAGCTCGGAGTCATCTTTAGGAGATAAGAGGAAAACAGAGAGCCGATACCTTCGAAAAATAGGGCAACTAGGTGAATACAAAAAATATGCCTTTTATTTGTTAAGGAGGAAAAAAATCTTTGGGTATGCATTGTGAGTCTATGTTGTTTATAGTCTTGTGTTAAAGAATATGACGAGTATTTCAGAAAAGTCAACAAAAGCGCTAGCTAGTTAATAGGGTCTATTTGAAGGAAATGCACGGAAGGATCTAAATAATTTCAACAAAGTGTGGAAGACCGGTCATCCACTAAAATTAGTAAGTAAACTTAGCCAATAATAGACGCAGACTAATTTTATTACATTATTTCCTAATAATTTTTATTATAAGCCTTTAATCTGCGGCATATGGCGATAGCTGTCAAGCAAAGTTCTCTCTTAGAAACAAATTTTTTAATTCAACAAAGAGTCAATTATTGGACGTACCCGTTACGATCGGGATTATATTGAATATCGAGCTAAATCTGTTAAAGCCAATTAACCTGATATTTGTGGCAGATCGAAACGCGGAACTATACCCAAACCTTGTTATATAACCGCCACAAGCAGTCTCTTCCAAAACATCCTGACGCGACCTGAAGGCTTGTCTGCATCGCAAAAGAGCAAGCAAAGTATTGAAACTTATCGATTCGCAATATCTGATCTTAGCAGTGTTGTCGGCTCCGGGAAAAAGCGAGGAGAACGACGCGCTCGTATTGTAACGAGAAGAGACCAATGCAACATGTTGTTTTTTTCCCACACAAGATCAGAAAGACGTCGCTCATTCTGATCTTACAGATTAAATTCAATCATTTCTATTTATAAAGTTAGACTTCTATTGTGATCACTGTAATTGGAGCATGGAAAAATTTCATCTGATAAATAGTCCACTGGAAGCACATGCCGATATACCGTAATGTCGAAACGGATAACTACGTATACTCAAGGCCTTCGTTCGTATTGCCGAATATAGATTATCTACATACTATACAATTACATCCTTAATTTCGAAATAGTGATCAATCTGCCAGGTGCAAACAGAGCTAAAAGTTGACTATGGCAAAAAACATTTACAACACCAGAAGGAAAGGATCATTCTTCTTCCGTTTCGTGGATTCGATGTTCATCAAGAACCTAACCGATGACTTAATTGCAATTTAAGCTTAATTTCTATTTCGATGCTGAGTTGAAAAGGTAGCTCAATCGGGTCGACGGTTGCAACAGATTGGTACATACTTCTTATTTTACTTTAGCGCCCTTTCATATAACCCCATTGTACCCTCATAATCTAGTGTACGGTAGCCTCAATAACAAACGGATCAACGCGTGAATTTGATAGCCGACAGTTAATCACTTGATCTTCAATGTTCGTTTGGGGTATTAAAACATGACATCATCAAATTTAAGTTAAGGTCATCAAAAATCTTCTCTGGAAGATCGATCAGTTTTTCTATTCTTTTCTATAATACCTTCTGTTTTGCTGTAATTAGAAAAACAGTCTGTCCGATGCATCAAACAACACGATGGATCTGCACTGTTGCGGAGAAAGAGCCTATCTTAGCCTGTTTATGATATGTGCACAACGCACGACAATACCTTGGCAATCCTGATCGCTGCCTGGGACTATCGGACGTGTAGCAGGAATGACGACTATGCAAAAGTAGCGTTGCGAAGCAGGTGACGATTTAAACGAATGTATTAATAAAAACGTTTAGTCTTCTGCTTTCTAAATCAAGTTTAAGTAGATATATACATGTTTGTGTGAAATGATGGGGAACTTTCGGCATGAAACGAAGTGCGTTTACGCGCGTTTTTGGACTTCGGTCCTTGCGCCCTCAAGTTAACTAGGTAAACACAAAACCGCTGCACTGTGAGCGGGATTCATCTACAAGCTGAGAACTATACCTTCATTATCTATGGATTTCAGAAACTTTTGAGTAACTGCGAGCCAAAAACCTAGGTGGGCTATTACAGTCGTAGTTGCTGATTCTTTAGATACGTACTGAGTTGCATTAATTCATAGCTTAGGACTTTTTAAACACGGCTTCGCAACTATTGCACTGCTCTATCGACGACTTTTACTATGAACACCGATACATCAGTAGATGTATATATAATTATGTGTCATAAATTAATTTATATATATATATATATAAATTAATTTTACCTCATCGAGATAACCGACCGATAATCGACTGTCTTATGTCATGTCAACGTAGCTTTGCTTCTATTGAGGCTTACTTTCGTCAGAGTAGCTGATTGCTTGTACGTTCTCTGTGCCCGCGACGAAATGTATGAAGCAGACCGTAGAACTTCCCAACGTATTTAAGATATGTTGTTTTTTTTGAATAACTCAATGAGTGGTCCGTCAAAAGTGCGGTCTACTACTCAACGATTATTTTTCAGCCAGTTAACATCAATCAATCATTGTTGTGAAGATTGTTCGTTACTACGGAAACTTAAGTGTATCTTACCGCTTCGTACCAGTCGACTATACTGCATAGAGACCAGACTGCATACTCTAAAGGTCGAGACGAATAGACTATCAGTTAACTTGAGTGTTTTAATGAGCCAAACTGAGCTGTTTTTCCTGTTAACTTAATACCGTGGTCGCACAAGGGGTCACCTTGGTATCTGATACAATATTTAGCTATTTTGATTGTCTGGGCAAAGAGCGATCCGCCTCTAAAAACTCTTAACTATTTACGCTCATAGTGCACACTTATTGATCAATACTTAGAATATCGATCGTGATGCTTGACCGCTCAGCTATGAAGCACAATTAATAGCTGTTTATCTAACTCTTAAATATAATACTAACTTCGAAACCAAGCTGCGTTAATCATTATGGATAGCCAATCAATGGTGCAAGGAAATACGGATGTGTTTATTGCTTTTGATGCCATCTATATATCTTAAGGAGCGTTGTTGTTCGCTCAAAAGAAACAAACCACTTTCTCAGCGTTTTAGAGACCAGAAATTAGGCATAAGGGTTCACTGAGGAGTAGACCAAGGTCTGAAAGGTTGCTGAAAGTAATTTTATCATCAGCAAACGATAACGGGATAGCGATGAAACGAAAGGAATAAAAGTTCTTAATGTTTACTTGGACGCAGAATCTCCCATAATACTGGTGGCAGGATTGTCAGTAGCAGACGGAAGTTGCGGCTCGTAGCACCGATCTCCCTACCGATAGAAGTACCTTTTCAAAATGTGTCCTCTTGATTGTTTTGTCTCTTTCCGTCTCACCTAGGTGACAACCACGCCTGATCTGCAACATAGCGACTCCTAGGGAATATTTCCCAGGTGGACGTCTCAGCCGCGCCTACACCGTTAGCCTCAAGCGCACTCCGGATACTTCGGGCTTGTCTGCTTTATAGGGCTCTGTATGTGTGTGCGCCGTCAAACGGGCAGCCTGCCCCACTTTCTGTTCTTTTTCTCGTATGGCTCGCTAGTTAGTTGAGTTCACTTTTGGAAGTTCTTGCGTTTCCTTCGGCCGCCGACGGCAGAGTACTCAGCCAAAGCTGTCAGCAGTTTAAAGCATCGAAGACAAGTTACGGCTTCTACAGACTTTCTGTACCTTCGGTTACTCTCTACAGCGTAGCGGACGCTCGATTGGCTGACTGGCCAGCTGCCCGCCACCAGTAGGGTGGTGATAACTGAGACGCTGTGGGCTTTTGTAAGAGAGAAGCAGGCGATACCCACTGTGACTACACTACCCTTTCCAGCTTTGTGGCGTCAGCGCCAGTCCTCTGGGGATACCCTCTACAGTCTCAAGAACTATTAGCGTAATTGCCCTCGGGCGGCAAACGCGTTGGCTGGTATTAGTGTACCTTGCCACATCACCAGCGTATTAGACCAGGCCTAGTCTCCCCAAACGTCTCCCCTTTCCCTCTATTGGCTTTTACGTATTGAGACAGAGGCAACCTTGAACCCAGCGAACAACCGGTCCGCCTTAATCCAGATCTGACCCGTTGTTTCCCAAACCGTTCCCGAGTCGAGTAATCGACACGCTGGGCTCGGTGGTGGCGCCGATGGCTGTACTGGCCGTAAAGCGTGCCTCGGCGAGAGAAGCAGCAGAAGCCCTTGCCCAGTCCTTTGGGACTGCAAATCAGCCAAGCAAGAAGGACCAATGGAAGCCGTGAGGCTCCTTCTAGCTAAATAGTAAGTTTTGTATAGGTTAGAAAGGCCGGGTGCGGTCGAGCTCGATAGGTCAGCAACTTGGATAAATTATTGGGCTATAAGCCTGAATAGTACGTTAAAGTACAGGTCAAACGCCCAAACTGAGACTGAAAGATATGTATAATATAATTAAACTGGGAGAGAAAAGAAGCGAGGAGTTCGCCTGGTGCATAGTTTTAGGCTATCATTGTAAAATATCTAGCTGGAACGGACTTCATATGAACTGCCTGACGAGGCAAAAAGCTATTGCTTTATATAGATGGAAGACATCCAGGGGTGACGTGCTTAATTTAATGATAAGGTAGAGGGCATATGGTCTTTGCTTATTGATTGGTAACTGCACGACGTACAATAGAAAAATACTTGGTTACGTTGAAAGAAAGCCTAAATAAATCTTTCGAGTTTTACATTTGGAACTGCCATTAAGCGTTGCAAAGAAGCGTATCTATGCCCGTCTTAGAACGTAAACTATATAAAATGTTTCATAGATCCACACATCGGCACGGTCACTCCATTTATTATCTTCACCTGAGCTATTGCTTTGGTAAATGAAAGTAATTTCTCTTTTTTTTTTTCACCACCTTCCAGGATATACGGCCTACAAATAAAGCATCGTAATTAATCACACTATATACGTATGCACATATAGGCAATGACACACACAAATGGATATGTAGCCAAACAATGTAACAACCTGTGCATGAAAGGCGGTTTCCGCTTCGTTGTATGTCTTACGGGGTATACAAGAATGGCTCGCAGGCGTCGATATTTGTCTCTGATAATGAGCTACAAAGGGGTAACTCGGCGGGCCAATAGAGAGGGTCTACAGTTGTATCCGGTTTGCGTCCTCCACATCGCAAGCGATGACTGGCCACAAGTTTTACGGGCTATTCTTCGTAAAGCATAAGCTTGCTTCGATCTTTACGTTGCATGGTGTTAAACGCGATCATAATGTGAAAGGTATGAACATCAATATTGTGATTTCTCATTGAACCTAGCTAGCGTATACACACGTGTATGTACAGGGCGTTTGAAAAATTAAGCAACTCTAGAAGTGATACATCTGTTCCGTCAGTTTAAATCATTATTTTAGATAACATCAAAGTTTAGCTAAGACAGTGCACGAATTTTGAAATAAAGTCATGCTTCTCTGAGATCAGTTGTTGTAGCTTGCCTCCCTTTAATTTGTTTATTTTATCAACATACACATTCGTAATGATAGGATAAATAGGGAAGAAAATTGGGTTGCCGTAAAGGCTAAAAAAAAAAAAGTAAAATCGTCAAACATTCAGTTATGGGTCGTTGTGAAGTATCCCACAAGATACGTGACTTTTCATGTCTATCGATGCTTGGTTAATCTAGAAAAAGAAATCCAATGTTTCAATGCGAATGACCCGGAGCAAGCCTGCGTTTGGCCACTTATTATTGCCGTTTTCTAACGCTCCTGTCTTCTTTGCCGCATATGGGTTATTCCATGACGAGACATTTCACCAGATTATATCATATGTTAGATCTTTGAACGCATGCGCTCTCCCCGTTACTTCTCTCTGGTCTTGTGTCGACTTTTTTCAGTCATTGTTTTACTTTGTCGATAAGTACGAAGAGACAAACCTTTGCGACAAAACCCTCGACTTAAATCTGTAAACCCGTCGTTCTTAAATATTCACGAGCTGACTCGTTAGTCTGAAAACGTCTGCGCAGCGTTCCAACAGAATCATTTACCGATAGCTGGGCGGTGTTGGAGCATCGCGTACCCTGTGTACTATTAGACTGCTCGGTAGATCGAAGAACTCCATGGGCACTGGAAACGGCTTCCTCATCCGCTCGAAAAGATAAAGTCGCTACTATTCTGGAGCGCTTATAACACAGTTTCTGTTTTGTATACGAAAAGTAGTAATTGGAGAGAACTGCAAAATGTTCGGCGAAGCGTGCGAACACAGCTTGAAAAAAAGGGAACAAGAAGGAGGAAGGAACATCATGGAATCTAAAGAAAAAATATGCTATTTACTGAATAATCCCTCTCCCGGTGTTGCTTTCGTGAGGGATACTAAAAAAGCAAAGAGCGGGGTGCATCAGGTCTCATCCAGCTTGCATGTTCAGTCTTCTTATTTCGTATCTCCTTCGAAACCTCACGGCAGACGCTACGTCCTTCAAGGGCCTTGCCTGTCAGAATTCTCTATGCCTTGATATGTGGGGCCTTAACTGGAATTCTTTTACCTCTGTCCGTAAGTTCTGCTTATGAATTTCTCTCCGCCTTTCCATTAGGGGGGCCATAATGTATCATGCAAGGCCGTTAGTTTCCACCGTTGAGTAGCCACTGGAGACGGTCACGGCCGGTTTTAGAAAGTTGACTGACACATAGCGCCAAGGCAAGTAGAGATATGACATGGCAGAGGAAACTAGCAAGAGCTTGACGAAGCTGAGTAAATTAAGGTGCCCCGTCTACTTTGTCGGACTACTGTTTTGATACTTCAGTGCTCAACTGAATTTCTGGAAGAACATGCGCACAGCAAACATAGAGGCAGCAGGAAATCTCACCTTTAGCTGACATTGGATTTTTACGTACAACGGTGTCAAATAAAGCAAACTTATTTGAGCCCCATTTGTTTCCTTAATGATGTAATTATTTCGAGCCGGTAGCGTTTCGTGCTTCACTTATAGAGGCCTATGCAAGCACTTCGTAAAATTTTAAATAACTCTACGAAACAGATACTATACAAGCAATCTAACGACATAAAAACCTCAACAGCCTTTGTACAATGAACACTTGAAAATAAATATTGCGAGTCGTTTAAGTCCGCGCAGACAAATTAGAACTCCTTTCACCTTCATGTGATGTCCGATATTTGCTCCAGAAAATAGGATTTACTAAGTTAAAGGCTAGTGTCCTGTAATATTGTAAAACGTAAACGAACTATTGCAGCTAGCGAAATGAGTCTGTATGTTTTCCTGGGAATATCTACTTATTGAGGTTATCCGTGTTGAAAACGCGGTGACAGTCGGAGAAAATACTGTTATCCAATATCTGTCGATAAAATAGTCGACTGCTGTTATTAGACAGTGTTATTCTTCTTGATATCAAAGTTGAGTATGGCATACATTTTTGTTAGGAAACATACGTGCATTGACTTACGTTTTAGGCTATAAACATAGCTTGAGTGGAACCAAGGACTTGAACGGTCGGTCGGTAGGGAACCATCTCTTAACTACCAACCGGCCATCGTCGAGACGTTTTAGACCAATAGATACTTCTGACAAAGGCAGGCCGAGGAGTTCAAAACCAAAGCCCATTCAAATAGGCTATGGAAAAAAAACAACGCTCTAGGGGACACCTGGCTAGCTTCATTCATCTTAGAAGCCATAGAAGGTAAGGCAGCCCTGTTCCGTCAGACTCTGCCTGTTTCTTTCGTGAACGTTTCCACGCTACGATATTTCATTTTTCCATTACAACGGGTGGAAGCAGCGGATGTCCAAGCTACCACTTTCTGTAAGACCCGTAGCCGCTGTAACCCAATGGACAATGGTGCGTAGCGAGGCCAAGAAAAGTAGGTCAAGAAGGTCAGGGGCCTACACCTATAACGCGCTCGTTCATTCCATTTTTTGACGGTAGCAACTTTTGAATGAATTAGTGCCTTGAACTTTATTCAGAGTCGTTGCATCACAATCCAAAACTGAAAACGTAAGTGGAAATGGAGAACTTGCCCGTCGTCGTTAATGTAAGCACGTACGGAGAAAGGAAGACAATGGTGAACTTTTACTCGAGCCGCGGGAAGTATGTGATTTTGAAGGGCGTATTTGTAGCGGAACGTATAAGGTAGGAGCAGATCCAGTTAGAAATATCCTTAATACAGACACGAGCCATCTGGTATGGGAAACGACTGTAGTTTTTGGAGCTCTATTGTGTTCGTTTCGTAACCTTAAGAACCGCAAGGTACTCATAGATAACTCTAACTTAATGCATCTAGAAGTAAACAATGATGCTTTGAGGAGCAATCGTAGGTACCCCACATTACGTAGATGTAAGGAACGCATAGACTGCTTTTTGTATGGATGTCTGCGCATTCTGTTAGTAAACAATTTTGTCAGATGGTATAACAAGGATTTGTCTAATAACGCATATGTTCGTTTCTTAAACGAATACCCACTTTAAGCCAGTGGCAATTGGGAGAGCTAAAGTTCGTCAAGTAAATTCACTTATGATTACTTACTTAATTCACTTACTTACTTGACAAAAGCTTTACACAGATTAACTTAATTTCAATACATTTGACAGCAGATAGATGTATAGGGACAAAAGTCAATTATCGTGCACTAATTGTTCATTACGTAGGTTCTTTTACCCACTGTAATATCAGCAAGCATGAAAAAAGCTTGAGAAACGGAGGAATTTGTCAGTCATGTAGTCTTTACCTTAGCACTCGGGCAGAACTGCCCAGATATTTCATTTGGTCAGTTATAGCAAATTGCTCCCCTACGACGTTTATAAGTCTTGAATATGCATAGAATTTTAAGCGAATATTTCAACGACTAGCGCACAGCATATGTGCGCTGGGAGCTGAGCCAAGGATGATAACATCCAGGGGCCGGGCCGTAGTAAGGCTTAGCTAAAGGACTCACAGCATAAATCTGAAGCACGTTTCCCGCTAACTCGTATAGCCTTGTACAGTAGGACACACAATGAGAAAACCTAATAGGGATTTCAAGTTGACAAGCTAACCGAATTGGCGGACTGGCGAAGACTTAAGCCGATTTTTTTATGGTGCGGCTATTTTGCTTTTCCCTAACCTTCTCCTAGCCTCTTTCCACCTTTAGACGAGCGTCCAGTCGACCTACGTCTACTGTGCAGAAAAGTAGGTTTGGACACTACGTATATCTTGAGAATGTCACTTCGAACACTGATCGAAAATAGCAGCGAGCATTAGTACCAAGTCGAAGAGAAAAAATAATGGAAAAGAACATTGGCGAAAGCTATAGTCATGAAGGGTAGCCTTTTCAATGCAGCAAGCCTGATGGCATTTGTCAGCAATGGTCGTGTAATAATTTTGTATGTACTATTGAGAATCGTAAATGTCAACCCTGTAGCCAATTTTAGTTGAAAATCTGACACTTAAAATCTACTTTAGAGCTCAAATGATCGCTTACTAGCACCGCGTTGCCATGACATGCATCAACAGTTAGCGTTGTTAACACACATTGGCAGCAGACCCTGCTGCCTCTGCCGATATCTCGAAGTGTTCAGGCGTATTCGGGTGTCACAAATGTACTATCCGCTAGCTAGAATCGCAGAAAGGCCCGTTGCTAACACGGTGCCCACTTTGATAACGGTTGACAACAACCAACTAATTTGTGTCGCCCATGTCACGTATGTATTGTAAATTTCATCAAGCGTTGGCAACTGAGCCGAGGTCTGCGTAAAGGGCAGCGTAATAATGGGTCTTATCGTCGGGTGGTGGTAGATGTTACGGATAGCTTGTGAGGTCGATGGTTAGACCGGTCGTTTGTTTTTATAGTGTATCTGATCCCCCGATCCTCTGCCATTCTTCGTGAAATGACGTTTGTCCTTTTCGGCGTTCATTTTCCGTTGACGCTCCTGTCCTTCCATCTGTATTTGAAAAGTACCCGACATTGATGATGTGGATAATAGCATGCTAGCCAGTCGTCACCAGGATGGACGGCGTCAAACAGAGAAAGAAAGAAACGCCACGCGCGCAAAGCCCAAACAATAGACGCGTAATTCGAAGCACGTTCCTATTTGATCTGATAGCGCCGTGCTCAATACCGGAGTGGTGTCCATAGCTAAACCCTGCTGAGGTGCAGCACTTCTACATGTAGCACGTAGATGTAATCAGGGACAAGCGTTTTGTTCCTAGCAACGAAGCGCACAAACAGTAGGTATCTAATCTTAAACCTATCTACTTACTTTATTTAAAGAATGGAAGCCTGTGTATGTCAGCAACGTGGTACACGGGAAGACGTTTGCTTGCACGAATACATCCCTAATAATACAATTACGAATAATTACAAGCGCAGTTGTTTTTTCAATTGAAGCTCCATATATATATATATATATATATATATATATATATATATATATATATATATATAGTAACAACACGTTTTCCGAAAAAACATTATCAAATTACAAAGTACTTAATGGAATCTTTGAGAAAGTAGTTATATCAATCATAAGCAACTCTCGTTACAGGTTGAATTTTTTAGGCCTCTTTAACATATACGTTAGTAATGACCTTATATATAGGGTATATTTTTCGGATACCGAGCTATTCATGGAATAGGTATAAAAAGTACTACAAAAATATGTTTTTACTTGATTTAAAAAAATCAACGTTTCAAATGTTAATTATTATATTTCCTTTCATTGAGTATGTTATTATTTTTGAAGGGTACTTTATTTTTTACAAGATTGAAATCAATCAGTTAGGTTAGAAATTAAGTAGGAGGAATTAGAGAAAGACACTTTAAATAATTTAACCCATGAAAAAATTAATTTTAAATGAACTATCATTTTCATGGCATGAATTTCATTTACAAATATAATTAGGTTATTGTGCCGTGTCTGTATTGTGTGCGACGTGCAACTGTATATAATGAAGGCATCCTATACAGATAACCACTGGAAGTAAATTTAGTTTATTTTTATTCTAGGTGATAAACTTCTATTAAAAAATCCTCAAAAACAAATATTTTATGAGCGTTTCACCGATTAAATTAAATTAAATATTGATTGTTAATTTATTTTTCTTCTTATAAAAAGAACTAAGTTGTATTGCATAATCAATATCTAAGATTTTTTAATACTACAAAATATAGAAAATACCGTATTATTATTTTGACAAAAGACGTTTCCTTTTCAGTATAACCTTTAAGAAATAATTTATTTTTATAAAGTTAATATGAATAGCATTTCATGTAAATTAAAAATATTTGTCCAATAATTAAATAAAAAAATCACTCCAAATAATTCTTCTATTAAATAAAATAAATGTAATTTCGGAGATGCAATAAAAATCAATACTAAAACAGGCAATATGGTCCAATGGTCGATTATTCCGTGTATGGCCATTCCAAAAATAGAATAAACCAGTCGCATTCGTCTTTTGCTTATACATGTACGAACCTTCCTAAGGAGTCTCTACTTCAGCTAAACTTTAATATCAAATACATAATGTGTATTGCACGACACCGTCTGCGCTGTTTTACTCCTCCCTCTGAGCTTCTTTTTCTAAAAGTTCGTTTAATGCAAATGGATAGTTTATCGTTATCCGGCGAGCGTTAGCTTCTCCTTCGTAGAGACCCAGATAAGACACCGTTCCCCCCCCCCCCCCCGTCTGCAAGATATCCAAATTGATCGTTTCTTGTACGCAACGCCCGAAACAACCTATGGCAACCAGACGAGCGATTAAGAAGCCAGAGTCAAAAGCGCAGAGAAGTGATTGCTGTTGCCGGTGCTTCTATAGCAAAACTAGCTTTACTGCATACATTATTTTCAGATAAAAAAAAATCTCTCACTAATACCAACATTCTGTGCGGAGCCGAAAGCATAACGTCGTGTTCACAGTATTGGCTATCCACGCAAAACTGAGTTAGGCTACATACGACGATTTTTCCGACAAGGACAAGGGTGTTACTAATCGCCCCCTCCGACGTGCTCAGGTCTCTCTCAAATCGCCATGAATCCCGATTGACCCCTTTCTCATATCTTACGGCGAGTCACTCTCTCGACTCCCACTCTCAAGTTCCTATACAGCCTGGATAACGAAAGACACACCGTGACTGCAGATTAATCCTGTCCCCCACTTTTCCGTCTTCTGCAATGGCCGCGTGTGATCTGCCGCTTGGCCTTATCAGCGGACTGCGTTCCTGTAAAGTAGGCGCCATGGCTGGACAGCTACATAGTATGGCTGCAAGACACAGCATATGATCTAGATGAGCTTCCGCCAATCGTTAGCACGGCCACCTACTAAACCAAGAGGCTGTACAGAACAAAATAGGCTGGCTGGAGCTTAATTTTCCGCAAAAAAACCGCCGATGCAAACGGCGACTTGACAATGACAAGATAGTAGAGACCAGCGACACCTATGTCCCTTTCTTGCTCGCTAACTCGTATCAATGTTGTTGTCGTTTTGACCAGAACGGATTGTTTGTATGAGCGATAGAGAGAAAAACAACACGAACAAAAAGGGGGAGAGTGAGAGAGACTATAGAATCATTTCTACACGGCAAAGCCTTAATTTTCCACCGCTTCTTACCTTAACTGCGCACGACAAACCTTCGGAATCTCCAACTTAACCTTTCTCTTAGCTCACCTCATTCCCCTTTACCCGCCTTGAAGATCAGCTCAGGTTCTCTTATGTATTATAGCACGACACGCACCTAAAGATATTTGCAGAAATCGTGTTCTACGGGAACCCGGGGGTGGTTAAGCTTAACGACGGTTTTGTAACCACACAACATGCTGCTTAATACTGTGCATAGGGTATGAGGCGGCGAGCCACAGAACATTCAGGAGAAAACCAGCTCCAATGCTGAGCTGACAACCGCCACTGGCCAGGCCAGGAATCGAGCGCTCACCACTGGTGACAGCTAAGTAGATTATTGTCGTATTGTATCTATCCGATTCGTTCCCTCATTTCAGTTTCCTTAAGGTTGGAGCGGTCGAGGACGTCAGCAAGTGCAGGAGTAGCAACAGTGACGTCGACGCCGACTCGAGAGAAAAAAAGAATCTTGCCGGGTAGTCCAATGCTCTTCCGTTCTTTCCTATGGAATATCCTAAGCAAGTAGCCCGACTGGCCGGCCTATCCTGAATTGGACGCTGGAATTGCGGCAGCTTGGTATTGTTCATCATCGACAAGGTTTGTACTAGTTCACCTGTCAATGAGAAGGACGGCACAGGTTGCTCTTGTTGCTGTAATCTCGTTCTATTTAGAAGCCGATTCGTGTCTGAAAAAAAAAGCCATTAGCAGGGAGACTTGGTAGTGACCAAGGCCTGTTGATAAAAACTTAAAACTGTAGTTGTGCTACGCGGCGGCCGATCCTGTGTTTTGCCTTGCATTTCCGCTTTTAACAGTAATTATCTGTATGTATGAGAGGAAGGATAAGGGGTTCGTAGATATATCCAGGCTAGTTCAAAGGATGCTCAGTGAAATTGGTGGCTTTTGCTGGCTGCACAGGGCATGCTGATGAAGCATATTTGTTTCCATACATATGTACATTATTGCATAAATTAAATATATATTGAATTTGTGTATGAGGCTTTATTTATATGCTACTGGCCTATAACGCAGTGTGTCGAGTAGCTTTAAAACAACAGCAGGAATAGCCTGTGATAGCCAAACAAATGGCTAATATCGGCGAAAAATGAATATGTAACGCCGTGAAACGAGTGTGTTTACAGTCGTTTGACATTTACGTGTATGTCCAACCTGACGGCGAGATGGTAAAAAACAATTTTGTACAAGCTAATCCTTGCATATAACAAAAGCACGTTCGCTGCCGATCACGCTAGAGTATGAAAAGTGTATGAAAAAAATTGAATTAAGAAGGAAACCAGGCGATGAGCACGGTTCGAAAATCGATATTTCCTTGAAGCTCAACCCAAAGCAAATCCTGGCCTTCATCTGAATCAGGAGAAAGCGACCTGAATCTAGCGATGCAAGCGATATATATATATACTCTCACCTGATGTTTGAAAATAAAAGGGTCGCACACCAATATAGTGCGGGACCCTTTCATTTTCATACATCAGGTGAAACTTCTTTTTTACTGGCAGCTAAGCATACTACAACCTTGCGAAAGCCCTCTGCATAAGGATGAGTTGAACGTTCTACGCCTCTGGTGAGGCGTACGCATTCATCTGGTCCATACCGCCAGCAGCCACTTCCAGCTCGTTTGCTTTGTATTCTTACAATACAACCCTCGCAGTTCTACAGGTGGCTCTTCCCTACACTGGTTACAGGGGTAGTACCGCCGGACGAGAGCTCGCTAACAAACAACTGCTGATAACCTCCCTCGCCATGCGTTTGTATATGCGGTGCTGTCAGGATGCTCGTGGGGGAAGGAGGGGCCAACGCGAAACGAGGCGGCACATTGGATTGACGCGATATCCAACTTCGTGGCGGTCTAACATATTCAATATGGGGAAACAGAAGCATGTGCGTCTATAAGCTCCGGTGTAAAGTGTGACACACGACGTAGCTTTCCATCGTTCGCTAGTCGCTGGCGGCTTCCTGAAAGCTCCTCCGCCGTGTTATTCAACGTTGTTGATGCTAGCTTACACAGCGCATCAGCGCGAGGCTAACCTCGATAACCCTTCTAAACACGGCACCGTCACAAACCGAACAAGGAAAAAGGAACGTTTGTAGGTGCAACTAACAACGGGGGCCACTGTTTCATTTTGTGCCAAACAGAACCAGCGGTTTGCTGTGGTTCAGCTCGGTGTGATTAACTGTAGTGAGCTGTGGAGTCTGTGAGGTAATAGAAAAAGACGTTAGCGGCTTCACGGTTCATGTGTCACTCGTGTGAACCTCAACCGCGTTCTGTTGATTTTCGTGGACAGACATCCCGGTGCAGAATCAGACCCGCATGAACTGCGAAAGGCTCCAATGGTTGCGGTTAGAAAGACAGCAGATGAAGTGGGAACAATGTCCTATTCAAAAGTAAAAGGTGGTCCTAGGAAGAGGTCGGTTGCTGAATGTATATGGCAGGCAGTAAATGTTGTTGCATGAGGAGAAGTAGTTGATTAGTCAATCAGTCGATTTATTTTTAATCTAAATTGGGTATACGCAATGACTGTATATGTACACTTGGGATTCACAGTTGGTCACGAAACGAGTCATTTTGAAAGGAAGAGAAATATAGCATCACTACAAATTTTCATTATAACCTTAACTATCTAATTTAATATGAGGAACTAATAAGTTACACTGTCATTAAGCGCAGGTATCGCTTGGTTTGTGGTAATTCTTGCTTCGTTAGAGTAAGTAACATCTATTTAGGGATTATATGATAATTCGTTTCAGACATATTTTTTTTTTATATCTAGCTGTTTGTTGTTTTGGTAGCAAGTCTTTTTTGTTAGATTAATTTGACAAAAAAAGAAGCCAACTCTCCGAGATCGTTCCGTCTCAATTTGATCACTTAGTAGACCTTTAATCTGCTAATCATTTTTAATTAATAGGACCTTAGAATTTATCACCATTACCTACTGACTGGTGAGTTGAAAACCACAGCCTAGATCGTGGTGTCACGATGTATAGTTGTAATGTAAAACATTGTATTAATACAAAAGTTTGAGTTATAAAAATTGAGGAGGGAAAATACTCTCTTTAAAAATAATGCCAGTTACATTGTATACAAGTTCCTTTTCCAGTTCTTCTGTATGCGAAACAAATGTTCTGATACAGAAGTGTTTACCGCAAGCTAGATGCAGGACATGGCAAAGCACATCATAGCTAGTGCATATTTTTTTACTATTCGCATGTTGTTTATCTTTTAAACACAAGAAAAAAGAGAAACAAGAAGGCTCTTTTTTGCGAACTTACCGACTTTTTTTTTCCGAAAACTAATCAAACAACGATTTTTAAACACTTTTTTATATCACTATAAAACAAAACACACAGATAACAAATATCTGAGCTCGTCTTACTCATACTTTAAGGAACACGCTTTTTGCTGTATACGGTGGTCCGCCTTTGGCATCGTATCTTGTGCTTTGTATCCTGTTTCGATAAATCCTCAATGTTGTTCTTTGTTTTCCTCTTGTCGAATGACTATCATCTCAGCCTAATTTTCAGGCCCTGCTAGTTCTATTTGTCTTCTGGTGTATAGCGACTACGATTACATACGGGGTATGAAGAGAAACGAGGTAGGTAAAAGGGCCACCGGTCTCTTCTACTGTCGCGAAGCGAATTTATTAGGCGATCGATTTTAAATTATGAGGTAAACTTTTACGAAAAGTGGCAACGTTACGCTTGCGCCTTCTGTAAGATGCCTCAACGCAGTTCTCCTGGAGTAGTTGTCATGGAGATTTCTCATCATCCGCCGCAGGGAAATCTGCACGAAGGAAATGCATCAAATTGCCCATGGATTCCTTATTTCTAGGCTCATTATACCTTTGTAGTTCACAATACAAAAAATCTTTGTACAGTACAAGAGTTCTCCGGTGCCAGAAGGATCGCCGTCAACGTGAATCGAACTGTGTAAGTTTCTACCGTTAACTACTTCTCATTAGCCTCAGCCGCGGATTTTGGTTGTTAGTAGCCGAACCTGTCGCTTCTATTTAGCCGATCGAGGCCTGACCGAAACACTAAAGGCTCTTAATCTCGTTCTTCTTTGGTGGATTTGCGCTCTGCATCGTTACGACTTGCTATAAGATATTACAATGTTCCAGATTGCATTCGTAATCGTGACTAATATAAATAGCATTTATTAGGAATAGGCACACTAGCGTTTCTTCTATATATATATACTGTTTGTACGGTTATTGACCGGCACCCAGAGCGACAGACATTGAGTGCTATAGTCGGCGCACCTTAACCGAGCCTCCCTTATTAAGCGTTCGCGAATAACAGGGAGCTTTAGGTTCTTGCGTAGGACCTTGGAGCCCATACAGGAATACGGACAGCGAGAACTAAGGCAAAAATACTACTAGTAAACAGCAGCGCCGCCGCCGCCGCGCTCGAACTGTAAAAGGAGCCGGCGTTAGCCAAGAAGTATTTGTCTTATCTTTGATAATAATGGTGTAACAGATATCAATCTCTATACGAAAAATGACGGGATCGGTGCATATCCGCCAGGATTCGTGCAACAAGCTTTTTTTATCTTTTGGTTGGACCAAGAAGCACATGCGTGCTACTTGCACGCTTCGTTCGAGAGAGCAGTTGAAATTACACCGCGTGCACTCGTCATTTTTGTCTTCTGGTGAACTATGTCGAGGCCGATTTTGGCGAACTCCCGCGTTATTTCAGTCAATCTAAGACGTCTATTGCCGAAAGGCTATAGAAGCGCTTAAAGTGCTTTGATCCCGGCGTTTATATTCCCGGCTCGAGAAGATATGGCTGTAATGTGCACTGACTGATCCGGGATTTTGTCGACAATGGCTACTGTGGATTTGAAGATGACGGCGAACAGTTTGGGATACTGGGAACCCGTCCAACACAACCGTAAATGAAACGTCAAATGACAACAAGTAATTTATAGTAAAGGCTTGCGTTGGAGGAAGTGAGCACAAAAAACATCTATGTAGCCGGCGCCGAAGTCGCAAATGAAGCAAAATTGCTTACCAGTGTTGTAAGATAGATATTAGTTTTGAGCGCCATGATCTAGCACACGGATCTCATAGATACATGACATGCGTGTACTATTGCGTGGGTACGGTTACAATGTTGTCAACTAATTAGATCTATTGTAATAGTATCTTACTGCTTGACCCAACGATGCGGGAAGTCACGTAAATTCAACCAGCATTTGCTTTCAAGTGTTTTTTTATGTTGATGACGCATTTTGCGGTTTCATCTCGCAGTGTTTTTTCATTGATATAATATCTAATTCACGTTCTGATGAAACAGTTTATATTTAAGGACAACTTCTCACTTGTTGCTGTTTTGAAATGAGTAACGGCTACACAACGGCTGAAACTATTTATAAGCGTGAATATCGAATGGTATTTTGTACGCGTAAACGGGGTGCGACGACGATTTACTGTGTAGCACAAGGATTGTTCAACAATGAGGTCGTGTCAATAACTATAGCTTGCTTTCCCTTTTCTAAAAAGTCCCTGACGGCTTTACTATAATGATAAACAAATGGTTTTTCTTTGCAAAGGGGCTAAACATTGCTCGATGAAAAACAACACTAAAACATAACGAAAGCAAAGCCCACTCATTATTACGAATTGTTGAAAAGCTATACATACTGTGTATAGTTAGACATAACTATGTAGCTATATAGTGCTATACATAGCTCTCGTGCTCAACTTTTCTCGAAGAAGTTCACAGGGGTACAACTTTAATACCTTCCAATGCCAGAGTGACCCTGTCTATATCCTAGATAAAATAAATTATTAGTTTCGTGTATTTACATTCGCCGAAGAAAATAATTCGTCAAATACTTCGAGTGCCAACAATAGAAAACCCTAGAAAAGGGTTGAGAGCCATGCGGGCGTAATGCCTTGATTCCTATCTAAACGGAACTTCTGGGACGCTAGTAACATCCACACCGATGTCGACCTTTCTTCCCGCTTTTACATAGCCTATATCGGCATGTTTTTATGTGAAGCACAAAATGTGATCATTTACCCCTCTTTTTTCTTCCAGGAATGTAAAATAATAAAATTAAGACATATTTTAGAAAAAATACAAATTGCTTTTATTCTGCGTGGCAGTAATTTATTACTTCTTGATCGCACACGTCCCAGTTGTTTGTTCGCGATAACGTCGTCAGAGAAAGCGCTTAGAGGTAGAGCTTTCCGCAAACACATATATATACCATCTGTGGAACTAAAGGGTATGAACTGAGGTATGCAAAGACAAATATACATTCACTTTGATAATTTGCAGAATTGACGTCTGTTTCGTACACTGTAACCGTCAGTGAATAGAAATATATATATATAATATAAGCTATCGTCAGCTAGAACGGCGTCTACGTGCAAACTGTGGTCTTAATCGATTTCGCGTACATATAGAGTCTATTGACAACTTTTACGCTTGCTAACGGGTATATGTGAGAGTTTTGATTGTGTTCCTTTATTACAGCTAGGGAGCAACGAGTACGTTTGTATTTGAAGTCGGTTCCGAGAAGTTCAGCCGTCCTTAAGTTTAGCTGCGCTACCGGCAACATTTCTACTAAATCTTCTATATTAAATACAGACCATGAACAAATTTTAAACTCTACATAGACTAAGAGTCTAACCACCGCATAGGTCCAATTCTCATATCTATACGTTAAGGACACTTCGTTTTCTAAACACCAGTTACCAAAATCGGTCACCGAACGCTACCGTTTGGCGTAACCTTCAGCTACGTCTGGTCCTTGTTTGTAAGCGTCTCCTATAGCATGGCATACGTACTCGCCTTGATTTTCCGACCTTTCCAGAGTTTGGCCCAACTAGTCCTAGTGGACGACGAACTTCTCTTCTCCCTCACGTATCTTGTTATCTTGCCTTCCTCCAACTCACTCGTACAACAATACTGTTTTCCAAGCCCGCACTCCCTTTTTTGTCCTTACTGGTGGCCTTGTCTCTCGCTGTCCATTACCCGTATACATTCCCATGACGCGGTTTTCTATTCCCTTTGAGGCGGAACCACGACAACGAACGCGACGAGACAGGGGACTGATGGATGTGGGTGGGTATAACTAGATGGGGGCAAACGTGTATGAAAGTGGGAGGGGGTAATCGAGAGGGGACAACGGAACACTCTTCTTCCCTAGTGATGACGGTAGCGGCGGTGGTCAGAAAAGGGACAAGAAGTACTGTTCCCGTCTATCGTTGTTGCAGCAAACCCACTTCGGTGTTTCCTACAGTCTCGGTTCCCGTTATATCTGCCGCCGCCGCCGCCGCCGCTGGTCGTACTGATGCTTCTCCTACTACTACGAACACGAATATACTTCTGTTCTTTTTGTCTTCGTCGACGTTAGCGGCGGCTTCCGTAGCTCGCTTCGTCGTTGTTAAATCTAAATTTAAAATTAGATTCGAGCTTGGGTTTCCCTACCAGTGCTAGCCGCTCGCAGTCCTGCTTCTCCTTCTTCTCATGCGTTTGATGCTGTGAGTGTTCCTTCTTGGGTTTGCTTTGCTTTTCTCGTCGTTCTTCGACCGAGGTCTGCCGCGTACGTATCGGCACCAGCACCTTCGTCCCTCGAGGACGATCGCCAGCCACTCGGCCAAGGCGGTTTTTTAGGTCAAAGACGAGTGTAAAAAGAAGAGGAATGAACGGCTCCGTTTCTAAACGCTTAGGAGAGCGACAATAAGAGAGAGTTTGGAACGCACTAGAGTAGAAAGCGAACTGATAACACGCATATACAAAACAGGAGACAGCGCCGACCGAGACGAAGACTTTGGAAAAAAGACGACGACAACGACGAAGGAGCTGAAGAAGACTTAGACATAAATTAGAGACGCACGAAAAAAGGATGAAAGCGAAAAAAGAGGAAAAAAAGAGAGAAATAGAACGAAACATAACATAGGTTAGTGGCGGCAGAAGCGGTCTCGGTTCCAATCACCGCTGGTGTCGTGTTCAGCCTGTTTCAGTCCCATCCATATACCCGCATTTCGTAGACGTTTCCTGTCACAAGCGGCCTCTATGTCCTCCTTGTGGAACACCCTCAATTACCAGCAGCCGGCCACCGCTCAGTCTAGCCTTGATATAAGGGCCAGTTAACGTTTTTGTTTGTATTGGTATACCGAGCCAACAAAAGCAGGTGAATGTGGGTAAGAAGGAGACCGAAAGTAATGCGGCTTGCCGGAAGCAGCACATCGAGTGCAAAGTCGAAGCAAAGGTCGTATGTCCTTACGATAAAGGACCCTACAAATAGCGACAGCGCACGGGTCCATTGGTCAGCCTAGGTTGACTTCAGTCGAAACTGCGTCGGTCTGCTCCTTTGGTCTCTGTAGACGAGCGCTATTTCTCCTCAAATGTTATTGTCACTTCGAACACACACAACTAGCGCACAACTTCCTGCACGCACTAAGCACTTTTCTCTGGCCAGCGAAAACAAGACTTTCGAGTTAGGCTTATTTCTATTACTGACGCTCTACTTTATGACTGGGGACAGTTGAAATATCGAGAAAGACGGGAGGGCAAGAAGGCGGTCAAACCCGGGTGCAACTGCTATTAGCCTGTCTAAACATTGTGGCCCTTGGAAATTTGTAGAAGCAAAAGGGGTACGGAAAAATAGAGGAACTTACCTCGAAAGGGTATGGAGGATATCTGAAAAATAGGCTGGAGACGTAGAGTTTTGAAGTGGAAGCTGGTGCCGTTAGCTGGCACCGGATCTGCACAACTTTGTTTTGAATACCACTATTACTAGTACTTAAGTATGCGGAACAATTGGTACCTAATTTTGGAAACTGAACCGATATTGGCATGTCGCGAAGGTTCTAAATAATGCCAAGATCGCAGAGATAACCGCTGATACGCACTGAATGGACGAGCTCGGAACGTCCGTTCATACAGGATTCGGTCCGATTTTCGAGTTCGCAGGATGTTTTAGCGGTGTCACGCATGGCCGGAACACAGATCGTAGCGACAAGCAGGTTTTTAGCGGGCTACAGTTCGATCGCTCCTAGCCTTGACCTAGCCTCGGGAGGACGGCGACTCTTGTTCCATTTGACGCATACCGCTGTCCTCTCCGTCAACGGCAAACTCAGCCAACTGAATATACTAAATTATATAAGGGCCATTGGGACTAAGTATTGGGCGGGTATATCTTTCCAAGATTGAGGTATGAAAAGAAATACCACGCTTCCTCTCCAAAGGTCGCTGAATTACGCTGTAGAAAACATAGGTACAGAAGCGTTTCTTGTAAGTAACAGATGGTGTGTATTGGTTTGTAGCTTCTGTAAATGATATTTCTCTAGTATTGTTCGTTTAAGTTCGATGTAAGTTGATTCGCCCTTTTTCCAACACTGTGAAGGTCGATGCGTTTTGCACATATAATATTAACTAGTACGTAATCGTGCATTTCATAAAGCGTAGCAAAAAACGATAAAAATAGGTATTTATCGACAGGCTTACTCAGTGTGTATGTATACAAATAGTTATTTGTCAGGATAGTACGCTGGAAGGCTATTTTTTTTTTTTTTTTTTTTTTACAGTCATCATAAAGAAAGAGTTCATATCCTTTCTGCTTTCAGGATGTTGATAATACAATATCTATCAACGTGCCCATATCAGTCCGGCTTAGGCGAGCGCTGCTGTTTAGTATTTCATGTTGTATCTGTGTAACAGCTTTTGTTCTTCGTTTTTTTTTCAGGCTTCGCCAAAGAGGCAGAAAACAAAGAGGGACCTATAGCTTTTTTTTTCGAGAATCTGTGTTTTTTTGTTAGGATATGCTGATGAAGCATTGTGCATTAATACTGATAATAGAAATACATGTTATCGCTTGTTATTATTAGTCAATATTACTCAAACAGCGTTAGTCAAGGGATGGGAACTAGCAGTCACTAGTTGCATTTATTTAATCTAGAGTTACCGCTGGTGCCGCTTCCGTAATCGCGAATTTCCGCCCCAGTTTTTACCTAAGGGTCCCAAAGATCAAAGAGCTGTATTAAAACGGTTTCAGTGGAACAGCTTAAGCTAATACTGTAGGCCTCCATACGAGCACTTCGCGAGAACACTACGAACATGAGAAGTGCGATCTGAGGTATATTTAAATGGTGTGGTAAAGAATAGACTTTAAAAAAGCCTACACAATCTTAGTCGCTTGAAATAGCACATAAAATAGAAGCTATCCTTTCAGCCGTCTGATTACTCCAAACTCTTCCCAAGAATCGGACCACGCAGCGTCCTCACTGAACTGATCTAGCAGATTCGATTCAATATCAAGCTCCTTCCGCTCTCAGAGCATCAAACCAGTTCCCTCTTTCAATAGCGCGTATATACGGGTTATTCGCAGTCTTGCTCTTCGTTTTCATATCGCTTGAAATCTCGAAATGCTCTTTGTAGAGCTGTAAGCCAGACTTGTCCAGCAAAGGGACCACGAAAGTTTCTTGAAGCTCACGGATTTCATATCTTCCCTTCACTCAGATGGATTTAAGGGACATACAAACACTGCTGCTCCAGCCAGCTAAGCCGGCGGTAGAAGCAATAGCAGCCAAGAATTCGAAATAGCTGCTTTTCCTTCTTGTATACGGTGTGGCGCCTTGTCGTGCTTTCTTTCAGCCAATACCTGCATGCCCCTTTTGCCTGTGCATGAACCGTGGGTCTAGTGCAAAGAGTACGTCTAAACGGGACTATGGCTGTGTAAAAGAACATCAACACGAGGTTTCGTCATTGACGATTCCTTGCAAAGGAGGCCGAGCCAACAGAGAACCTCTGCTTGGCCAAGTTACTCGGGCCAAAAGCTAATAGCACTTAAAGTGTTTCCCGCTTACCCCTATTTAATTGTGTTAGGACTGGGTTGAGTTGGGTAGAGTTGTCGTCTGTCCAAGTCCTACTTTACTTCGAGACCTAGAGCGCTCAGCCTGGCCCACGCAGCCTTCTCCAGTGCTCCATAACTCGAATGTCAGCAACCCAACCATAGAGATACTTGTTGCCAATATTGCTCCGAGGCACCCCTGTGTTCACTGAGTCACTCAGTCATCATGCATCAACGCAGCCTTCATGGCAGCGTTCGTGGCAGCCCTGTGGTATGCCAGTTCCCTCTTGACTCCTCCAACATCGAGCGGTTAGCTCTATCCTTGCTGCTGCTGCTGATATTATCAGCTAGTGAAAAGTGGAGGAAAACGAAGTAGCTCCAATTGCACTGCGGCCTAGCGCGCAGCCCCGTCGACATAACCCAATCGTAATGCTGGCGGCTGGTCCTGTACCAGCGTCCGGGTAACGTTGTTGATCCAAGCCCAAGTCGACGGCACGTCGACTCCTTGGAAGACCAAAGCGGCCGGGAGTGCAACTGGGTTGCCAGAGTAGCCGGAACATGGCGATGCGAAAGGGCGGGAGCGTAGGTACCATCCGGTGCTGTGATATAAAAAGAAGCACCGTTTTGAGCGCTACCCGTTTTCACAGCTCAGATCAGCCGGCACCGGGTTAGTGTAGTGAACGTAGAAGGTAGGCAGGCAAGCGGCAAACAGGAGAACCCTAACACGCAATATGTCGCTTAAAGGATAGCGGTGAGTAATGCTAGTAACGTTTTTTCCGTTGAGCAGTTCGGTGGTTCTCGATGGAAAGGTCCGTCATACTTCCGTAATACTTGTTACTTACGCGGAAGTAGCTGCAGGCGTTCAAGAGCAGTGGAAACAGCAAAAAAAAACCGAAGAATATACAGCTGCTCCTAGATGCCCAAAAAGACCAGGTGGAATTTACAGGAAAGTGTAAATCATACTGATATACAGATTTGACAAGTTTCGGTGATTTACTTATAAAGAAGTATCCGACTTTACAATAGACAAATGTTATTGGAAGGCCATTTGATTAAAATCAATTTGAGGCAGCTTGATATATTGATGAAAGAATGCTTCATCATAGGTAAAACATTGAAGCATACATGTGGTGAATCGAAAGGATGGCAGCGTGAGTTCCATCCGGTGCTGTGATATGAAAAGAAGCACCGTTGTTTTGTTAGGTCCTCAAATATAGTAGTGTGCAACATAAGCATGTATCTATGTCGTGTGGCGTGAAGTGCGAGATAATGCAACTTCTTCATTTAACTAAATTTTCTTAATTCCAAGTGTTAGTTAGTGGTTGTATATTCATACGTCTGCTAAGCTAGTTACAGGTACAAGCGTCTATAAAACTGCCGAGGTCTATTCTAGTATCAAAATAACTATCATCATATTAAGACATTACCAGTTTTCGTTAGATAAGGTCTCGATATTTTGAAAAGAAGTGATGTGTGGGAGCAACCTTTTATAAACATAGATGGATGACAGGGAGAACTTCTAACTGAAACTCTTGCATGTTTATCGTGATTCTTGTCGCGTGCCCGTCGACCGTCATGGTACAACAGACTTAAGGGGCACCTAAGCTCAATAGTTTTATCTGTGGTAAACAGTCAATTTATTGTCTACTCTAATTGTTGAGAGTATTTGCTTTGACCATACTATAACCATAAGAAGCAAACGGAAATTCACAAGGTTATATTGAAGAACACACAGAAGACTAGTCGCCTGCCGAAAGCTGTACGAAATAATAATTTGCTTTGAACAGATGCTCTACCAGTTCAGTTGTATGCATTTACCGATGTAGCCGCCATTTTTTTTTACCCTAGGTCCGATGCAAGAATGGGCCACCGATATAACTAAAGAGAAAGCGCCTCTACGTCTCTTCTCTGATTCTTGCTCAAATTATGCGGTAGTCATTTGATCAACCGATTGCCTCATTAACTTGACCTCGGCAATATGGTATTTATGCACTTTTAGATCATAAGTCCTAAGATGGATAGGCTTCCATTATAGCCTTGAACACCTCGTGATTTATTTACCTTTGCACAGAGGCTTCCACGAGATTTATTTTCAAGCTTGCTTCTTACCGTTTTTTTTAAATCAACTGCTTTAGGAGCTTTTAATGGTAGATCCTTCACCAAATTCAATCTTTATGTGGTGAGCTTCCTGGATTGTTGCAGCTGTAAGACGGAAGTCGTATTTGTTCATTTCTTTCCGATTTCCTGTAATTTACTGCAACCCACCTGTTAAATTCCTTAGCGAACGTATCCGAATGAATTGTTTTACATTTTAAAGGATACAACTGTATCTCAAAAACGAACAGATAGCAAATTTAGAGAACACGAAATTAGCTTTTCTCGTATTTCATACTAATTAATCAAATATGATGGACGTTTTTTTGTGAATTGGCGAATTTCCTGCCCTCTTCAGGTGTTGTATTATTCCATTAACATTTCTTAATAGATTATCCTTGGTCCCGTGCCCGTGCCTGTTTCTACACTAGTTTTACTCGTTCCGATCGCAAGCAGCTTCCTGCCGTTGCTATCGCAATATGTGAACTTTTTGAGTAAAATCGAAATCTTGCGTTCAGAGTTCCCCATCTGAATGGTCGAGCTCTCTTCGTACCTTTTTCAGCGCAAGAGTTTCGGTGCCTGCCTGCAGCTCTGAACGAAAATTACAGTACGGTTGTTCGCCTTTGTTTAAGGAAAGCAGTCTTGCTCTGCACGGAACCATTCCCTGAAAGCTCACTCACCATTTTCGCATCAAAGACAAGAGGATTTTATAGATTTGTTTGGCATCACTTTTTGCACACACTTAATGCTCGTAAAGCCACCTTCTTGTCTTGACTTACTGTACATATATATCTATCCCTGGAACAGTCACCCGAATTTAACGTATCCTCCTACTTACAGACCTAAACGTTTATAAGTCTCCTGCAAATAAAAGACGTACATCGAGTCACGTCTGATCAAAGCGTTGCCCCGTTACAGGAAATGGACCTTGGGACAAACCACATTCTCGTCCTATATGAAGCTCGAGGGGGTCCTATTCCAAGGACTACCGTTATAAATCGTTGCACTTGAGGCGTTTCAACTATACCTTCGATGAGAGAACGCACCAGACAGAACCTTATCATTAAGCCGACCAGGCGTCCTAATTGAAATGTAATGATGTCCTCGTCTTTCAGAGGGATTTAAAAATGTTTGCTTGTAACCATGGCAGCTGAGATCTCCTTGAGCCACGGCGAAACGGAACAGAGATCGCCTGCGTTAGATCTAGCAAGAAGTTAGGACGTGTAGACATATATTCTTAATATAATATAACCCTCAAAGGAGTTATGAGCTCTGGTCCTAAAGCTCTATGTTTCATTAGGTTATTCATCTTCTCAGCGACTTTTTGCACGATCAAAGTAATAGATAAAGTTAAATTAATGCAAATACCTTATTATATTTTTTGGATATTAGTGAATCAGTTTTTTTTTGTCAATTTAGGTTTGCTCAAAATTATTCGTGTACGCCCACAATCTTATTCGACCATTTTAGCACGCGACCTATATTCAAGCGAGAATTACAGTGTTTTTGTATTTTCTTAAATCGGTGCCTGTTATTACATAGGTGACCGAACGCCTCGTTTTTTATCCATATATAGAAAAAAAAACGTTGGTTGTTTCGTTAATGATATTTATCCGATGAAACGCTGTTTATGTTCCCCGATCTATCCTAACCATTCTTACAGCACCATAGCAAATACGCTCATGTCTCATAGCGTGTGTGTGTTATAATTATTCTCTATATAAAGATCGAATGTTTTGATGCAATAGCTTTGAAAGAACCCTCTATAGCCCCTTTGCGTGAATTATTTCGAAAATTCGTATTTCGACAAATATCTAAAATCACTTTCAGCTTCTTCTTCTCGAATTCTAGATGTACCACCTATAGGTAAAATTACTTTGATCATTTCTGCCAGTTTTCACATGTTCCAATTTAACCATCTGAATTTTCCAGGAATATTTTTTAGTTTAAAAAACAAACTAGACCGATGTGCTTATTTAAAGTGTTTTTTTTTTGGTCTCTTTACAGAACGTTCGTTTTCCAGATCCAAAGATCCCTGAAGTAAACCTTGTTCCTCATAGCGATGTTTCCCTAGTTTATTTTTATCGCTAGTCACGGTGGTTTATTGGGCGTAGTAAATAAGTTAGTAACTTCCATATTTGAACTTTGTTGTGCAGTGAAATAGGTAAATGGTACTGGAGTTGAATTACGAACTCATTTCTACCATTGTACAAGATAACGCTAGCTCCTCCCGATCGATTTGATATGAATGATACATACTGAAAAAGGCATGGCTAGAGCAGTTGTTCAGAAACGTTCCCTTTCCCTACGGTCTATGTGATTACCCACTGGGCATAATGACAATGGTTTTTTATTGGCACGGCAGCTTTTATCACCGTTACGTCGAGATTCGTTACGGACATGCGCAGTAGGGGCATAATAATCTTTAAAGTTTGCTCTATTTCTAAATAATTTCCTGTGTTTTTAAAAACTACTAAGTAATTCAAGTGCATTCAAGTGAGGACAGTACATTTCTTCAGAACCAACTAGTAGTGTTAAATAAAAATAAAGTGTAGGTCAGCCACAGCAAAGTCATCAGACCAGAAGAGTTCCCTTTGATTTTTTTGTTTCCGGCTTTGATTTGAGCTCTCGATAACCTGAAAAGCGACTACCATTATCTGTTGTTGCTTTTAGGGCAGAAATAGGATGAAGAAACAGGCGGCTGATATTACTCTAAACTTCGTGCGAACATATTTACACAGGATTAAAACGGTCAGCAAAACCCGCAGATGCGTATTGTTTGTAAAAGTACTACAAAAGGTGTAGGAAAAAACATTACATCGTTTATTATTATCTAGGACCTCCGTTTGTGCGCAAAAAGTTTGTCCGGATGCTGACACAACGGTAAGTCAAGTACTTATCTAAGAAGGGGAACATAGGGTGTATCTATAAAAACTTCTCACACCCATCAAGTTCGTTATACTAATAACTATAATAACCCACGCACTCACTAATCCGAAAAGGATCCGCTGTGATACAGTTGGTATTTAGAAAGAGCTGCATTTAGTCGTATCTTAGAAGTAGAGGTAAGTGCACTTTTACTGTCGTGACCAAAATGATATTGGAAGTTTATTAAAAAAAAAAAAAGGGCAGATGAGAATCCGGTCTTGAAGGAGTAAGCACAAAGATACCTCTACCGTAAGTAAGTTAACCCATTGAACAGTTTCTAGGAATAGGTCAACCTCGCCTGATCTGCTAATTTATGAACCACTATTAATTATTAAAAACTGGCATAAGTTGTTATTGTTGTCGCGATGTTGTGGTGCAGTTGCTTATGTGCCAGCTAAATATCTCCAAGACTCAATAACATCTTCGGGTCTAGCGGTTTTCGGAAAAAAGAAATTACCCCTATTACAGGAGGTTGTAGGCGTCGCCGAACGAATCGCTCAGTTGTGAAGAATTTTCTTTAATAGGCTTGGCCATCGTTTATGTCGACCGCCATTTACGTAGACCAGCATAAAGTTCGCGCCTCAATACTGGTCTTCTAGTGCTGAAAAGCCGAAAGCGGAAAAGGTTAAAAAGTTAAAAGTTTTACGGTGTTTGCAAGTACATTGCCAGTGTTATTTAGCATATTCATTATAGCTCATTTCGTAATCATCATCATCATCATCAGTGCTTGCTCCAGCGGTTCCGCATACTTAAGGACTCACATCGCTCATTACATAGGCTCGAAGACGATTGGCACTATGTTCAAGGAGCACCCACGGGGACTGTGAAGTCAGAATGGTCTTCAGTAATGGAGGTGTCAAAATCTTTGCTGGCAACAGCAAGATACAGCTACTCTGGCGAAAATTCAATAATATATTGGCATGAGAATCGATTTGCAATTTGAGGGGCGTGAACGATTGCTTGCTCGCCGATGTTGAACATATCAAGACCACGGGCATCTGTAACATCGCTCCCTCTGTGAATACGCAATTCAGCGACAATGGATCTGCTCGTCTTGCAAAGCTCGCTATTAAAGGTTTTAGCACGAATAGGCCTTGAACAGATGCTTTACACGCATCGGTATGCTTCAAGCAGATGGAGTTCAAGCATCTGACTACGACACCGGCTAAGCCCTTTTTGCTAAACATATGGATCATATTCATTTTCACTGCGACCGTGGTTACTGCCGTCATGGCTCTATGAGCAGGACAAAACTGGCCTAAATTGGCCTGCGAATCGGTATGGGCTCTCCTTACTACCGCGTCAACACATTCATATCCAGCCGCACTTCCGGAGTAGTTCTCGCTTCGATAATTCTTACAGAGGCAATTTGTTTTACCTAAACTTAATTGTGCTATACGTGACCCCCTAACACAGTCGTTCCGCAAGAAACGTAATCTTTACATTGGTCGGCGCGTGAAGTAGCGAGGTTCCGAAGCAAAAAGATTTGTTTTCCGCGTTTATTCCGATAAAAGTCTGTAATCCCTGGAAAAGACTTATAAACTGCCGACGTGCCAAGGTTTCTATGGTTGCTAAAGCAGCAAAATGGCTTACGGGAGCGCATACTTTTCGTGAGTTTCGTAAAATTGATAGAGCTGCCGACGTACTACGTTGCATACGTCTCCCCTTAATCGATTAGGTTAAGGTAATAAGAGATAAATCTATTAAAACGTGCTCGCGCGTACCATGCAAATGCGAACAACAACAACAACAACAGACTAGGCATAACTGCATTAGGCCGCGAACAAAAAAAAACAGCAGCCCCGGAAGAACAAACCAGCACAGTGGATTCTACCCACTACAGTTAAAATAAATGATTCATTACCAAATCAGATATTAGGTCCGCCAATACGGGTCCGCTTCGAGCACAAGTTCCACCGTAAGTTCAACAATGAGCGAGTTAATGACTGGACCTCTGAGGACAGACTCAGTATTTGTTTATATAACGAAACTTCTGCAATGAATGGTTTTCAAAACACCTTGGTCAACCAGCCATTGATTAAGATCCTGGACGACCTTGGGACGATTTACGAACTTGTTCATACAGAAAGAAGCACAGGAATTAGTGCAGATACCACATTAGGGAGCACAAAACAGTAGCAAGAACGAGCCAGCCAGCCAGCCTATCACTTGTTGATTGATAAACCAACGTTAATGTTTTAATTACTCCGTGCTAATTATAAATTTAAGAACTTTTAAACAACCGAAGTGATAATGATGGCTTTATATTAGCAGAGATACTCCTGGACTATGCTGGAATGGGTGTTTATGGCGACATATTTCAGGGACACATCTGAGGCAGTATAGGACCTCATAGCTTCGCGAAATCGGTCAAAGCATATTCAAAACAAAACGTGATCTAGAACGCAAGATTTTGAGACGCTGACAATGTTTGCTGCCTGGCCTCATCATCGAACAGTTTTTTACGCATCGGACGGAAGTGAAGCGCGTGAGCACTATGTAGATATAAGACTACTCAACTATGAGCCATATAGAAAACGTCGAAATATATGACACCACTATACATTTAGCAGACCAATTATGTTGTCGAGTAATTCTAATTCATTAGTTAATAGTCACTTAATAATTGTTTACATTACCTTGCTATTAAACAAGTGTCAAACCCAGTGAGTTCTTTAGTTCACCATCGGGTTCGTCTAGCGTTATATAATCCGCTACTGAATCGAAGATTTTCGAAAAAAAAAAAACAAATATTGTCTCAAATCATGCTAAATGTTATCGATAAATTATTTACGCTAAATAGGAGCTCAACTATTACGGCGTAGCTGTATAATTCTCATTGATGTCAAGTGGATCACGTATGCAGCCACTACAGGACCGGACCGACGATCTTCAGCAGATCTGAACTCTACATTGGTGCATTTTGTGCGACTGAAACCTCTTGATTATTAAGCCTGGTAGTGTGGCGTTCCGCAGGACTCTACCGATTTGTATCAATACGAATGAATGCACTTAAATAAAGTAGGATTTATTTGTAAACAAACTGGCTTTATTCACAGACATTGTGTAATATTTAGCTGGTTCTCACAGATGTCGTTTCTTTGAGTACGGATCAACCGTTTTTGAGGGACATCAGTAGTCAGTCCGCATCACCGATAGACCTCATGCTTGCTGTAATAGGGACTCCACACACGCATCACTGGACTGAACAGTGATCGAGCTTTCCAGAGAGGGCATTTCATTGTTCTTGAATAACCACTCATCGGTACTTGTCAAATCTTGGGTCGTTTCGTGCATCACATGCTTAGTATTTGGCAAGAAAAATAGCAATTTTGGTGAATGCCATTATTTTCTGCACGTATGGTTTAGCATTGAATGTTCTTCTTTTAAAAGAAAACATTCTGTGTTCGTGTTCATATTCTATGTTGCACTCGTCTGCGAACGGTTTGTCCGAAGCTCAAGTCTTTCCATGTCTTCATTTGTAGATCGAGATAGGCACCACCGATATAAAAAACTCCAATGGGTACTATTCATACAGGGTCTCAGAGCCAACTCAATGACTGGGCATAGCTATAGCATTTCTCGTCTCTTTACAACGAGATTTAGCCAGTTCTACCAAAGTCTGTTGTTTTGTAGCTGTCATCATTTTCGCGTTTGTTCCTTGTTTTTGCTCTAGCTGCAATTTCGCTAAACACGTTCACTCGGCCTCGCTTCTAGCAGTGGCCAGTACTAACCTATTAAGATCAAACAGGACCAGCGGAATAACGCCGGACATAGCCATGAGCCTCTGCCAAAAGCCTAGGAGGGCCATAGGGTCCCTCTGGATAACGCTTAGTGTAGGGTTTGAAGCGCTGGGATTCAGGCTCTGGTCTCCGACCGGAAATTCATAGGTCGCCAGCAGGGCGGACGAACGAACGAAGGCTTGCTGAGGAAGAGCTGCCTCTTCCATTAGAAGAACAACATATCAGAGCTCCCTCCCTACTCATACTTCGGCCACCGCTACTCTGGCTTTACTATAGCACGTCGCTAAGCTGATTTGCTGCTGTCGAAGTCGCCTTCTCCGACCATTGCTTTGGCTGTCGCAGTCAATGAAATTCTTCTACGTTTGGTTCTCTCAGAGATTGCAGTCAATTCAACATAACCGGCAAGCCGTTAGTCCTCAGTACTCACTTGAGTTGCGTGAGCTGGCCCGTTCGATGCCTCAGTGTCGCGCTTTCGATGGTCGACGTTAGACGAAGGCAGAGGCCTAACGGACGTCGGCGGGAAGGCTAAGGAAAGCGTTCAGGCGAACAGCCCGCTGCATGTCGAACACAGCGTGGCAACCCACCGAGGACGTTGTTGTCGTTTGCTGTTACTTGAGCTACTGGTCGGTGCTAACTGCGCGTCAATTAGAGGCGTCAAGGCCGCCCCCGGTTCTGACAGGACCGGGCTAGTAGCCGCCCTTTTCCGCAGCCAACAAGAAAAGTAAAATGTGAGTTTTGGTGCTTGTCCAGGACGGGAAGGGCTAGTAGTGAACAAACGACTAGCGAATATTACGCACCGACATCAATCTATTCGAGCACTGCTAGATCCCCACAGCGGGGGCAGACAAAAAAGGCAACGCGAGAAAAAGCCAACTTCGTCCATTGCTTCGCGCATCTAGGTAAACAAAAAGCATTGAAAAAATCATCATTGTAATTGTGGAAACGTGGCGTGTAATCCCGGATTGTGTAAGAGCACTCTGAGTTGCGGTTAAGCCTGCCCGACTAATACTAAAAAAGTCAGATTCGTCTCTGTTTCGAGTTGTATGTCCGGTATGGCCGTTAGACATTCCAACAGACGGTTGGCCCCTAACACGATGGAGTGTGCCTATGTCCCGGTTGGAACCAAGACCACAAAGTGTCCCTTAAATTAGCGAGCAAATACGTCACCCACTAAGATACTACGGGAGGGAATTCACCCTCATCAGCGAATAACCTGAATTAGGCTCAAATTATAACAAGTGCTTCCAAAACAAGAGACAAATACTGTGCTTCTTATCGGATTCAAATGAAGAACATTGCGTTATATAAATGATAGCCACGTCACTCACGATGCTCTAACGAGTGCACTTATACTAGCAGATTTTCCGTGTCAAAAAACAATGCATATATTTTGCGTATCTAAATTTTCCTGCGCTATTTTTCACGACGTTTCTTCAGTCCTGCTATTTTCTTTAGGCCTTCTGGTTAATGGCTGAAGGTCTAGTGACTTAGATGGCTCTACTCGTGGATGAGGAAGGTGGGGTCGATCCTTCAAGCCCTGTCAATAACTACCACTAGTGCGATTAAGCAAAATGAAAAAAAGCATTTTCTTTGTAAATCTTCAAAGTAAACAGTTAGTACACATTGATGAAATAAATCCACAGGCGATTTTTAGATACATCATGTTCTGTTGAATTCAACTATAGAATAAGCTATAGAAAAACGTGGCAAAACCTGCGAGGTTTTGCCACCTTTTTCTAGAGGTACTTTGAGTGTCATATCAACGAAAAATGAATGACTCAGCATCTTGCGTATGAATATTTGTAGTTCCTTTGTTCAACGATCATATTCAATACGACTCCAAACAATAGCAGTTCAATATTTTAGTTATTTTTTATTTATTTATTTATTTTAAATACTACTGTCGTAACATTTCGAAGAGAATTAGAAGCTTAAACTTCAATTACAGAAGGATCAGTCAAAAAATTGAAAATTGCGTCATTTTGAGCGCAAGCTGCCTTAGAAT